>NC_074668.1:60840747-61208247 GCF_029448725.1 Salvelinus fontinalis
TATTGGGCAGTCAGAGGGGATGTGTATATGAGACAGTAGTGCATGCCCGGTGAAAGGGGGAATGTGTGCTTTAGTTAACTGAAATGTTGCATGAATATCTGCGAGTGTGTCAGTCTGATTTGTTTGTGTGCTGTAGGACCCTCAGGGACGGCATGTGAAGACCTATGAGGTGTCGCTGAGGGAGAAGGAGTTCAACAAGGGGCCGTGGAAACAGGAGAACGTGGAGGCTGAGGCTTCTATGGTCATCCCAGGTGAGGAGATAGAATATCCAGGCAGGGTTAGACAATGATCGTAGGGGCCCTGGTCCAATGCTCATGAGATTTACTTTATTCTGATGTTCAAAACTCTTAGATTAGTGTTTAAAAATAATTTCCACTGGAACTGCAGCGCCCAAGGGTCCTCTTCTGCTTTTTCTACTTCTTTGAATGTGATTCCCTTGTTGGTTGATTTACGTGGTGGTTTATGTATTTGTCTATTTCAGTCCCAGAACCATTTGGTGGCGCTATAATCATTGGACAAGAATCCATCACCTACCACAACGGGGATAAATACTTGGCCATTGCGCCTCCCACCATCAAGGTAAGATCAACGTAAATCAACACAATGCAGAGGCTTTCAACTCTTTTCCAGCGTCTTGCAGCTTGATAGCAATGATGAATTGGATATAGAGGGCTGCACTTCTCCAGATGCTCAGAGCTCTTTACATTGAACAGAGGGACACTCCCCTCATACACTGCCTCTGCCCCCCCCCCCCCCCAACAGCAAAGCACCATCGTATGTCACAACCGCGTGGACCCCAACGGCTCGCGCTACCTGCTGGGGGACATGGAGGGCCGCCTGTTTATGCTGCTGCTGGAGAAGGAGGAGCTGATGGACGGGGCCGTGGTGCTCAAGGACCTCCGCGTCGAGCTGCTCGGAGAGGTATGTGTTCTAGTAGATCTGCTGTCTCCCTCTCTTTCTTGTGATCTGTCTCCCTCTGTGTTTCTGGTTGTTTTCTCTTTTGTGTGGTCTCTCATTTCATCTCAACTTATGTCGTTTGTTCTTCTCTCCATCGAAAGCCCTCTCTCTTGCTCTCTCTGATGTCTCTTGCTTTTTCTGTCTCCCTCTGATCTCTTCTTCTTTATCTGGCTCAGTCGTCTCATCTTGCTTTCAATGATGTCCCTTTTGAACTCTCTTTCCCTTTTCTCTGCTTCTTGCCTATTTGACATTCACATTACAGAACTGAGTCTCAATGGCAGAATGGTCCTTCAGTGTGTATTGTAAAAAATATGTGAGTGTACACCAGGCCCTTTTTGTAAGTTGATAATATGAGATGGGCTGAAGAGTAGGGTTGCACATTTTGGGGAATATTCCGAGGTGGAAACTTTCCATGGGAATTAACGGAAATATATATAAATTAATATTAATACCATTTAAGTGTAGATGTTTTTTGCTTTGGATATATTTACCATATCATATGGAGACAGAAACATAAACCTTTTACCTTATCATAAGTAGACATAATTGCAAATGATTAAATCCTTCCAATATAAACAAAACCATTTAGTTCCGAATTTAACTTAATTAAATGAGTTGACTTTTCACATGGGATGATATCACTGAACAACAAAAGAAAGGCAATATTGAATGATTCCCAATGATCCATCGCATCACCCAAAAAACGTTTTCAACATCTGTAAAATTATAGTCTAGAAACTAAAGCTTTGGGTGTCTTCCTCTCAGGCTTCCATGTCTTCTCCCTGGATCTCCTCAATGTCCTCCTCTTGAACATCGGACTCTGAGGCCTCATCTTCACTGTCACTTTCCAACCTTGTTGAGGATGGCTCGTTGTCAGGCTCAAAAAGCCTCACATTTTTCAACACTTGTATTGGTCAGCATGTTGCGTGCTTTGGTGTGTGTGTTCCCAAACAAGGACCAGTTGCGCTCTGAGGCGGCTGATGTTGGTGGGTTTTGGAGGATGATGGAGGCAACAGGGGAAAGAGCCTCAGATCCACAGCAGGTGGCTGATGGGAAATGTTGGCACGACTGCCATATTGCATCTCCATCCCAAAGCCCTTGTTTGGAAGTGTACTTCGCCAGACTGCCAAGAACCTTGCCCTCATCCAGGCCAAGGTGGCGAGACACGGTAGTGATGACACCATAGGCCTTGTTGATCTCTGCACCAGACAGGATTCTCTTGCCAGCATACTTGGGGTCCAACATGTACGCTGCGGCGTGTATGGGCTTCAGGCAGAGGTCTTCGTGCTTTTTGATGCATTTCAGAACTGCAGTTTCCACTGCTTGGAGCAACAGTGAAGTGGGCAGGGCAGTACAGATTTCTTCTCTTACATCTGCAAGCAGTCTGATCATCAGACAGGATGGCATTGTCTCCCTCAATCCGTGCAGTGGCTACTGCTATAGGTTTCAGGCTGCTTATCACTCTCCCAAAATACATAACCCAGGAGGATCCTCTTGATGGGGCTGTCCATATTGGCAGACTGATATGGTAATTTCTTGGTCATTTGTGATATGGTCATTTCCTTCCCTTTCAGGAGACTGTCAAACATGATGACAACACCACCCCAGCGGGTGTTGCTGGGCAGTTTCAATGTGGTGCTCTTATTCTTCTCACTTTGCTTGGTGAGGTAGATTGCTGCTATAACTTGGTTACCCTTCACATACCTAACCATTTCCTTGGCTCTCTTGTAGACTGTATCCATTGTTTTCAGTGCCATGATGTCCTTGAGGAGCAGATTCAATGCATGAGCAGCACAGCCAATAGGTGTGATGTGAGGGTAGGACTCCTCCACTTTAGACCAAGCAGCCTTCATGTTCACAGCATTGTCTGTCACCAGTGCAAATACCTTCTGTGGTCCAAGGTCATTGATGACTGCCTTCAGCTCACCTGCAATGTAGAGACAGGTGTGTCTGTTGTCCCTTGTATGCTCTTGTAGAATACTGGTTGAGGGGTGGACATTATGTAGTTTATTATTCCTTGCCCACGAACATTCGACCACCCACCAGAGATGGTTTGCTTGATCACTTGAACTCGGTTAAACTCTGCATCCAGCAAATGAGTAGATAAGCATTTCTGGGCGAAGAACATTCAGAAATCTCTTCCAATACACATTGCCTGTGAGCATCAGAGGTGAACCAGTTGCATGCACAGCTCGAGCAAGACATTCATCAGCATTTCTCTGACTACGTTCTTCCATTGAGTCAAAAAAATAAACTATGATTCCAGGAGGACCATGAGCTGTTGCTATCGATAAGGTGTGTGGTTCATTATTTTTTATCTCGAATAGAAGTGGAGGGACTTTTGTATGAGGTTGTGAGCACTGAGGGAACTTTATGCACTTGGCCAGATTCTGTATCTTTGTTGGATTCTTCACACATGATTTGGCACAGAATTTGCAAATGTACACAGCTTTTCATTCTACATTAGCTGCAGTTGAATGTCTCCACACATCAGATAGTGCCCGTGGCATTTTCCTGTTAAGATTTTTTTTTTTTAAGAGTTAAAAAAACAAATACAATTCCATGTAAAGATGAATAAACTCAGCAAAAAAAGAAGCGTCCCCTTTTCAGGACCCTGTCTTTCGAAGATAATTCGTAGAAATCCAAATAGCTTCACAGGTCTTCATTGTAAAGGGTTTAGACACTGTTTCCCATGCTTGTTCAATGAACCATAAACAATTAATGGACATGCACCTGTGGCTTCTCACAGCAAGAACTGGCAAATCTGGTGCAGTCCTCGAGGAGGAGATGCACTTCAGTACTTAATGCAGCTGGTGGCCACACCAGATACTGACTTTTGATTTTGACCCCTCCCTTTGTTCAGGGACATTATTAAGTTTCTGTTAGTCACATGTCTGTGGAACTTGTTCAGTTTATGTCTCTGTTGTTGAATCTTATGTTCATACAAATATTTACACATGTTAAGTTTGCTGACAATAAACGCACTTGACAGTGAGAGGACGTTTTTTGTTGCGGAGTTTAGTTAAGCAGTTAGATTAAACAACTCCTTTACCAGAAGTGTTTTAAAATGAAACATGGAAATAGGTGAATTAACACTCCTCAGTTAGCAGGCTCAAGCAAGCTAAAACCCACATAGTTGCAAAAACGAACTATCAGAAATTGTTAACAAGTTAGAAATGATTTAAACACACTGCTGTAGGCTGCTATTTACTAGTTAACAAAACATCCCTTTATACAACCCTACTGAAGAGTAATGTCTATGTGCGACCCTCCCTTCCTCCCTTGCAGACGTCCATTGCAGAGTGCTTGACCTACCTAGACAACGGTGTGGTGTTTGTTGGTTCCAGACTGGGCGACTCCCAGTTGGTCAAGGTAAGGTTGGACTGGTCAAATAGAAAACACCTCAATGAATGTAACCCCAGGAAAAGTGTTGATTTTAACAAAGACAAATGAGAAGAAAACAATTCCAGGAAACTGGTTTTACAAAATGCTTTTTGAGTATGGTAGAGTGTTTTATAGCACAAGGGGATGATGGCCATCACTCAGTAATTGAAAGGTACAGATCAAACCAGCTTTGAAATTTAAGAGTTTAAGAAAGGATAAGCATGCCTCACAATTTTTTTCTGTGCTGGGCGGTGGACATCAGTAGTCCACTTGTTGTTTATCTAGTGTTGTCCCCCCCCCCCCCCCTTCCAGCTCAATGTGGACAGTAACGACTCAGGGTCGTACGTGGCGGTGATGGAGACCTTCACCAACCTGGGGCCCATCGTGGACATGTGTGTAGTGGACCTGGAGAGACAGGGACAGGGCCAGCTGGTCACCTGTTCCGGAGCGTTTAAGGAGGGCTCCCTCAGGATCATCCGGAATGGCATTGGGATCCACGAGCACGCCAGCATCGACCTGCCAGGAATCAAAGGTCAGTAGGAGGGCTTCTAGGCCCTCGGAAAAGAGGAGGATGCTGCTCTCTCTTGACCAATATCCAATCGACCCCTAGCCCTTATCCCCTAGACAGAGCTGAAGGAGTTGGATTGGTATAAGAAATATATGGTTAGTCCTTCTACCTCTGAAACACTAGGGCCAAATTCAAGCTGGCTTAAATGAAATTCTCAAAATCGAGCTGGGTGGAGGGAAACCCAGGCCAGCGCAGCCCAATTTCACAACTGGTGCCAGCTCAATTAGAATCCAGGATGGTGACACCATTACTGTACAACCGCCAAGCGTATCACTGCTGGATGCTGACACAATATTCAGCTAGCTTGTCTGGGCTTGTTGCTGTTAGCTTGCCCATGGACAAGCAGTCCTGCAGTAGTCAGGCATGACACGAGTTACCACAATAGCTGGATCCTTCATACATTTTTGTACTACACAAACGTTTATAAGAACACTCAGCCCTAGAATGCTAGCTAGCTAACTCATTTGCTCGCGAATCAGTTGAAACTTACTAGCTAACGTGAGATAGCAGGAATTTTTGCTGACCAGGTCGTATTGAATGCTCGTTAGCTACATCATATCAAACCCGTCTGGTTTGCTTGGTTAGCTAGCTAATAGCCAATGCCATGGCAAGCAAGGTAGGAATTAACTAGCTAGCTAGCCTCTTAAATGTAACTTCCCCATATCATATAAATTTTTTCATTCAATTCAGTCTGGTATGAGAACGGTAGCCCCTATCTGCAAAGGCAGGGTGTCTGCGGAAAGCTGAGTATCTTGGCTATTGATCTGTTTGTTAAAATATTTGGTGTGATTTACTACCATATATGGGCAGACCGAGCCGATGACCTGATTTCAAAATGGCTGCTACCTACCTTCCGGTTAGTGTTGTGAAGCATAAACAAAATTAACACGGTATGCTTTGATTCACACCGAAAGCTGGGACTCCACAGAGCATGAGGATGTCTTATTTGTCTGCATGTGACCTTCTGTTATTGATCACCAGCCCAGAGTCACACTTTATTTTATTTTACACAACATTTTCACCAAATAGCAATCATCTTACAGGGTAAGCTTCGATTTGATCTGTGTTTGAGCTATAGCTACGTTAATCTTTAGGTTGCTAGGAAAAAATGTAGCCTATTGCCAATGTTATCTGATGTAGTACTTAATGTCAACATTGAATGTCCCCCCGAGTGACTATCTTTGCGCTTGAAGAATATGATAAACCCTTGGATATCCCCTGTATATCCCCCTGACACCACCACAATGTTTGAGAGAGGTTGGTGTTGTAGAAATTTTGTTTTTATAGGAGGCAATAACTTTTAGGCACATCCAGTGCGCAAAAACAGTGCAATTACCACATTCGGACACTTGAGGGGTTGAAAGGACACTTGAATGTACCCTGGATACCCCATAACACCACCACACTGTTTGAGTGAGGTTGATATGGTCCAAAACAATGATACTGAACAAATACCAATTTTAGGAATTGCAAATATGTAATCTCATTGGAATGATCTAATTTACATGTATAAGCCACTTTGGAGCGGTTTAGGGATACATTAATAATTCTCTTATAGCTTGTCAATGAAATATTACTTTCAAACAAAGACATGTATTTTGTGTGTGCTTGTAACTCCTATCTTCTGATAATTTCCTAATACTATCCCAGATGTCATCTGTCCAAATATACCATGTTTTGGCTTGTCATAATCATGTAATTACACATGAATAGCAGTTACTTTTGCTTATGTCTATTTAGGTAGAAATCTACATTCTAAGAGGCTAGCCTGTTTAGCTACCTAACTAACTTCCGCAAGCTAAATACATGACTCTGAGTCTGGCTGGCACTGGCAGGTGTATGGGATAATGTTAGTTACAACATGGTGAGGGGGAATTAAATTCTTCAACATCTTGCTAGCTAGCAATATTAGCGATGCCAGCTGCAGTCACATATTGGCTGCCTAGCAACTTGACATCATTTCTAATTTCTGAAGGCAGTGGAAATGCAATTTGAGCTAACCCACCAAGGCCAGCCCAACCTGGGTTGACTTCAAAGTGCCAATGGAAATGGGGCTTCAGTGGGATTTTCTCCATATTGTTTGCATCTGTCTAATTATTGCTGTTTTTGATTGTCGTTTTTTAAAAATTGTTTATGGTCCCAGGCATTGGCCACATACTCATGAACACGCTGGTGAGAAGCAAATTGTTTACTTGGCTAATCAATGCCCAGATGGAGAATGAAAACCTTGAGAAACTGCCGTGGCCCACCAGGACTGTGGGCACGGATCAATCAAGCTATCTCGTTGACTCCTTTTCTAGTTCAGGGTCCTGTTCACCAGGCACCGAAATGGAAGTAAACAGACTAAAACCGGGATGGACTACCTGGACCTAATCCAATAGTAGTCCAAATAAGAAGCTCATTCTTGTTTTCTGTTGCGGAACAACATTTTCTGTTTTTGCCCTAATGAAACACCACCTAGCTAATAATGCTGCTTGTTTTCTAGTTCTTTGGAACACCTGATGTTTATTTTCCTCCATATTTTTTGTTGTCCTCCCAGGTTTGTGGCCCCTTCGCTCAGAGGCTGGGAGAGAGACAGACGATATGCTGGTCCTGTCTTTCGTGGGCCAGACAAGGTGAGACAACCAGTGGTGGCCTTATAGAAAGGTTCTGCACGGGTTGACCACAATACAATCGCTCCCTGTTCAGTCTGGTGAAGCCTTGCCTAATGCCACAGTATCTTGTTTATATGACGAGTTATTGATTTGACACCTATTATAACAAAAGGGATAACAGACAGAAAACATTTATTTAATTTCAGAGTCAGACATTGTTGACATGGATAGATTTTTACACCAATTGTAACGAGAGAAGTTTACAAAGGTTGAAATGATCAAATGCATGAAACTGTTGGGTCACTAAATTCAGTGAAAACTAGGACCATGAAAAAACATCCAGCTGGATCTCCTCACCTGCTATTACACTTAAACTAATTCACTAAGATCTGCCCACTATAGTGCTGTCTGGTCAGAACATGATGTTGAGGCCCATACTCAACACTTGGTCACCACCACACGCAAACATAGCATAGATGATTCCATTCTTCTTATTATATTTTTTGTGTGGTTCTAAAAGGGGAAACAATACAATCATTAGAATATACTAAGATAAATCTACATGTATAATATAACAAGCAGATGAGCAAACTGTGGCATAATATAAACATGAATGAATCCCATTGTATAGCATCTAGACATCATTAAAGAATATACATGGCCCGAGAGGTAGAAGGCCTAAGGCCATGGAGCTTTATAGCTGGCCTGGCTGAGATATTAATTTAGGGCTACTGCGCCTGTGCTAGTGCACAGAAAGAGCTGGAACATTCTGGGAACTTCTAGAATCTGTAGACTGGTACTAGCTACTACACAATTAACACAAGGCTATACATATTGCAGATATAAACATATTGCAGCTATAGCATGCATATAATATAAACAATGCTAATACAGTATTGAGTATGCTAGACACACTCAAACACACATGTAGCAATAATAATGATACTACACTTATTGCAATGGACGCACACAACACTTAGTTAGGAAACGACATGTGACCAGTTAAACACTTGCTAACTTGAGGTGTCGAGGGCATTGCCCTGCATTGCTTCCAAGCATCCTTATTGGTTGGAAAAGTCAATCTGATTGGCTTTCAGGCATGTCAATCATTTGGGATAGCCAGCCTTTTTTGCAATGTATGTTGCCTATTTTCACTGAACAAAAATATAAATGCTACATGCAACAATTTCTAAGATTTTACTGAGTTACAGTTCATATAAGTTAATCCGTCAATTGAAATAAATTCATTAGGCCCTAATCTATGGATTTCAAATGACTGGGAATACAGATAGGCATCTGTTGGTCACAGATGCCTTTAAAAAAAAAAAAAGAGTAGCAACGTGGATCAAAAAATTTGTCAGTATCTGGTGTGACCACCATTTGCCTCATGCAGTGCAACACATCTCATTTGCATAGAGTTGATCGGGCTGTTGATAGTGGCCTATGGAATGTTGTCCCACTCAGTGGCTGTGCGAAGTTGCTGGATATTGGCGGGAACTGGAACATGCTGTCATACACGTCAATTCAGATCATCCTAAACAAGTTCAACGGGTGACATGTCTTGTAAGTGTGCAGGCCATTTTCAGCTTCCTGGAATTGTGTACAGATCCTTGCGACATGGGGCCGTACATTACCATGCTGAAACAGGTGATGGCAGTGGTTGAATGCAGGGCTCGACATTAAGTTTTGTCTGCTTGTCCGGGGTAAGTAAAATAGTCTGACAACCAGAATGTAGATTTCCAAATGGACAAGTTGAAAATTGCATATATTCCTATTTCCTAGATCCCATTTCAATTGTTATATTTACACAAAGCAAGAGAATAATATATATTTGAATATGACTTGGCCTATTAAGCCAATCTTTCAGTTTAATGCATGCTCAATTTCATGATCAAACAATGAAAGCCTAGGACTCTGTTAGATTCAATCTCAGAAAGTTTTAAGTTGTTTTTGAATAACCAAAAAACATGGGAGGCCAAAGGTAATAATGAGAGAAGAAACAAAAGCAAGATGTAAAAATCAAATGAGAAATTTGAACAAACCTTACAGTTGATGCGTCCTTCCTTGCCATTGCGAACCAAACGACCAAAAGCCTAATCTTACTAACTGAAAAAACATAAAAGCATTAAGACAAATTAAAGTTGAGTATTTTCTAAGCTATTCTAATGAACTGTTTAATGTCCTAAAGCTTGCCGCTTTTAAAATGGGAATAATTATCAAAGTTGGAGTCTATGCTATTATCATTCACAATTTATTTTAAATGACATATTTTAGGCCACAAGTGACATTGAGCAAACAATACCAAGATGGCGAAATCAAATGAGGAATCAAAAGAACTTAGGTTACAGCTGAGGAATGCTAATGAAAGAAATGGGTAGTTGGCCGATGCCCTTTTCCATATTATTCTAGCAATGTGCAACCTACTACAACACGTATAGTAGCTTAGGCCTAATAAGAGAGAAGGATACGGGGTAAAATGGGAATATAATTATCAAGTTGAGGACAGCAGAGTTGCTCTGATGATTTACAACTCGGCACAAGACCGCACAGCCAGTGATGCACTTTGACTGTCACTCGCGCCATCTGTGAGCTTCGGCACAGATGGGCCTAAGCTAATACACATCTCTTTCGTGCCACAGCTCCCCCAGAGTGGAATAAGCCATTTGAAAAGATTTGAGTCCACTAAATATATTTGATCAATGTCATGATTCCTTTCGTCCCTCCTGTGGCATGCCAGCCAAATGCGTTGCAGTCACTTTTTTGTTGTACCTTTTTTCTACGTTATTTTGGATGGCTGCTAGGGAAGGATAACATTGTCTATGGGCAAGCGCATAAAATTATTTCAGATCCCTCCTATGTACGTCACTTATTTCAGTCACTCTTTTGGCCAATGGTGTTCCGGACCTTTTTTTGTTGTTGGGATAAGTGACTTCAGCTTTTCAACAAGTAAAGAAAATATGTCCTACTTGTCCAAAGGACAACAAATGTTAATGTCAAGCCCTGGAATGGCATGACAATGGGCCTCAGGATCTTGTCAAGGTATCTCTGTGCATTCAAATTGCCATCGATAAAATGCAATTGTGTTCATTGTCCATAGCTTATGCATGTCCATATCATAACCCCACCGCCACCATGGGGCACTCTGTTCACAAAGTTGACATCAGCAAACCGCTTGCCCACATGTCGCCATACACGCTATCTGCCTGGTACAGTTGAAACCGGGATTCATCCGTGAAGAGCACACGTCTACAGCAAGCCAGTGGCCATCGAAGGTGAGCATTGCCCACTGAAGCCTGTTACGACACCAAACTGCAGTCAGCTCAATACCCTGGTGAGGACGACAAACACGCAGATCAGCTTCCCTGAGACAGTTTCTGACAGTTTGTGCAGAAATTGTTCGGTTGCGCAAACCCACAGTTTCATTAGCTGTCCTGGTGGCTCATCTCAGACTATCCCGCAGGTGAAGAAGCCAGATGTGCAGGTCCTGGGCAGGTGTCGTTACACGTAGTCTGCAGTTGTGAGGCCGGTTGGACCTTCTAAAATTACGGAGGCGGCTTATGGTAGAGAAATTAACATTAAATTATCTGGCAATAGCTCTGGTGAACGTTACAAATTTGTGCACATTTGGGAAAAATAAGCTTTTTGTGCATATTAAATATTTCTGGGATCTTTTATTTCACCTCATGAAACATGGTGCCAACACTTTTTACATGTTGCGTTTTATATTTTTGTTCAGTATACAAGTTGTTCCGTGTTTGTGTGTGTCCTCAGGGTGCTGATGCTAAGCGGGGAAGAGGTGGAGGAGACTGAGCTGCCTGGCTTTGTGGACAACCTGCAGACCTTCTACTGTGGCAACGTTGCCCACCAGCAGCTCATCCAGGTATACACAAACGTGCACACACTAGTGATGAGGGAAAAAATCTATAGTTACATATTAGGATATTATTTTTGACGATATATTGTATAGTTTTGACTATTGCAATATTTTTTGCACTAATTGGCTGTACCTACACCGAAACTAATTTATTTCCATGACTGATTCAAATGTTTCTCATGGCTCTCTTATCCCTCTGCGGCAGATATATGGTGAGCAATATGTTTGGAACATCGACTCGCAATAAAATCACAGTATTGAATCACAATACATATACAGTGCCTTCAGAAAATATTTATACCCCTGGACTTATTCCACATTTTGTTGTTACATCCTGAATTCAAAATGGATTGTTGTTCTCAACCAGCTATAGGCAATGCCCCATAATGACAGTGAAAACATATCTTACATTTTTGGGGCAAATTTATTGAAAATTAAATATGTAAATGAGATATTTCTGTAAGTATTCACCCTCCTGAGTCATTACTTTGTAGAAGCACCTTTGGTGGCGATTTAAAGATTTAAGTAATCTTGGGTATGTCTATCAGCTTTGCACTGGCTGTAAAAATCCCTCCATGGGAGGTTGAAAACCAAATGGCGAATAACCTATCCTCCTACTAGGCCAATCGTAATAGCTTTAAGATGTGGTTAGTTATGAACAGTAGCTTATTTCCCAAATATTCAAGCCTACGAAGGTGTTGTCCTAAAGTTAGTGGCTTTCAAAAATGACACGAATGAAAGTCTACAGCCTCCGCTATTCTCACTCACAGCTTTGAGAGATATGAAAAAATACATTTTATTCTATTATTTTGAGGCAAATAAAGCAATTGTTATTCAGTTCTGAAGACTGTAGACTGCTTCTATCCAGCCCGTGGTGTAGGCCTATAACCTAGCTCACTACGGTAAGCCTGTTCCTCATCAGACAGTCACTGCTCCATCATGTGCATCTGCCACACAGACACGCGCACACACCAGTGCCACACACACCCTTGCACTTTTTCAATGGAGCAGAATATATATTTTTTCTCTGCAAAACTGATTTTAATGGCTCTTTTTACCCTGTGGGCACCTGACACTTACCACAGGTGAGATAAATTGCACATAAACAAGAATCACTTGCCTTAAACCAAATGAAATTGAATTTTGAATCTTTATTATTGTTTTTTATTTGCAGTTGTAAATCAAACAAGTACACATGTGAACACAAAAAGTTTTAAAATAGTGAATCGTGCGAAGGTGCCAATATATTTATGTACTGTGTGTGTGTGTGATTCAGATCACGTCGGGCGGTTTGCGTCTGGTAATGCAGGACAGCAAGGCCCTGGTGTCTGAGTGGAAGGAGCCGCAGGGCCGGAACATCAGCGTGGCCGCATGTAACTCCTCCCAGGTGGTGCTGGCCGTGGGCCGCGCCCTCTACTATCTCCAGATCCTCTCTGGGGAACTCAAACAGATCAGGTACACACAACTCAAATCCAGTTCAACTATATTTACAGTGTTGTTAAACACCACCTGAGACTCGGTGAGCCCCAGGCCAACTGAATTGTAGCTTTAAGTATGAATAAAAGTTAAATCAACAGAAGAAATGACGAACACAGTTCCTTTTCGAAAGTATTCATACCACTTGACTTATTCCACATTTTGTTACAGCCTGAATTTAAAATTGATATAATTTATGGGATATTGTGTGTCAATTGATCTACACACAATACCCCATAATGACAGTAAAACATTTTTGTATATTCTTTTTGAAAATGTATTAAATGAACTGTAAGTAAAAGTAATTCACACCCCTGAGTCAATAGTTTGTAGAAGCACCTTTGGCAATGATTACAGCTGTGAGTTTGTCTGGGTAAGTCTCTAAGAGCTTTGCATGCCTGGATTGAGAAACATCTACCCATTTTAATATTTTCTAAATTATTCAATCTCTGTCAGATTGGTTGTTGATCGTTGCTAGACAAAAATGTTCAGGTCTTGCCATAGATTTAAGTGGATTTAAGTCAACTGTAACATGGCCACTCAGGAACATTCACACATGGCAGCATCATGCTGTGGGGATTTTTTTCAGCGGCAGGGACTGGGAGGCTAGTCAGGATCGAGGGGAAAGATGAACGGAGCAAAGTACAGAGATCCTTGATGAAAACCTGCTCCAGAGTGCTCAGGACCTTAGGCTGGGGCGAAGGTTCACCTTCCAACAGGACAACGATCCTAAGCGCACAGCCAAGACAACACAGGAGTGGCTTCGGGACAAGTCTCAATGTCCTTGAGTGGCCTTGCCAGAGCCCAGACTTGAACCAGATCGAACATCTCTGGAGAGACCTGAAAATAGCTGTGCCGCGACGCTCCCCACCCAATTTGACAGGGCTTGAGAGGATCTGCTGAGAAGAATGGGAGAAACTCCCCAAATACAGGTGTGCCAAGCTTGTGGTGTCATACCCAAGATGACTCTAGGCTGTAATCCCTGCCAAAGGTGCTTCCACAAAGTACTGAGTAAAGGGTCTGAATACTTATGTAAATGTGATATTTCTGTTTTTTTAATTATTTTACATTATACATTTGCCAACATTTCTAAAAACCTGTTTTTGCTTTGCCATTATAGGGTATTATTTGTAGATTGATTGATGGGAAACAAACCATTTGATCCATTTTAGAGTAAGGTTGTAATGTAGCATAATGTGGAAAAAATGAAGGGGTCTGAATACTTTCCAAATGTGCTGTATGTACACATACACACACACCACTTTAAACCCAGTTGGAGTCAGCTTTACAGGCCATCACCATGCCTGAGCTTGTCTTACACTGCTCTCCATGGAATGCTCTACTAATGTGGTCTGGTTCAGTAAACACTGTTTAAGTGACTGTTGATGCTGAGCTGTAGCTAAAGCTGTGCCTATTTGAGAGTGGGCTGTACCAACACATACACCCACTGGGGCAAAACAAATATCAATTAAGTAAATCTTGGCTACACAACGTAAAGTGCTTTGAGCACCTTTTAAATGCACTTCATAAATCCAATCCCATATGGGGGTGTAGTGACATACCCAATGGGTTGGAGGATTCTCTTCATCAATCTTCTTGAGAAAACCTATACTAAAAACGTGTAAATCAATCAATCTGTCATCATTAACGCAATGGAAAGATCCAATGATTTCTTATTGAAATGGCATAGGCGACCGAGGAAAAACACATTGGGAGAATTTAAGGCTCTGTGGCAAACAATAATGCAGACACTAGGGATGGGGGTGTGAGCATGCCAGTCTGGTTAGGTGAGGTGTAGTCATTGTTTTTGTGTGTCTGTTAAGTTGTTCATATTAGGAGTAAAAAATAAAATGTGTTCTATAGTTTTTAGTATTTAAAATATATATTTTTTTATATATATATAATTTAATTAAACATTTATCCAATCCCATGCTGTTCTGTCTGTCCCCCCTCAGCACGGTGGAGATGGAGCATGAGGTGGCCTGCCTAGACATCACGCCCCTGGGGGAGGGCGGAGAGTCGCCCCTCTGCGCCGTGGGCCTGTGGACGGACATATCGGCACGGGTCCTCAAGCTGCCCTGCTTCACCGCCCTGCACAAGGAGATGCTCGGAGGAGGTGAGAGGGGGATGGAGATTCAAGTGTACTAAAGGGATAGTGCAGGTGGGATGGATAGATGAAGCAACTGATTTGAACCTTTGTGTAGCTAGGTAAGTCTGTTACTTTGAGAAAAAGCTAATTTCCGCTGGGGATGGCCACGAGTACTCGGTTCAAGGTTTTGTATACGGTTTTGTGTGACTTAATCGACAAAATGTGTATAAATGCAACTATTTAGCAGGTAAATTGTATATAAGCACTGACAAAGTGTTTGTTTGGAGTCTGTCAGTGAAAATATTAGTTTAGTTTTTAGTTAAGTATCAGAACAAACAGTAATTGGAGAAACTGTTATCGCAGCCCCCATTTCACGCTAACATGCGAGTACTCGAGTATGCAAATTTATTTTCCAGTGTACTCGAACATAGACATACTTTCAAATGCCCAATGTTCGCCCTCTGTTTTGTTGCTCCCAATGTGTTCTTTTAATAAAGCTTCTGTAAAATCAACATTTTATAAAAAGAATATCATGATTGGGAGCTGCAAAAAAATCGGCACACATTCCCTTTTTTCTCTGTATTGGACATTCTCTTTGTGTCCTCCTGTTATCATTTTTGGATGTGTTTTATAAACCCCTCCTATTCAAAGCCTGTGTAACTTGTCCATGAAAGGGGAGGGAATCCTAAGGGACAGAAGCACTCTATTGCTGGTTCCACACATCCTAGATCCATTTGCGATGTTGCGCAGCCATGTGGAAGATGTGTGACCTAGCTGTCAATACTTTTCTTAATTGCCCCTCGGGATGAATAATAGTTGTTTTGACAGTGGAATTCTGCTGCTTTTCACACATTTGACGTGTCTGTGTGTGTGTGTGTGTGTGTGTGCGCTCGTGTACAGAAATTATCCCTCGCTCCATCCTGATGACGACGTTCGAGGGCGGATACTACCTGCTGTGTGCCCTGGGAGACGGAGCGCTCTTCTACTTCGGCCTGGACCTGACTACAGGTCAGGCGGCTGGAGCAACACATACTGCTGTTGCCTTTTGATTGAGTCACATTTGAAGAAACATTCCAGACGGTTAACTGCACCGTCATGTCATTTATCGATAGAACAAATTGGGTTCAGATATGTCAAATGGGCCTGTTCATTGTCTTAACAGCTGCAGTTCGATTCTGTTTCAGAATTCTCAAAATGTATTGAAAATGTCAAACTCTTCATTGGAAATACAATGAGTGTACAAAACATGAGGAACACCTTCCTAATATTGAGTTGCAGCCCCTTATGCCCTCAGAATAGCCTCAATTGGTCGGGACTACAAGGTGTGGAAAGCGTTCCACAGGGATGCTGGCCCAGGTTGATTCCAATGCTTCCCACAGTTGTCAAGTTGGCTGGATGTCCTTTCGTGATACACACGGGAAACTGTTGAGTGTGAAAAACCCGGCAGTGTTTCTGTTCTTGACACACTCAAACCGGTGTGCCTGGCATCTACTACCATACCCCATTCAAAGGCACTGAAATATTTTGTCGGTCCCATTCACCGTCTGAATGGCACTAATACTCAATCCCCTTCATGTACGCTGATTGAAGTGGATTTAACAGGTGACATCAATAAGGGATTCACCTGGTCCGTGTATGTCATGGAAAGAGCAGGTGTTCCTAATGTTATTGACACTCGGTGTATATTGAAAATGGAAAAGGTTTTGGATTGGAATTGCCGCTTATCTCCTGAATAGACTGAATTGAAAGTGCACTTTATCCTGGCAGGTTGGCAAACTTATTGTTAAACTGTTGGCCTTGACCCTGTTGTGTTGCCAACAGGCGTGCTGAGCGAGCGTAAGAAGGTGACTTTGGGCACCCAGCCCACGGTGCTGAGGACCTTCCGCTCCCTGTCCACCTCCAACGTGTTTGCCTGCTCCGACCGGCCCACCGTCATCTACTCCTCCAACCACAAGCTGGTCTTCTCCAATGTCAACCTCAAGGAGGTCAACTACATGTGTCCGCTCAACTCCGAGGGCTACCCCGACAGGTTAGTCAGTCACGCGCGGCTCAATAATCCAAAGTGGCATCCTTAGCAGGTCTTCTCCATTTGGACTGATGTGAGACAAATTCTACAGGTTTAAACGGAAACCTTTTTTTCACCTGTCCTCTGTTTTCAGACTAGTGCAAGTGGTGGAGAGGAGACTAAGAAGTCTGTTTATTTTTCTCATTCAAGGACTCTAAAGAAAGAACATGAATGATTACAGAGCTATAAATAATATGCAACTCATCTGTTGTTGGGGTGTGGTTGTAACCTGTCTTTCTGTGTCTTTGACAGTCTGGCTCTGGCCAACAACAGCACTCTCACCATCGGGACCATCGACGAGATCCAGAAGCTCCACATTCGCACGGTTCCCCTCTACGAGTCTCCCAGGTAAGAGGGAACAACACCAGTAGAAATAGTTAAACAGAGTAGAAGTATATCTATCCAATGGATTTACCCTCAGGTAAATCAAGAGCGACACATTTATTTACATTTATTTGTTTCTTTTTACTCTTTTCTCTTTCTCTCTCTCTCTCACTCCCCACTTCAATCTCTCCACTTTATTCACCCTTCTCGCTCCCTCCCTCAGGAGAATCTGTTACCAGGAAGTGTCTCAGTGTTTCGGGGTGCTGTCCAGCCGTGTGGAGATGCAGGACGCCAGCGGGACGACTGCAGCGGTGCGCCCCAGCGCTAGCACTCAGGTAGCTTCACACCATCTGGTATTTCACTGTACCGCTGCCAAGATCTCCTATTCTGTGCGCGTATTCATAAATATTCTCAGGATAGGAGTGCTGATCAAGACCTTTTGAATATGGGCCCTGAGCCTTGTTTCCCGTATTCAACGGTTTTCATGATGCTTCGTGACTTAAGTGCAACTGCGTGTTTTGTGAAAGAACAGTCCGGAAATATCTGTAAACTTCACTCTATATGAGCTAAAGCATCAGTATCCAGAGTTACTGTATTTTATTTAGCAGGTTTAGTGCAATTATGTTTTGAGGGCGAAATTCCTAGAATGTTAGTGATGCACATCGCTTGGCTGACAATGTGTCCAGATTACTTAGTTTAGTCTAGGTTTATTGCACATAATGACTAAAAATAAGAAAGGAGAAAAAATCTATTCTTTACAAGAACACTTTTCCCCTAGCCTTGTGGTGGTTCATAGTCTGGGTTTTCATATCTCCCCCTCTCCCTACCTCTCCCCAGGCTCTGTCTAGCAGTGTGAGCTCCAGTAAGCTGTTCCCCAGCAGCACCTCCCCACACGAGACCTCCTTCGGGGAGGAGGTGGAGGTGCACAGCCTCCTGGTGGTCGACCAACACACCTTTGAAGGTAAGTTCCCCCTTAAAACCGTCTTGATTAAAGAGACCATTTGTCAATTTGAAGTGAATTAATGTGATCTGTTACTGGTGATTGGTAAGCTGATGGTTGTACTCTTGGTGATTTGTCCTCAATACTGTGATTTTCAAATGTGTTCATCCTCACAGTGCTCCACGCCCACCAGTTCCTCCAGAGTGAGTACGCCCTCAGCATGGTGTCCTGTCGCCTGGGCAGGGACCCCGCGGTCTACTTTATCGTTGGCACAGCGATGGTCTACCCAGAGGAGGCGGAGCCCAAGCAAGGCCGCATCATCGTCTTCCACTACACTGACGGTTAGGACAAACGTTTTCTTTCTTCCATTCTCATTGTTCTCGCTCACTCTTTCCCATCATTCTTCTCCTGTTGTTCTCTCACCCCCCTCTTTCATATCCTCCTGTTTTTTTGCTCGCACTCTTTCTCACACTTTCTTCTACAGTCTCTCTTTCTTCCCCCCCATCTTTTTCTCTCTTTCTCGCTCACCTTTCCATGCCTCTTCCTCCCTTGACGGTGCCTGATAGCACCTTCCTATCGATAATCATCTTTCGTGAAGATGAATGACTCCGAGTGAACAGATGCTGTGAATACTGTATCAGAGAGCTATAGCACTAGCCTGAAAACCAAACTGGTGTGCTGCAATTCACCATTTGTTTAAAAGAATTGCCTGGAATCCAAACCATTTAAGCTCAGTTTCACCATTCTTTCACAGTGAAACAAATGGTTAAACGAAACATAACAGTTTGGATTTCCGGCTACTGTAACAGCAGCCCTGACCCAGACTGTGTTATTTCTCTTCTTCTGTGTAGGTAAGCTGCAGACGGTTGCAGAGAAGGAGGTGAAGGGAGCCGTCTACTCCATGGTGGAGTTCAATGGCAAACTACTGGCCAGCATCAACAGCACAGTGAGTACTTTTCATGGTTTGAAAAGTAGATATTTTTTTTTTAAAGCCAGCTCCTATTTTACAAGCTATAGTTGTAGATATTCACATGGAGGGACATTTTTACATCCACTTAAATTAAAACTTTCACTTTGTCTCTCATTGCCATTAATGCATCACTAAGGGAATATTTGATTTAAGTGAGTCGGTTACTTTCGCCCCATGGTACTTGGCATAAAAAATAAGAAAATGAAAGGAGACATTCCGCAGGCTAAGTTTTATTTCTCAATCCTGACTTTAAAATTTGTTTAAAAGAAAACTTTGTTGCTGCCTTGTCAAATTCAGTGCTTCCTCTACAATGGACCGTACTGGCCATAATGGCTGCCACAGTGAAACTGTAGTTATCGGACTCTCAACCATACGGAATGAGTGTTAGGGATAAACTTGAACTACAGAGAATTTAGTTGATTTAAGTTTATCCAGTAGTATTCTTTCAAATGGAACGTTGGAATCGGAGGGAACATTGACGGGGGTATTTCTTGTAATTGCGCGATAAACATGTCTCCTACAAAAACGACCATGGTGCTTTCGAGTCCTTGTTACTCCAAAGCTCCTCAACAATTGTCAATGTCAATATCAACGCATCACCAATGTGCGCCCGCCCCAGGTGCGTCTGTACGAGTGGACCGCTGAGAAGGAGCTGAGGACCGAGTGTAACCACTACAACAACATCATGGCACTCTACCTAAAGACCAAAGGAGACTTCATCCTGGTGGGAGACCTGATGAGGTCTGTACTGCTGCTGGCCTATAAACCCATGGAGGGCAACTTTGAGGAGGTAAGGAATTATGCTAAGAGAGGCCCTGCCAGTGTTCCAATTCTCCACTAAGAGGATAGGGGATTTTGCTCAGTGCCACACTTCAATTAGGAGGGTGTAGAATTGTAACAGACTGGGTACAGACTTTATAAGGTCTAAATGACGATTTGTTTTGGTTTTGCCCATATACAGGTTTTTTCATCGTGGGTGGTTCCCCCTTGGAATACAGCATTCTCCAAAATATAGATTTGAATGCTTTTATTTTGTCGCACTTGTAGCCCATTTCTCATGGGCTATATCGAGGATGATTCAACACCAAACACTTGCAATGAATAAAAACATGAGTGATGAGTTGGAACCATTGTTTATCAATAATTGCACCTGTTGGCTTAATAACGTTTATTGAATGGAATTGAGCCGCTGGTGATACACCTGCTTTTCCCCTGTCACTCTTCTCAGATCGCCCGTGACTTCAATCCCAACTGGATGAGTGCTGTGGAGATCCTGGACGATGACAACTTCCTGGGGGCGGAGAATGCCTTCAACCTCTTTGTTTGTCAAAAAGACAGGTGAGGTGGAATCTGACCTCTTTCTAGAATCCTCTCACCTCCAAATAAATAGTATGCATAGAATCGTTGAAGGACTAAATGAGATGGAGCCCGGCCTAGATATGTCCTCACACTCTGACCGCCGTCCTCCATAAGCCGTCGACTTAATCATTCATTATCACTGAATTCCATCGACCTTTGTCTTTCTCTCAGATGTTTGTTGACGCCACCGTTTCTCTCTTCTCGTCCTTCCTCCTGTGCTCTTTTGTTTTCAGTCATCAAATTTGCGTTCTATCACTGTACCTTTCTTACTTCTCACTAACTCTTCCCTCACGTGCTTGTTTTTTCTTACTCATTACCAGTCATCTACATCTATTGCTTTTCCCATTTATCTTTTTCTGCCTGCTTCTATCGTTCGCTTTATCCCTGCCACTTTCTCTCAATTATAATAAATTCAATGCTACTTTATTGGTGTGCAATAAATGGGTACACATTTCCAAAGCAGAAATGTATAAATAAATGGGAACAACGATTAGAATCAAAAAATAAACTTTTTGTGCCATCTCTGAAATGTAGCTTTATTTAGAACTAAATAAATGGGTACACATTGCCAAAGCATTAAATAATTTGAACCAAAATAGAAGTTGACCTCTCTCCCTCTCTCTCTCCCTTGGCAGCGCGGCCACTACAGACGAGGAGCGACAACACCTGCAGGAGGTGGGCGTGTTCCACCTGGGGGAGTTTGTCAATGTCTTCTCCCATGGGTCACTGGTGCTGCAGAACCTGGGCGAGAGCTCCACCCCCACGCAGGGCTCCGTGCTCTTTGGCACCGTCAACGGCATGATCGGTAATTGCCCCCACTGCCACACGCCATGGGTGTATTCACTAGAAACCAAAATGAGACGAAATAGGGAGGGCCTAACCTGAATTTGTCAAATAAGAAACACTTGTTTCTTTTCTGTTGCAAAACGTTTTTCTATGGTTTGTTTGCGGTAATGAATACACACCAGGGTCATAGAGCATGCGGAAGCACAAAACATTTTGACCGCAAGAGAGAGATCTGTGTTCTTGTTGGACATGTTTCTGTAGCAGCACTTGGGTTTCAAAATGTTGTTTTTCTGGTGCCTACTGAGCCAGTACTGATGCTGGTTTCAAGGTCTCGAATGCCCTCGTGTCTTTTTTTAGGCTATGTACTGTTAGTGTAGCAGTCTGCTCTACAGATTTTCCTCAACTACATAAGCACCCATTTTAAGGATGAGAGGTGGGGAGCAGTGGAGAGGGGATGAAAGTCATTTCCAAGTGACTGTCCGAAATCAGTCACGTTCCTTTCTCCATTTCTTTCATAGCTGTGTTAATAAAGAAAGGGGAATGATGCTTTGAGTGTTCAGTGAATTCTGCAATGACGAATATTTCACTGAGGCACCTTCACAATTCTGCTGAAAGCCCTTTCTGAGTAAGCACCTCTGGTCATTCCCGGTTGACTGCTAATGAGCAATGAAGCAAAAATATATACAGGCTCTTTTCAAAGAAGTGAAAATGTGTTAGTCCCCTGCAAAAAGCTGCACAACACATTTGTGTTTGTGGACATCATGTTCGGTAGGCACAAATTGGGGAGAGAAAGTTGTTTCACCTTCCCTCAGACAACCCACACTCAAATTCCCTCTCAGCTTTCATCTTTTCTCCTTCACTAGGTATGAGTGGCGAGCATACGGCTCTGCATACCTCATCCATTTCGGTTCTCTTTCTTTTCTCCCATAAATGACAAGCCATCTGTCTTATATCTCTAGGTCTTGTGACCTCTCTGTCCGAGGGCTGGTACAGCCTGCTGCTGGACCTGCAGAACCGACTCAACAAGGTCATCAAGAGTGTGGGCAAGATCGAGCACAGCTTATATCCTTTCCTTTTGGTGTGGTGGGGGGGGGGGGGGGGGGGGGGGTCCACGCGGACAAAAACCTGCCCCTTGTGTATCACATTGAAAGTGCCTTTTCAGAACTGGTGAGCATCACTGTCACGGGTGGAAAAACTTGGTACTACCTTGATGTGACTGTGAGAAGGGTAATGATTGTCATAACATGCCTAGCCCGTATATGAATGAATGACGCTGTGTTTTACCATGACGTGTGAATGAAGCGACGACCTGAAGTTGACACGTAGTCGTGTGTATGTGACACGACTGCCTGTCACCCATATAAGATGGGACGGTGGTTGAGTACAGGGGGTGTCACAGGGAAGAATCAATACGGTTGTGACGGTCGTGGAATTTTGGATAACGGTAATTGGCCAGCCAAATGACGGCGGTCACTGTAATAACCTCCTCCACTCCTGACTGCATGTGCTGCCATAAAAATAGAATGACTAGAACGGGTGTCCCAATACAAGTCAATGATGGCATAATGGGTGGATTTGGGTCCATTGCGAGGCGCAAAGCAGGAAGTCTACCCATCAATATGTGCTGTGATTTGCTGATTCAACTGACATTACAAAAAATACATTCCACATCAGTTAACATAAATTGAATCTACATTACCATGGAAATTATTGCGTCACAATACCAGGCAGTCCTGAGTGGCGCAGTGGTCAAAAGGTTAGAACCCAGGCTGTGTCACGGAAGCCGTTGGCGCAATTGGCTCAGACGTCCGCGGTAGAGGGGGGGGGGGGGGGGGGGCGTTTGGCCGGGGCGCTTTCCATGGCTCGTCGCACTCTAGTGACTCCTTGTGGCAGGGCCGGCACATGCAAGCGGACTTCGGTCTTCAGTCGAACGGCGTTTCCTCCGACCCATTGGTGCAGCTGACTTACGGTTTAAGCAAACAGTGTGATAAGTGGCGCAGCCAGGCAGGTCATGTTTTGGAGGACTCATGGCTCAACATTCGCTTCTCCCGAGCTCAATGGGGAGTTGCAGCGATGAGCCAGAAATCGTAATTTGGAGAGAAAATTGGGTAAAAAAAAAAAAAGCTTGTGGCCATACCAACCTGAACTCATCTGATCTCGATAGCGGTGCATGTGCTCATATTTTAGTGAACGTTCTATGAGTAAATGCAGCTTCCGGTCCTCAAAAGGACAGAGTTCCCTGTAAGAGGAGTGACTTTGCTGTAGGGGTATGTGTGTAGGTGTGTTATTTGTCTTCCTTGACTTGGTGGCACCTGGAGGTCCTTCCATACAGAGCGTAAGACTGAGCAGGCCACGGGCTTCATCGACGGGGACCTCATCGAGAGCTTCCTGGACCTGGGCCGCGCCAAGATGCAGGAGGTGGTCAGCACGCTACAGGTACCAACACACATGCACGCTCTCTGAAGCACATGCATACATGCTCTCACACCGATACACACACTCATTCACTCGCTCTCTTACACCCAGCCGCTTGCTCACACTTTTTGGACTGCAGTGACACTTAATAAAGGTACCTCTCAGCTACATGTGTCCCGTAGCTGTGCGGGCCAATCCAAACTGCTGGAACAGTGAGCTGACATAACTGTTAAGTTCATGTTTTAAGTATCCCTATATTTCTGTTATTACGGGGCTATCACTCAGTCAAGAGTGCGCATGCGCAGGAGGTCTTGGTCGTTGTTGGACCTAGCCTCGAGTGTGATGGCTACTTGTAGTGTGTTCATATAGTATAGTAAACTTTGTTAAACTGGAACTTTGTCGTTGTGTCATTTCGAGTTAACAATAACACCCCCTTCTGCGTTCCAGATTGACGACGGCAGCGGCATGAAGCGCGAGGCCACCGTGGACGAGGTCATAAAGATTGTGGAGGAGCTGACAAGGATCCACTAGCCCCTCCCACCCAGACCCCGGCCATTACGGAGGGGGTGGAGGGAGGGAACCGGGGGAGGGGTGGCTAGGGCTCTGTAAATACTTATAAATAAATAAAAAGGTGTTTGCATGACTGTCCTCCAGGCTTCAAATGAGTTGACACATAGATTTTTGTTTTTTATCTGATCCCAGACGGGCCACATCAATACTTCACAGGTGCTTGGATAAACAAAATGGGCTGTCGACCATAACGAAGATGACGAGCAAAAGGACTGGTCAGAAAGCCATAAGTTATGGAAGAGCGGGAGGAGGAGGGGGGTGGCCAGATCACTGCAGTGCAAGGACGGGGAGAGATGACTTGTGGATTTGGCAGGGATCCACTAAAGTAGGAATTATTGAAGTCTGGAGAGAACATGAGTAAAAGAGAAGGAAGGAATGGGTGGAAAATGATACATTAGCTGTTTTGTCTGCCGTTTCTCCAAATAAAGGTTGCTTTAGTACTGTGTACCTCTGCGTTTGGGTCTTTGTGTTTCGTGAATGGTGCACAGAGGTCTCTTATCTTTCCACTGAGTGATGATATTCATTAAATTCAGTTGGCTTTAGGGTTTCAAAGCATGTCAAGTCTTACACCACAGTGTAATTTCAAAAGAAATATATATTTCAACAATTACATTCTATTTAAATGTATGCACTCACTACTGTAAGTCGCTCTGGATAAGAGCATCTGCTAAATTACAAATGTAAAAATGAATCCCTTTCAGTGACTTAATGTACTATAACTTTTGCATGGTCTAGAGTTTAACTCTTCTCTTAACTCAGTTTTGACTATGGGGACACGTTTGTTTCAAGGCACAAGAAAGGGGTGAAAGATTTATTAGCAAAGACCGTATTTGTAGTTAAGGTGCATATTGTGGTGTGCGGAGACCTCAGGGTTCCAACGGAACCATTAATAAGCTGTGCTTGGGCTATGAGAAGTACTTAGCTATAATTATTATTATGACAGTTGTCTGCAGACAGAGATCCTGGGCTACCGGGTGGGGGAACTGGTCAATCAATTATTAACTGCCAGGGAAAAGGCTGGAATTGAATAGCCCTGTGACCGTATTTAATATAGCATATTTTTATGTGGTGAAAAATAAAACAAACCCTAAATCAGCACTCCTACTCTTGAGATGCTTGATCCATATGGTCCCTGATCTAGGCTAGACCCTTGCTGGAATGACATCTGCAAAGACGGTGGTGCCAAGCTGCCAGCAGCCAACTGAATTTGCTTCAACCAACTGATGCCATAGAACAGAGAAGCACTACTACCGACACGAGAGGAAACTGGACCACATGTCCACTGGTAGCTGAACAGAGGCACTTAAGTGTATATGTAGTTACACAGGCTCTCAGGACACCCCAGAGAGGCATTATCTGCCAATGTCAGCTGTACACCAGAACGCACATGACATCCTCCGTCAGGACCAGACCTCTGTTAGATCAGACGGCATGCCTCATTTATTGTCTCCCTTGGCAGGTTCTCCCTTGTCTGGCAGTGCTTTGTTTTTGATGACGAACATGGAGCCAACATGCTGCGTTACAGCAGCTGAGGGGGTGATCCTGGCCTTGTATCTGTCATCTAAGGAAAGCAATGGGAACTGATCCATTTTGATTGAGGTATTGCAGCACTTTGGATTTGAAATTATACATGGAGGTTAAAATGACATTCATTTATGTGTATTAATGTAGTATGAAGTTGGTTTGGTCCCATATCCCTAGCACGCAATGACTACATCAAGCTTGAGTCTACAAGCTTGTCGGATGCATTTGCAGTTTGTTTAAATTTTGTTTTGTTTAAATTGTTTCAGATTATAATGGTAAATAAAGTATTGTGTCATTTTGTCATCAATTTAATTGTAAATAAGAATATATGTTTCTAAACACTTCTACATTAATGTGGATGCTACCATAATTATGGATAATCATGAATTAATCGTGAATAATGATGAGTGAGAAAGTTAGAGGCACTACATGTTGGAACATTGCTGCAGGTACTTGCTTCCATTTAGCCTCGAGCATTAGTGAGTTTCGTGCACTGATGTTTGGCGATTAAGCCTGGCTCGCATTCGGCGTTCCAATTCATCCCAAAGGTGTTCGATGGTGTTGAGGTCAGGGCTCTGTGCAGGCCAGTGAAGTTCTTCCACACCAATCTCAGCAAACCATTTCGGTATGGACCTGGCTTTGTGCACGGGGGGGGGGATTGTCATGCTGAAACAGGAAAGGGCCTTACCCAAACTGTGGCTACCAAGTTGGAAGCACAGAATCGGCTAGAATTGTCGTTGTATGATGTAGCGTTAAGATTTCCCTTCGAAGGGTCCTAACCTGAACCATGAAAAACAGCCCCAGACCATTATTCTTCCTTCACCAAACTTTACAGTTGGCACTATGCATTGGGGCAGGTAGCATTCTCCTGGCATCCACCAAACCATTTACACTGCTCCCGAGTCCAATGGCGGCGAGCTTTACACCACTCCAGCCGACGCTTGGCATTGCGCTTGGTGATCTTAGGCTTGTGTGCGGCTGCTTAGCCATGGACACCCATTTTATGAAGCTCCCGACTAACAGTTATTGTGCTGACATTGCTTCCAGAGGCAGTTTGGAACCGAGGACAGACGATTTTTACACGCTTCAGCAATTGGCAGTTCCGTTATGTGAGTTTGAGTGGCCTACCACTTCGCATTTGAGACGTTGTTTCTCCTAGGCGTTTCCACTTCACAATAACAACACTTACCGTTGACCGGCCAGCTCTAGCAGGGCAGGCATTTGATAAACTGACTTGTTGGAAAGGTGGCATCTTATGATGGTGCCACGTTGAAAGCCAATGAGCTCTTCAGTAAGACCATTCTGCTGCCGATGTTTGTCTAGGGATATTGCATGGCTGTGTGCTCAATTTGATACACCTGTCAGCAATGGGTGGGGCTGAAATAGCCAAATCCACTGATTTGAAGGGGTGTCCACATACATTTGTATATATAGTGTATCTTTTCTGGGTGATTTTAAATATTGACTGGCTTTAATCAAGCTGCCCACTCAAGAAAAACCTTCAAACTGTAACCGGTACCTGCAACCTGGTTCAGATTATCAGTCAAGCTACCAGTCAAGCTACCTACAAACAGCACAGGAATGAAATAATCAACATGTATTGATCACATCTTTGCTAATGCTGGAGGAATTTCCTTTAAAGCAGTATCCAAATCCATCGGATGTAGTCAAAATTTAGTCTCCATATCTAGGAAAACCAAAGTTCTGTGGTGTGTAATGAGGAGCAACCGGATGCTGCTCTTGACACATTTATGAAATTGCTTATTGCAGTCACTAATATGCATGCACCCATTAAGAAAATTACTGTAAAAACTGTTAAAGCGCAGTGGATTGGTGAGGAATTGAAAAATGGTATGGTTGAGAGGGATGAAGCAAAATAAATGGCAAATAAGTCTGGCTGCACAACTGTTTGGCAAACTTACCACAAATTGAGAAATCATGTGACTAAATTGAATAAAAAGAAGAAGAAACTACTCTATGAAACAAAGATGAATGATAGTAAAAAGCTTTGGAGCACCTAAAATGAAATTTTGGGCAAAAAGGCAAACTCAGCTCTATCATTCATTGAATCAGATGGCTCATTAATCACAAAACCCACTGATATTGCCAATTACTTTAATGATTTCTTCATTGACAAGATTAGCAAACTTAGGTATGACATGCCAGCAATAAACATTGACAGTACACATCCTAGTATAACTGATCAAATTATGAAAGACAAGCACTGTATTTTTGAATTCTGTAAAGTGAGTGTGGTGAAAATATTGTCTATCAACAATGACAAGCCACCGGGGTCTGACATATTGGAAGGAAAATTACTGAGCATAATAACGGACGATATTGCCACTACTATTTGCCACATCTTCAATCTAAGCCTACTATAAAGTGTGTGCTGTCAGGCCTGGAGGGAAGAAAAAGTAATTCCGTCACCCAAGATTAGTAAAGCCCACTTTACTGGCTCAAATAGCCGACCAATCAGCCTGTTACCAACACTTAGTAAACTTTTGGAAAAATTGTGTTTGACCAGATACAATGCGATTTCACTGTAAACAAATTGACAACCGACTTTCAGCATGCTTGTAGGGAAGGACATTCAACAAACACGGCACTTACACAAATGACTGATGATTGGCTGAGAGAAATTGATGATACAAAGATTGAGCTGTTTTGTTAGACTTCATTATCGATCATAGTCTGCACCTGGAAAAACACATGTGTTATGGCTTTACACCTCCTGCTATATTGTGGATAAAGAGTTACCTTTCTAACAGAACACAGAAGGTGTTCTTTAATGGAAGCTTCCAACATAATCCAGGTATTATGTAAAAATGTATCACTAGCCACTTTAAACAATGCCACTTAATATAATGTTTACATACCCTACATTACTCATCTCATATGTATATACTGTACTCTATATCATCTACTGCATCTTGCCATCTTTATGTAATACATGTATCACTAGCCACTTTAAACTATGCCACTTTATGTTTATATACCCTACATTACTCATCTCATATGTATATACTGTACTCTATACCATCTACTGCATCTTGCCTATGCCGTTCTGTACCATCACTCATTCATATATCTTTATGTACATATTCTTTATCCCTTTACACTTGTGTGTATAAGGTAGTAGTTGTGGAATTGTTAGGATAGATTACTCGTTGGTTATTACTGCATTGTCGGAATTAGAAGCACAAGCATTTTGCTACACTCGCATTAACATCTGCTAACCATGTGTATGTGACAAATCAAATTTGATTTGATTTGAAGTAGAATTAGGAATTCCACAGGATAGCTGTCTAGGCCCCTTACTTTTTCAATCTTTACTAATGATATGCCACTGGATTTACTCAAAGCATCTATGCATGAGGATGACTCAACACTATACCTGTCAGCTACTACAGAGAGGAAAATCATTCCAACAATTAACAAAGAGCTGCAGTTAGTTTCAGAATGGGTGGCAAGGGATAAATTAGTTCTAAATATTTAATCAAGTAAAAGCAATGTATTTGGGACAAATCATTCATTAAACTCTAAACCTCAACTAGATCTTGTAATAAATGTAGAAATTGAGCAAGTTGAGGTGACTAAACTGCTTGGAGTAAGCCTGGATTGTAAACTGTCATGGTCAAAACAGGTTGACACAACAGGACCTAAAATGGGAAGAAGTCTGTCCATAATAAACCGTTGCTCTGACTTTTTAACAACACTATCAACAAGGCAGGTCGTACAGTCTCTAGTTTTGTCGCAAAGAGGTGGTAAGATGCCACAAAGAAGGACCTCGGAAAATTACAATTGGCTTAGAACAGGGCAGCACGGCTGGCCCTTAAATGTACACGGAGAGCTAACATGAATAATATGCATGTAAATCTCTCATGGCTCAGAGTGGAGGAGATTGACTTCATCACTACTTGTTTTTGTAAGGAGTGTTGACATCGGCCTCCCGGGTGGTGCAGTGGTCTAAGGCACTGCATCACAGTGCTAGCTGTGCCACCAGAGATTCTGGGTTCGAGCCCAGGCTCTGCCGCAGCCGTCCGCGACCGGGAAGCTCATTACGGGCGATGCACAATTGGCCCAGCGTTGTTTCGGTTAGGGAGGGTTTGGGATACCCTTGTCTCATCGTGCACTAGTGACTCCTGTGGTGGGCTGGGTGCAGTGCACGCTGACCAGGTCGCTAGGTGTACGGTGTTTCCTCCGACACATTGGTGCGGCTGGCTTCTGGGTTGGATGCGCGTTGTGTCAAAAAGCAGTGCGGCTTGGTTGGGTTGTGTTTCGGAGGACACATGGCTCTTGACCTTCGCCTCTCAGATTAAAAAAAAACCTGATAAAAATACACCTTATGGAACAGCAGGGACTGTGAAGAGATGCACACACACAAGAACAGACACACGCATACTCACACAAACACACACTCTACACACGTTCATTGTAATATTGTTGTATTATACATTTTGTATTGTACTGTCGATATTTAGTGGCATAATAATGTAATATGATGTAGTGTTTTTATCTTTTGTTTTGAGTGCGATGTTTGGCAGCAGCTAATGCTAATAGCAGCTAATGCTAATAAATACAAAAATACAAATATTCACGATTTCTGTTTATTTGTAATCATGTAGCAGACAATAATCTGAAACACAACCAAAACAAACTGCAAATGCATCCAACAAGTTGGTAGAGTCACAAGCATGATGTAGTCATTGCTTGTGAGGAATATGGGACCAAATACTAAACGTTTGACTACTTTAATACACATAAGTGAATTTGTCCAAATACTTTGGCTTCCCAAAAAAATTTTTTTTTTCAGAATTTATCATAGTTTTATCAAGTTTAAAAAAAAAACATCCTCAATGACATCATAATTCTAGTTAAATAAAGATATATATAATCTATTTGATGCAGGGTTTTTTCAGCTTTGTGCGTAAGGTTTTTGAACCCCCCCCCCCCCAACATCAAACTATCCATAATGCTTTAGAGATTTGAGAGATATTATTATGGGAATTCTGGTGCAATCCCAAAAAGGCAGAGAAGGTTGGGACGTGACTGTGATACATGATGATGATCCATCTCATTTGGAGTCTGGAAGATTCCCTTGGGGCTGGTTAGAATAGTTTTTTTTAAATCTAAGAATGTTAAAGAATAATATAACGAGAGAACATGCAGCTCTAATCAAAGTATCAACTTCAGCCATTACCTAGAGATAATTCACAATACAAATATGACCTTATATTGAACAATGTGAGCTGTGTTGAGGTGAGGCACATCTCTTTAGTTGAGATCTTTAGTTCTAAGAAATTAACTCCATGTTACTTAGGGCTGTGTTGTATTGTTCAGCTGCCAGTAGATATTAGACTAAGGGTTGATGTTTGCGAATACTACAAGCACTGTTCTGAGAGTTGAGTTGCACACCGCAAATATCGAATTTGACTACAAGTCATTGTCATAATTAGCTTGGATGTTTTGTGAATACCCACATAAAATATTCAGTGACAGTGGCCTGCTTTGTCATTTGCTGTAAATATTACATTTGGTGGCATGAGTGAGAACTACTGATGGAATAAGCTTGTCCTAATAGTCAGGTTGAGTTATATGGTCTGTGTCACGATTGTCGTCGGGAGAAGGAGAGGAGGACCAAGGTGCAGCGTGGTAAGTGTTCATATTTTTAATAAAACAACTGAACACTGAACAAAACAACAAAAACGACAAACGAACAGTCCTGTAAGATGACGAAAAAACACTAAACAGAAAATAATCACCCAATCAACTCAAAATGGGAAAACAGGGTCCCTAAGTATGGCTCTCAATCAGAGACAACGATAGACAGCTGCCTCTGATTGAGAGCCCTACCAGGCCAAACACATAGAAAAGGAAAACCTAGACCTACAACATAGAATACCCACCCACATCACACCCTGACCAAACTAAAAATAGAAACATACAAAGCAATCTACGGTCAGGGCGTGACAGTCTGACAGTTATTACACATAATCATATAACAAAAAGTGGATGGAAATGTGAACTTGATAACATTGAAGCATAATTATGATAATGTTGCATAATACACGCTAATGCACTCGCTAATTACTGTTCTATGTGAGATAGAAACGCGCACCAGCCCAGGTGGCTCTGTAGGTGTGACCACAGCTGGACTACAGCAGCTAAGTGTTAAAATAGCAGCATACTATGAGCTATTTTAATCCTCGCAAGCTGTCACATCAACTGTAAATAGATTTTTATTCAACTCAAAAGTCGCTATGTTCTCCTAGGGTTTTTTTGTGAACAGTTTATTATTATTAAAAATAAATTCTGGGAGGGGTTCAGATCACAGACGGGCAATCATATTTAAAAAGTACATAGATCCACCCTCCCGCATGCCATCCCGGAGACCAGAGAAAACCCTCCCCATACCACCCCTTCCCTGTGGGTCTGAAAGCAAAGAAAGTAAAACATGAAAATAGGTGTATACATTGCCTTCAGAAAGAATTCATAGCCCTTGGCTTATTAGTAAAATGGGTGTAAATACTTTCTGAAGGCACTATATATACTATATATATTCACGGTGGGAACCACATATGTGGAGATAATCACTTCACCTACTCTGCGTCTCACATAGACACGGCAGTTGGAACCAAAAATCTCACATTTGGGACTCATCAGGCCAAAGGACAGATTTCCACCAGTCTAATTTCCATTGCTCGTGCTTCTTGACCCAAGTAAGTCTCTTATTATTGGTGTCCTTTAGTAGTGGTTTCTTTGTAGCAATTCGACCATGAAGGTCTGATTCATGCAATCTCCTCTGAACAGTTGATTTTGAGATGTGTCTTTTACTTGAACTCTGTGAAGCATTTATTTGGGCTGCAATTTCTGAGGCTGGAAGTTATCCTCTGTGGCAGAGGTAACTCTGTGTATTCCTTTCCTGTGGCGGTCCTCATGAGAGCTAGTTTCATCGTAGCGCTTGATGGTTTTTGTGACTGCACTTGAAGAAACTGTAATGGGAATTTTAATGTTTGTGCTTTTCTTATAATTAATTTCTGTCTTCTATTCATGTGCTGTTCTAATAACCAATTTCTGTGTTCATGCACAAATCCTCACTATCAGTAGCTGCAATTTGGCAGTACGCCCAGGCCGTGTTTTGAGAATAAACTAAAGATATCTCAGTTTCAAGGTCTCAGTTTAGAGAGAAAGAAGCCTCGTGATGTATTGGTCTGTCACATGTTATGAAGCAGTATTGGTCTGTCACATGGATGAAACAAAACGGTAATGATTAATTAATTATGCTAAATCATGCAAATACAGTGCCTTGCGAAAGTATTCACCCCCTTGGCGTTTTTCCTATTTTGTTCCATTACAACCTGTAATTGAATACATTTTTATTTGGATATCATGGAATGGACATACACAAAATGGTAAAAATTTGTGAAGTGAAAAAAATAAATACAAATATTTCAAAAAAGAAAAAAAAAAGTGGTGTGTGCATATGTATTCACCCCCCTTGCTATGAATCCCCTAAATAATATCTGGTGCAACCAATTACCTTCAGAAGTCACATAATTCGTTTAAAAAGTTCACCTGTGAGCAATCTAAGTGTCACATGATCTGTCACATGATCTCAGTATATATGCACCTGTTCTGAATGCCCCAGAGTCCGCAACACCACTAAGCAAGGGGAACAACCAAGCAAGCGGCACTATGAAGACCAAGGAGCTCTCCAAACAGGTCAGGGACAAAGTTGTGGAGAAGTACAGATCAGGGTTTGATTATAAAAACATATCCGAAACTTTGAACATCCCACGGAGCCCCATTAAATCTATTATTAAAACGGAAATAATATGGCACCACAACAAACCTGCCAAGAGAGGGCCGCCCACCAAAACTCACGGACCAGGCAAGGAGAGCATTAATCAGAGAGGCAACAAAGAGACCAACAATAACCCTGAAGGAGCTGCAAAGCTCCACAGCGGAGATTGGATTATCTGTCCATAGGACCACTTTAAGCCATACACTCCACAGAGTTGGGCTTTACGGAAGAGTGGCCAGAAAAAAGACACTGCTTAAAGTGAAAAATGGGCAAACACGTTTGGTGTTCGCCCAAAGGCATGTCGGAGACTCCCCAAACATATGGAAGAAGGTACTCTGGTCAGATGAGAATTTCGATTTTTGGCCATCAAGGAAAATGCTATGTCTGGGGCAAACCCAACACCTTTCATCCCCACGAGAACACCATCCCGTGGTGGTGAAGCGTGGTGGTGGCAGCAACATGCTGTGGGGATGTTTTTCATCGGCAGGGACTGGGAAACTGGTCAGAATTGAAGGAATGATGGATGGCGCTAAATACAGGGAAATTCTTGAAGTTAACCTGTTTCAGTCTTCCAGAGATTTGAGACTGGGACGGAGGTTCACCTTCCAGCAGGACAATGATCCTAAACATATTGCTAAAGCAACAATCGAGTGGTTTAAGGGGAAACATTTTAAATGTCTTGGAATGGCCTAGGCAAAGCCCAGACCTCAATCCAATTGAGAATCTCTGGTATGACTTAAAGATTGCTGTACACCAGCGGAACCCATCCAACTTGAAGGAGGTGGAGCAGTTTAACCCTGAAGAATGGGCAAAAATCCCAGTGGCTAGATGTACCAAGCTTAAAGAGACATACCCCAAGAGACAGTACCCGCAAAACACCAGTCTCAACGTCAACAGTGACGAGGCGACTCCGGGATGCTGGCCTTCTGGGCAGTGTTGCAAAGAAAAAGCCTTATCTCAGACTGGCCAATAATCAGAAAAGATTAAGATGGGCAAAAGAACACAGACACTGGACAGAGGAACTCTGCCTAGAAGGCCAGCATCCCAGAGTCACCTCTTCACTGTTGATGTTGAGACTGATGTTTTGCGGGTGCTATTTAATGAAGCTGCCAGTTGAGGACTTGTGAGGTGTCTGTTTCTCAAACTAGACACTCTAATGTACTTGTCCTCTTGCTCAGTTGTGCACCGGGGCCTCCCACTCCTCTTTCTATTCTGGTTAGAGCCAGTTTGCGCTGTTCAGTGAAGGGAGTAGTACACAGCGATGTACGAGATCTTCAGTTTCTTGGCAATTTCTCGCATGGAATAGCCTTCATTTCTCAGAACAAGAATAGACTGACGAGTTTCAGAAGAAAGTTCTTTGTTTCTTGCCATTTTGAGCCTGTAATTGAAACCAACAAATGCTGATGCTCCAGCTACTCAACTAGTCTAAAGGCCAGTTGTATTGCTTCTTTAATCAGGACAACAGTTTTCAGCTGTGCTAATATAATTGCAAAAGGGTTTTCTAATGATCAATTAGCCTTTAAAAATTAGCTAACACAACGTGCCATTGGAACACGGGAGTGATGGTTGCTGATAATGGGCCTCTGTACACCTATGTAGATATTCCATTAAAAAATCTGCCGTTTCCAGCTACAATAGTCATTTACAACATTAACAATGTCTACACTGTATTTCTGATCAATTTCATGTTATTTTAATAGACAAAAAAAACAAGGACATTTCTAAGCGACACCAAACTTTTGAATGGTAGTGTATATACAGTTGAAGTCAGAAGTTTACATACACCTTAGCCAAATACATTTAAACTCAGTTTCACAATTCCTGACATTTAATCCTAGTAAAAATTCCCTGTCTTAAGTCAGTTAGGATCACCACTTTATTTTAAGAATGTGAAATGGCAGAATAATAGTAGAGATAATTATTTATTTCAGCTTTTATTTCTTTCATCACATTCCCAGTGGGTCAGAAGTTTACATACACTCAATTAGTATTTAGTAGCATTGCCTTTAAATTGTTTAACTTGGGTCAAACGTTTCGGGTAGCCTTCCACAAGCTTCCCACAATAAGTTGGGTGAATTTTGGCCCATTCCTCCTGACAGAGCTGGTGTAACTGAGTCAGGTTTGTAGGGCTCCTTGCTCGCACACGCTTTTTCAGTTCTGCCCACAAATGTTCTATAGGATTGAGGTCAGGGCTTTGTGATGGCCACTCCAATACCTTAACTTTGTTGTCCTTAAGCCATTTTGAAACAACTTTGGAAGTATGCTTGGGGTCATTGTCCATTTGGAAGACCCATTTGCGACCAAGCTTGAACTTCCTAACTGATGTCTTGAGATGTTGCTTCAATATATCCACATAATTTTCCTACCTCATGATGCCATCTATTTTGTGAAGTGCACCAGTCCCTCCTGCAGCGAAGCCCCCCCACAACATGATGCTGCCACCCTCGTGCTTCACAGTTGGGATGGTGTTCTTCGGCTTGCAAGCCTCTCCATTTTTCCTCCAAACATAACGATGGTCATTATGGCCGAACAGTTCTATTTTTGTTTCATCAGACCAGAGGACATTTCTCCAAAAAGTACGATCTTTGTTCCCATGTGCAGTTGCAAAACGTAGTCTGGCTTTTTTATGGCGGTTTTGGAGCAGTGGCTTCTTCCCTGCTGAGCGGCCTTTCAGGTTATGTCGATATAGGACTTGTTTTACTGTGGATATACAGTGGGGAGAACAGCGACAGCCCTGAAACCTGAAGCATCTGGAGAAGGTCTGTATGGAGGAGTGGGCCAAAATGCCTGCTGCAGTGTGTGCAAACCTGGTCAAGAACTACAGGAAACGTATGATCTCTGTAATTGCAAACAAAGGTTTCTGTACCAAATATTAAGTTCGGCTTTTCTGATTTATCAAATACTTATGTCATGCAATAAAATGCAAATGAATTACTTAAAAATCATACAATGTGATTTTCGGGATTTTTGTTTTAGATTCCGTCTCTCACAGTTGAAGTGTACCTATGATAAAAATGACAGACCTCTACATGCTTTGTAAGTAGGAAAACCTGCAAAATCGGCAGTGTATTAAATACTTGTTCTCCCCTACACACCTACTCATTCAAGGGTTTTTCTTTATTTTTTACATTGTAGAATAATAGTGAATCCATCAAAACTATGAAATAACACATATGGAATCATGTAGTAACCAAAAAAGTGTTAAAAAAATCGAAATATATTTTATATTTGAGATTCTTCAAATATGAACTCTATCCACTGGTGAATTGCAAGAGAGTGGGTTGATTGCCATCTAAGAGCCAACATATTTTTTTTGCGGCAGTGCTGCCTGTCGGTAGTAATCGTCTCTGATTGAGAGATTCAAGGAGCTATCATCTTAAGTAACACAGCAGATGCAAAGCATTGAATATTTACATACATTTACTTCAAAATTATATTTTGCATTTAACTGCAAGGCAACCTCACACCATTTGAAGGAATGTGCCTACCTGATTTAGGGGACACAGTGAACAGTTGGGAGTTGGGGCCATTTTCATGCTAAAACTTATTCTTTGTGGTAAAGGTTGCTGGTTCGGATTACGGGATGCCAAGGTCATATTTTTCCAGGTCAGTTACAGTAGATCTGTGGACCATACTAATGGCTAGCTCAGCATATATAAAAGGTTTTCATATATATTATAGTGATCAGTCTTTTCGGGAGCCCATTTAAATTATTCATAAATTCCATAATTGGTTGGTTCGGTACTTGGGTTTCCCAAAGGACACCATAGGCCAGCAAAGCTGACATAAATTGTAAATGTGTGGGGGGGGAAGGAGTTACCTGGTAATGTGTGTCTTTGAAATCTTTAATGTTCTCAAACCATTACTGTCCATGATAATCGGCAAGGGTACGGATTCCACATTTGGACCTTTGCATTTGGATGCAAAAGGCTGCCCTACAGATCGCAAAACATTATTGTGTATGGCATGTCATTTCGATTCCCAGTTACATAGTTTTTCTATTTTGTACCAAATAGAAATGGTGTGAGCAATAATAGGAACAAAGCGTAGTTTAACATTGTTTAAGGAATATATCAGTGAAGACCACCCCTTCCCGTGCATTAGGAGAGACACCATATGTATCTCCTTACTCAGCCAGTGGAGGTGGAAGAATATTGTCTAAACAAATTTATGAAATGCTAGTACCTGGAAATACAATGTAACGTTTGTTATGAATAGTCCTACGTCTTTGCCTCTTTGCAAATTTGTTCATTTTATCTGGGCTCGCTTACCTTACCATATATATTTTGAGACTGCAATATGGATTTTAGCCCAATAGCCAGAAGGGGGAGACAATGGAAGCATTGAACAACAGAAATTCAGCCGTGGCAATATATTAATTTTGACAATAAGATATTATGCCAGTTAAAACAAGTGGGATATTTGTCTAGGTAAAATACTTCTGACAGATACCATATTCAGATACCATATTCAGTCAAAACTATTTCGCCTTCAGTTGGAAATGTCATTATTCTATAGCAGGGGTGCACAACTCAGGCCCTCAAGTCCACAGGGGCTGCACCACGTTCAGTTGCCAAGCGAACGTTGCAGATAGAAAAACCATAGAGCCGACATGATTCCTTGTTCTACATAACATATTTCCATCTTCCAAAATCATGAGTCCTGCTGAACGTGCAACTGATTTTAGTTTCTACCTGGTGCTTTATTGTGATTGGCTGGAGAGTGCGCACACCCGTTTCAAGTTAGAAATCAGTCCCAATAAAAAGCAACAATGAAATTCTGCATGCGGCACTCAAGGAACAGAGCTGTGCACAATGTAGCCTTTGGGCTATACCTACCTTTAGACACCTTTTTTACAAAATAAGTGGTTGTAATAAACAAACACTGACATTTTATTTAATAGAAACTATATTAGACGACTTCAGTCTCCAGGACAATACAGGGGATGTACAGTCGTGGCCAAAAGTTTTGAGAATGACACAAATATTAATTTTCACAAGGTCTGCTTCCTCAGTGTCTTTAGATATTTTTGTCAGATGTTACTAAGGAATATTGAAGTATAATTACAAGCATTTTATAAGTGTCAAAGGCTTTTATTGACAATTACATGAAGTTGATGCAAATAGTCAATATTTGCAGTGTTGACCCTTCTTTTTCAAGACCTCTGCAACCCTCCCTGGCATGCTGTCAATTAACTTCTGGGCCACATCCTGACTGATGGCAGCCCATTCTTGCATAATCAATGCTTGGAGTTTGTCAGAATTTGTGGGTTTTTGTTTGTCCACCCGCCTCTTGAGGATTGACCACAAATTCTCAATGGGATTAAGGTCTGGGGAGTTTCCTGGACATGGACCCAAAATATCGATGTTTTGTTCCCCAAGCCACTTAGTTATCACTTTTGCCTTATGGCAAGGTGCTCCATCATGCTGAAAAAGGCTTTGTTCGTCACCAAACTGTTCCTGGATGGTTGGGAGAAGTTGCTCTTGGAGGATGTGTTCATTCTTTATTCATGGCTGTGTTCTTAGGCAAAATTGTGAGGGAGCCCACTCCCTTGCCTGAGAAGCAACCCCACACATGAATGGTCTCAGGATGCTTTACTGTTAGCATGACACAGGACTGATGGTAGCGCTCACCTTGTCTTCTCCGGACAAGCTTTTTTCCAGATGCCCCAAACAATCGGAAAGGGGATTCATCAGAGAAAATTACTTTACCCCAGTCCTCAGCAGTCCAATCCCTGTACCTTTTGCAGAATATCAGTCTCTCCCTGATGTTTTTCCTGGAGAGAAGTGGCTTCTTTGCTGCCCTTCTTGACACCAGGCCATCCTCCAAAAGTCTTCGCCTCACTGTACGTGCAGATGCACTTACACCTGCCTGTTGCCATTCCTGAGCAAGCTCTGTACTGGTGGTGCCCCGATCCCACAGCTGAATCAACTTTAGGAGATGGTCCTGGCGCTTGCTGGACTTTCTTGGGCGCCCTGAAGCCTTCTTCACAACAATTGAATCGCTCTCCTTGTAGTTCTTGATGATCCGATAAATGGTTGATTTAGGTGCAATCTTACTGGCAGCAATATCCTTGCCTGTGAAGCCCTTTTTGTGCAAAGCGATAATGACGGCACGTGTTTCCTTGCAGTTAACCATGGTTGACAGGAAGAACAATGATTCCAAGCACCACCCTCCTTTTGAAGCTTCCAGTCTGTTATTCGAACTCAATCACCATGACAGAGTGATCTCCAGCCTTGTCCTCGTCAACACTCACACCTGTGTTAACGAGAGAATCACTGACATGTCAGCTGGTCCTTTTGTGGCAGGGCTGAAATGCAGTGAAAATGTTTCTTTGGGATTCAGTTTGCATGGCATTTGCATGGCAAAGAGGGACTTTGCAATTAATTGCAATTCACCTGATCACTCTTCACAACATTCTGCAGTATATGCAAATTGCCATCATACAAAAAGAGACGGCAGACTTTGTGAAAATTATGATTTAAAAAAAAAAATATATATATTAATAACATGGGGCCTGACTAGTCACACTCTCCCCACGGTAAGCACGAGGAGCTGGCTCAGGTCTACAACCTGACTCAGCCAATCTCCTCCTGTGCCCCCCAAAATTTTTTGGGGGGAGTGGCTTCTCGGGCTTCCGTGCTAGCCGTGTCCCTTCGTAACGCTGGGCCCCCTTTCTAGCTGCCTCCGCTTTTCCTAGCTGCTTCCACCTGTTCCCGTGGAAGGCGATCCTTCCCCGCCAGGATCTCCTCCCACGTCCAGGATCCTTTGCCGTCCAGGATGTCCTCCCATGTCCAGTCCTCCTTACCACGCTGCTTGGTCTGTTTGTGGTGGGATGTTCTGTAACGCTCGTCGGAATAAGACCAAGGTGCAGCGTGGTACGTGTTCATGCTTCTTTAAAAAACCGAACACCAAACAAAACAACAAAAGAACAACGAACGTAACGTTCTGAAGGCTACATAGAGCTAACAAAAACAACATCCCACAACCTAAGGTGGCAAAACATGCTGCCTAAGTATGATTCCCAATCAGAGACAACGATAGACAGCTGTCCCTGATTGAGAACCATACCCAGCCAAAACATAGAAACACAAATCATAGAAATAAAGAACATAGAATGCCCACCCAAATCACACCCTGACCAAACCAAATAGAGACATAAAAAAGGCTCTCTAAGGTCAGGGCGTGACACCTAGGACTAGCAGACTGTGAAATATCTCCAGTTCAACCATTGTCATGTTTGCAAGCTCTCCGTCAGCTCTCTGTCTTTGCTGTTTTCATCAACTCAGTCAGCGGCTTCAGAGAGACGAGGGAGGGGAGAGGTGAAAGCGACAGCGAACGCATGTTTTATTCATCAAGCGAGGGAAGGGAGAAAGCAAGCGAACATGGGAATGAAGTATGGCTCCGCTGAGTGGTGGGAGAGGCTTGCAGAAAGTAGGCCTATGATGAACTCGAGGCGCAATAGCAGAGGTCTCAACAAGGTGGCGAGAGTAGGGGGGAGAAAAGCATGTGCGGACATTTGTTCAATGCTCAAAGGAAATAACATATAGCCCTTTAATATGTGAAACATTTTAGTATAACCTTTAGGGTGCCTGTAATGAGTGGGGGAGGTTTAGGCATATGGCAGTTTGGTGGTCATGCAATGGGTTTTGAGGCCCTAAAGTAAATATATACTGAACAAAATTTAAGCTAAATGTAAAGTGGTGGTTTCATGAGCAATGGTAATTGCAATGCACAAAGATACCGTGATGAGATCCTGAGGCCCATTGTCGTGCCATCCATCCGCTGCCATCCCCTCATGTTTCAGCATATTAATGCACGGCCCCATGTCGCAAGGATCTGTACACAATTCCTGGAAGCTGAAAATGTTGGATTGACGTGTACGACAGCGTGTTCCAGTGAACGCCAATATCCTGCAACTTCACACAGCCATTGAACAGGAGTGGGACAACATTCCACAGGCCACAATCAACAGCCTGATCAACTCTATGCGAAGGAGATGGTCGCACTGCATGAGGTAAAATGGTGGTCACACCAGATACTGACTGGTTTTCTGATCCACGCCCCTACCTTTTTTTAAGGTATCTGTGACCAACAGATGCATATCTGTATTCCCAGTCGTGGAATCCATAGATTCGGGCCGAATGAATTTATTTAAATTGACTGATTTACTAATATGAACTGTAACTCAGTAAAATCTTAGAAATTGTTACATGTTACATTCTAACAAATATATAGTGTAACTTAAGGAAGTGAAATGTAACCCAATACACCCTAAATGATAAGATATTTGTAAATATGTATGCATGTAGGCTATGTATTATAGGTACCTTGGTTTAATAGTTTGTAGTTTAGCAGTTATTCATTCATTTTAGGGCTTTTAGTAGTTGTACTAAACCTTTTTAGGCTGTTAAGGTAAGTTTTTATTATTATTTCATTATTATTAACCAGTAGTTGCCATATTATTATTTTTATTAAGTATATATATTTTTTTTCTCCATTTGGACACTTGATAACAAGATGGTACATATCAAGAGATTTCATCCGGCAAAATGTTAAATAAATACTGTAGAAAAATGAGGGGGGAAAAGTCAAATTCATACTTAAATGCTAATATAAAATAGACTAAATGAATTAGTCTATTTTGCGTTTTTGGTCAATATTACATATTTGTCAATTTAGTGTATTTATCCAAGTATCAGTTTCAAATAAAAAAATGTATGACCACAAACTTTTACTATTGAAGACTGTGTAATAGTAAACCCTGTTAAGTCCTAGAAACGTAGAGATATATATGGTGTTGATGTATAAAATATGAATCTAACTCTAATAATAAATAATAATAAACAAAAGCCTAAAAGGGTTACTTTGTTCCCCACCCTGGTCTCCCCTACCTGTGTGTGTGTGTGTGTGTGTGTGTGTGTGTGTGTGTGTTTGTGTGTGTAGGTGCACGCCTGTCCAGACAAAGATATTGTGGTGTACAGGAAATACACCTGTTACCTACCACTGGCTAGTGTTTAACTGTAGCATCTGAAGATGTAGGCGGGTTTTCCCAGTTTTTTTTTTAGGGGGTAGATCAGCTTTAATATTGCAGATAGATTATAGCTTCCATCAATGTAATTTTCTGTATAATTTATAATCCCCCATATCATTTTCTTTGCAAATATATATATTTTCCCAGTGTTAATTGTGTAAACAGAAATGCACAGCTGCTACCAAGACTCCACTGACACTGACAATCAAACTACATGTCTAGCTACCAAGAGAGATTGTGAACCCACAAAAACATTTCTAATCAAAGGTTGTTTTCTGATTTTCTCATGCGTTTGGTATGGAAGACTGTGTGTTCTACCTAGCTGGGACACAGGGAATGGTTATTCATGGTGGTCACACAGAAGTTGGCTCAATGTGAATGTAATAACATAGATGAGAACTGTGGGAAAGAAATGCCCCTAGGCCACAGCAGGGAGAAGTTGTCGAGGATCTTGACAGATTCTGTGACAGTCAGATCTCAAGAGACATTTAGTAGCCTAGGATGACTGATGTTGGTTTTGTTGATCTGTGCATCTCTAGATGGGCCTAGGGACCATCTTCTATTTTCAGGGGTTTTGTGAACATCCAGACATTCTTAGTATTGAAGTTGCTATACTGATTTATATTATTATAATTTATACATAATAAACCCCTCCAGATTAACTTGTTTATTAAATAAGTATTATTATGAATTCACTGTTACAATGCATTATAATTTACAGTATTTCTTGATGGTGGAATTTAAAAAAACTCAAGGAAAAGTTGATCTGGATTTGCCAAACATTTAGTAACACCATTATAAGAGCCATGCACTTTAGTACTCACATGGCCTGTCTTACTAAATGCACTCTTGACCTGCATTCCTTAGCGCTCCTCTCGTTTCAAAACACTTAAGATTATAGAATGATTCAAAATAATTTAAAACAGATATTTAAAAAAGGATTACTCCTATATATTACATATATATGTTGACCACAAAATGAGTGAATAACATTTAATTAAGCAAAAACCATCCATTGGCTCCCGATATGACATTGTGCTTGTTTTACAGTACAGGTTGTTAAATGAGGATTGGTCGGCGAGTCGTTGTTGAGAAAGGTCCGTCACAGAGTAGAGAGAGAGGTGTGTGCCTCACTCATTCACAGAGTCCTTTGGTGCAAAGAGGGGACACTGCTAGGCGTAGAAGGTCTCCACTTTGACTGCTTGGCAGAACATCGTCATAGAGAAGACCAAACCCAGAATCTAAACAAAGGGAACACATACACAACCAAAACCCAATGTGACACAACTACATCATCAATAAAGTGGTCGTGTCTGAATACCCATACTTGAGTCCTAAATAGTAGGCCGTTTGAGTATGCAAAGAAATATATAAAAAAGGTTTGAGAGTATGGGATATTTAGAAAATCGAGTATATTTTAATAGCCCGTATTTCATAGTAATGTCGGCTTTGACAACAGTTGATAATCAGATATGGGGACTCGCTACCGAAATTAACCAATAACGCGAGACAACGCAATCGTGCAAGACGCATTTTCAGTATGAGAAAATATAACGTTTTTTAGTATGTGTTTTTTTTCTCCCAATCTAGTATGGTTTAAATGCCAGGATGTTATACTCATTTCGGCTCTTCATCCAGTAGAATTTGATGCACACTTTTCCACAAAGTTGGGAAGAGGTGATTGGCCCCAGTTCTTTCAAGTAGCCAAACAACAAAACTAGGCTACTTAATTGGGAAGATGCCGAATAGCGAAGCTTCTGCGGTGGTGTTCAAATGTAGGCTAAATAGTTTTTGTTCTCCTTAAAATTCTCATGAGTATTGCATTGTAAGCAACATCTAAATTGGCCATGGATGTAGATTGTGATTTGGACTTGTGGTTTTACTTAATTATCCGTACTGGCCAATGATTATAACTGCGATTCTGATCCTATATTTTGCTATATTTAGCTATATTTTGTGATAAAACAAAGGTGTGGTTGAATTTATTTGCATTTTTTAGCCCTATATATCACGGTTGCAAGGCACATGAATTAACAGGTTATAGAGCAAACAACGCAATTATCACAACCACACAGGTTGCAGTCGTGGCATACTGTATACTTTTTACTGCGCTATGTGCTAAATAGTATGCAGTTTAAGTGTGTAGTAAGCTAGTATGGGTATTTGGACAAGACCAGTGTCTTCATTGAGAATAAAAGGAACAACCTCATGAATTTGAATTCACAGTAATTGTTAATAGAGGCCTACTTTCAAATCATCTCATTTCTTATCAATTATTAGTGATATTAGCCTGGTTCCAGATCTGTTCAATATGTGCTTTAACCAACTCCTCTGACTTTTGTTGTCCTGCCATTCAGTCTGACCCCAATGCAAGCTACAGTAAACGTTCATATGCACAGCTATTTAGAATGGAGTCTGTATAGCAAAGTTGGAAAAGCAGATACCAATCTTCTGGTGCCAAGCTAAGATGTTATGGTTCCCTGTCAATAGACATCACTATAAAATGCTACCCACTGAAACGTAGGCATTCAAAGCACTTTCAACGTGCACTGAAGAGTACAATTGTGTCACCAGTGGCTGTACCTGTGTGAGTGCCGTACACAAGGCAAATATCCACAGGGCCACCAGATTCTGTTGTATCCAATCCTTCACTCGCTCGTAACATGGCTGTGGAGACACACAGGAATGGAAACAAAAGTTTTACAGCACATTATACAAAAAAACATCACATTAACCCACATTTATAGCATGGGCTAAGTGTCTAAGTGTAGCCTACAGCAGGGTTGGGGTACATTTCATTTTCCTTCTGGTGCTAGTCTTGGTAGACTTACAAGAGTATCGGGCCCACAGGCCCTTCTCTACACCGCCCAACACAAAGTGATACATCCTCCCATACATGCCTTTTACTCTGCAAATCAACTCCTTGTCATGTTAGCTAAGTGGGTCCCATATGGATGCCCCCCCCCCCCCTTCTCTGTTGAATAAATGTTCCCTGGGATAGCTACCATCCCTATCTATCACTAGGGGCGGAGGCATGGGAGATGGTACTTGCAGATGGTACCATTGCTCTGTGCTGGGAGAACATTTAGACAAGCGAACGAGCTGAATTTTTCATGGCCAACACAGACAGGATATACACTTAGGCGACGTCACCTAGTTTCTCCAACTCTCCCTTTTGAACATTCAAGAGACATTACGTGAAACACAGTGTCAATGAAAAGGATGATGTGCCACTAGACAAATACAAGTCTTCACGTATAGAATTGTGAATAGTTCACATATCCTCAAAGCAGCTAAAGTGGTTGTTATAATATTGAAAGAAAGTGGCATAGACAACGGCAGACAGCGATGGGACTGGCACAGAGTACATGAGCCTGGCATGGTATACGGCAGAAAGAATTTATGCCTCACAGTCTTTAGCACTGCTGGTTTTCAGTCTTCCCCTACAAGCAGGGATTTAGTCCTGTGACACCAATTGAGTGGATTATTTCACCAAACAAGGGTATTAATCAAGTAATTATATATTAATTAACTACCCGGGGCAAAAGAAAGAAAATCAGCAATGCTGCTGCAGACCTCAAGGGACAGATTTAAAAACCCCATAGAGTTGATTAACATAATAAAGAAATCCCCATCAAAATCTGTCTAAGCTAGAGATATGTTTTTTGTTGTTGTATGGGCTCAATCCACCACATACGCCCATGTTGGCCTTCCGCATCTGCGGTGAAAAGTGACAGGGATACAGAGCTGTTTGTCAGACCAGGAGACTAAAATGTCTAACACTACAGAGGTTTTCTTGAGAAGACCGATTTTTGGAAATTGTTTGGGATACAAACTATGACCCCAGTATCAAAAGCAGAGACTCTCATGAAAACATTAGAGTTCTCCGTTTTGTTCTACGACCCCTCACAAGTGTCACAGGACTCGTCTAAAGGTATCCCGGTACCGGTTTAAAAAAAAGTTTTGTGCCCCAAAAAAGGGGTAAAATGTGTAAAAATATAAACTCAGCAAGAAAAGAAACATCCTCTCACTGTCAACTGCGTTTATTTTCAGCAAACTGAAAGGCCTCACGAGTGGCGCAGTGGTCTAGTAGTTGTGCCACTAGAGATTCTGGGTTCGAGCCCAGGCTCTGTCGCAGCCGGCCGCGACCGGGAGGCCAATGGGGCGGTGCACAATTGGCCTAGAGTCGTCCGGGTTAGGGAGGGTTTGGCTGGCAGGGATATCCTTGTCTCATTGCGCACTAGCGACTCCTGTGGCGGGCCAGGCGCAGTGCACGCTGACACGGTCGCCAGGTGTACAGTGTTTCCTCCGACACATTGGTGCGGCTGGCTTCCGGGTTGGATGGGCATTGTGTCAACTTAACGTGTAAATATTTGTATGAACATAACAAGATTCAACAACTGAGACATAAACTGAACAAGTTCCACAGACATGTGACTAACAGAAATGGAATAATGTGTCCCTGAACAAAGGGGGGTCAAAAGTAACAGTCAGTAGTAAGGGTCGACTGATTAATCGGAATTATTACACCTTTATTTAACTAGGCAAGTCAGTTAAGAACACATTCCTATTTTCAATGACGGCCTAGGAACAGTGGGTTAACTGCCTTGTTCAGGGGCAGAACGACAGATTTTTACCTTGTCAGCTCGGGGATTCAATCTTGCAACCTCACGGTTAACTAGTCCAACGCTCTAACCACCTGCCTTACTTTGCCCTCCACGAGGAGCCTGCCTGTTATGCGAATGCAGTAAGAAGCCAAGGTAAGTTGCTAGCTAGCATTAAACTTATTTTATAAAAAAACAATCAATCATAATCACTAGTTAACTACACATGGTTGATGATATTACTAGTTTATCTAGCGTGTCCTGCGTTGCATATAATCGATGCGGTGCATATCGTTGCTCCAATGTGTACCTAACCATAAACATCAATGCCTTTCTTAAAATCAATACACAGAAGTATAGATTTTTAAACCTGCATATTTAGCTAAAGGAAATCCAGGTTAGCAGGCAATATTAACCAGGTGAAATTGTGTCACTTCTCTTGCGTTCATTGCACGCAGAGTCAGTGTATATGCAACAGTTTGGGCCACCTAATATGCCAGAACTGTACGTAAGTTTGTGGCCTGTGGCCTGCTGGAGGTAAATTTGCAGGGCTCTGGCAGTGCTCCTCCTTGCACAAAGGCGGAGGTAGCGGTCCTGCTGCTGGGTTGTTGCCCTCCTACGGCCTCCTCCACGTCTCCTGATGTACTGGCCTGTCTCCTGGTAGCGCCTCCATTCTCTGGACACTACGCTGACAGACACAGCAAACCTTCTTGCCACAGCTCGCATTGATGTGCCATCCTGGATGAGCTGCACTACCTGAGCCACTTGTGTGGGTTGTAGACTCCGTCTCATGCTACCACTAGAGTGAAAGCACCGCCAGCATTCAAAAGTGACCAAAACATCAGCCAGGAAGCATAGGAACTGAGAAGTGGTCTGTGGTCACCACCTGCAGAACCACTCCTTTATTGGGGGTGTCTTGCTAATTGCCTATAATTTCCACCTTTTGTCTATTCCATTTGCACAACAGCATGTGAAATTTATTGTCAATCGGTGTTGCTTCCTAAGTGGACAGTTTGATTTCACAGAAGTGTGATTAACTTGGAGTTACATTGTGTTGTTTAAGTGTTCCCTTTATTTTTTTGAGCAGTGTATATATTCCTGAGCTTTCTTATAGTCCCTAGATATAGGATAGACACTTAAAAACCTTATTCCTTATGATACATTTTTTTTATCTGTTTTGCCATTTAAGAATGTGTTATTCACTGGGTTTCTATGGGCTAGGGTTAAATACCCCTTATATTTGAATATGCCTTATACCCCAGATATTAGGCATATGAGAACAGGTAGTTATCCACAGCAGAGCAGTGTTTCCCAAAGCGTGGGTTGGGTTTTAGGAAAAGCTCAGTGGACTGTGGGTGGAATGTCTGAGATTTATCACAGTATACTGTAATGTTTTGTTTACCTGGTTGGTCACAAAGAAGGTTTTTGGACCAAACAATTACATTTGGGCAACAAAAACAACCAGATAACATTTGGGAACAACTAGTGTGCGCGTATGTGTGTCGGAGAGAGGGAGAGTGTATGTGTGGGTGCATGTGTGTTTGTTTGTGTTCGTGTATGTGTGATTCTGTGCATCTTACCGCGGTCCACCAGGTCCCTGGGTTCACGAGGCCACAGTTGTCGCTGTACTCCAGGCAGCAGGAATCGGGCACGCGGCTGGCATTGTACACCTCAAACCAGTCTGTATGGTTGGTCACGCCACAGCAGCGGAACTACACCAGACAAGGACACTGAACGTTAATGACCGAACAGAGAGGAAAAACAAAAATGCTACACAATAAAACCATTCTGCATGATTCATGAACAGAGATCGTTCTCTGGCACTTCCATACGTACGGTACAAAGTGAAAAGTTTGGACACACCTACTCATTCAAGGGTTTTTCTTTATTTATACTTTTTTCTACATTGTAGAATAATAGTGAAGACATCACAACTATGAAATAACACATATGGAATCATGTAGTAACCAACATTTCTTCAACAAATCTAAATATTTTACATTTTATATTCTTCAAAGTAGCCACCCTTTACCTTGATGACAGCTTTGCACACTCTTGGCATTCTCTCAACCAGCTTCACCTGAAATGCTTTTCCAACAGTCTTGAAGGAGTTCCCACATATGCTGAGCACATGTTGGCTGCTTTTCCTCTCTGCGGTCCAACTCATCCCAAACCATTTCAATTGGGTTGAGGTCGGGTGATTGTGGAGGCCAGGTAATCTGATGCAGCACTCCATCACTCTCCTTCTTGGTCAAATAGCCCTTTCACAGCCTGGAGGTTTGTCCTGTTGAAAAACAAATGATAGTCCCACTAAGCGCAAACCAGATGGGATGGCGTATCGCTGCCAAATGCTGTGGTTGCCATGCTGGTTATGTGTGCCTTGAATTCTAAATAAATCACAGACAGTGTTACCAGTCTCTTCTTCTTATTGGTGTCCTTTTGTAGTGGTTTCTTTGCAGCAATTCGACGATGAAGGCTTGATCCACGCAGTCTCCTCTGAACAGTTGGTGTTGAGATGTGTCTGTTACTTGAACTCTGTGAAACATTTATGTGGGCTGCAATTTCTGAGGCTGATAACTCTAATGAACTCTGGGTCTTCCTTTCCTGTGGCGGTCCTCATGAGAGCCGGTTTCATCATAGCGCTTGATGGTTTTTGCGACTGCACTTGAAGAAACTTTCAAAGTTCTTGAAATTGTCCGTATTGACTGACCTTCATGTCTTAAAGTAATGATGGACTGTCATTTCTCTTGTCTTATTTGAGCTGTTCTTGCCATAATATGGACTTGGTCTATTACCAAATAGGGCTGTCTTCTGTATACCACCCCTACCTTGTCACAACACAACTGATTGGCTCAAACGCATTAAGAAGGAAAGAAATTCCACAAATGTACTTTTAACATGACACACCTGTTAATTGAAATGCATTCCAGGTGACTACCTCATGAAGCTGGTTGAGAAAATGTCAAGAATGTGAAAAGCTGTCATCAAGGCAAAGTGTGGCTACTTTGAAGAATCTGAAACATAAAATATATTTTTATTTGTTTAAAAACTTATTGGGTTAATACATGATTCCATTAGTGTCATTTCATAGTTTTGATGTCTTCACTATTATTGAATAAGTAGGTGTCCAAACTTTTGACTGGTACTGTATGTTAAACATATCTCTGTCACATCTTTTACTTAGATAGATCTCCCTGATCACTCCAAAAAGGTCATTACTGAATTTAAACTAGATTAACTGCCTGGGTGCATTTTGCAGTGTGGTAATGTCGTCAATGGGGAGGTGGAGAGGGTAAACTTGGTTTTATGGAATGAGAACACTTGCTGCGGTTTTGACATGTGACTCAATCTAGAATTTAATCTTGAACACATGGTCTCACTCACTCACTCACGATGTGCAGTCAGTCACACAACTTCACTAATGCACACTATTCACTAATGCACACTACAAACAATAAAACTGGACTTTATCATGTAAAAAGGGTCATTCTGTGACCAAATAGGCCAAAGTTTGATATCTTGTATCTGGTATCTTTTGACATCTCTCGGCAGCTTTCACCAACAGTGCCTGCTGCATTTTTATCAGCTCCTTTTAATCAATCTTTTCTCTACTATCTTTCCTCACCTTGTGTTTCCTACTTTCCCTTTGCCCATGATTTGAGCTGTGGATTTTAGTCATGAATAATACAAAGCCAAGCACATCAAAGTGAGTGTGGAAACAAACAGTGTTGTTCTTTTGGGAGCCGTGCAGTCCAATTTGCATTTCTCTTACTGTTTGGCAGCCTATTTAAAGAATTCAAGGCTATTCTTATTGGTTGGAATCAGGCTAGATTGCGTAATCCCTTGTCCCTATGAAGTGGTACATATGATCTTGTAATTATCCTGCAGTACTGTATTTCTAAAAGCTTGGCCTCTTTTAACACTATCCTGGTCCCAGATCTGATTGTGCTGTCTTGCTAACTCCTATGGTCATTGTCATGCATTGGCATAAACAGATCTAGGACCAGGCCAATTTAAGACAACTGTACTGTTCTACTGCTGACCACCACGGGGCAGTCTAAGCAGGACAAGTTGACTTACATTTTACATTTACATTTTAGTCACTTAGCATACGCTCTTATCCAGAGCGACTTACATGAGCAATTAGGGTTAAGTGCCTTGCGTAAGGACTTACATCAGTTTGTACGATCATCCAGGCGTTGGTCAAGCCTACGTTGCCCTCGGTGCCAAAGAGCTGGAGTCCCCTCTTCAAATCCCTCTGGGCATAGTGATCAATCTGGATACAAGACACACAACAACATCAAGGTGAAGATATGGACCTCCTTACTCATGCAAAACACACACACACACACACACACACACACACTCTCTGTCTCCGAAACACACAACTTATTTACACATTCAGACAGTCAACAAACAATACATCAATCCAATTGATTGCCATTGATCCAGAGCCTTTGCTCTCTCAAACTGTGCCAGTAGGGTAATGTAGTCCTTTGGCATGTTTGTGTAGAGGGCTACAGGCTGACACCATCAGTGGTCTGTTCAACCCGCTGTCAAAAGGGCTCTCCCACTTTGCTAAAATCACATCTGTTTACAGCCGTTTCAACACAGCCACAATGTAGCATGAATAATAGACTATACCTGACATTTTCTGAGTAAAATAATATACGGGTACAATGTAGAACACAAAGGTAACACAAAGGATAAAAGAGCATGAGTAAGGCCTTCAGAGGAAGTGTTACTAAAATACAACTTCATGATTTTAGCTTTGTTCTTGTCCTGTATTACCTTCTGAAAATAACAGGAGCAAAATTTGCTCTGCTGAAAGCACAACGGGCCTTATTCTGACTTAACATGCACGCTTAACTCTGACTTTCGTGTCATTCATTGACGTCAATGGGAGACAAATTCGAGTTTAGTGCTATCTCAAGTCAGAATATGGCCCTTCGGAAATAAGTCTCCTTGTATCTTTCCAGCAGATACTGGCTCATACTTCCAATCATAACTTTGTTGACACTGCTGTAACTTAAAAAATGCATGATCAAATCTGTCTGGATAAAGACCAATCCACTCTGATAATTGTGGGGGGGGACATGTGGGGGGGATCTTGGAGGCCTAGTGGCCTGGCGATTAGGAGCCTGGGTTTTTGACCTTGTGGGAGATCTGTCGACGTGCCCTTGAGAAGGGTGTTGACCCTGGTTGCTTCTGTGTGTCGCTCTGGATGGGAGTCCGTTAGATGACTAATGTGATGTAGTTGTTGAGCGGCTTCACAGCAAGTATATTGTATGTTTTAAATATTCAATAAAAAATAAATAATAATATACTTTTAAAAATTATTATAATAATAATAATTAAAAAAGCATATCCCGTGTATCGCCTTGGAACACACTGACTCCTATTATGCAGCTAAACCTGCCATATTAGATTAGAGATTCAAAGAAGGATTTTGTATCATTTTTCAGCAAATGGCAATCGCTGCGGCCTCACAGTCTTTAAAGTCATTGCTTTGAGTGATTCTAATCAACTTGACGCTGCTTACAGAAGCTACTGTTGTTTTATACACACTGTTATGGATTTGCCCGAATCATGTTGTAATCGAATGGGCAATTTAGAAACAGTGTGAATACTCACCAAACACTCTCTCTTCCCAAAGCAGCTCATTATACAGCAGTAGAGCTATTAAAATCTTTCTCTAGAACTCAAGGTTTGCTGTTTTTTCATGTTTATTTTCTTCCTGGTAGTTCATTTATGGATTAAGGCTAAACTAGAGTCTGCTCACCTGGTGTCCCAGGTCTGAATCCATCCCTTGCTCTTTCTCATTGTCTAAAAATATGTCCTGTCCTCGCCTCTGCTCCTTCATCTGTACTGATCTTAAAGAATCTACCAGCTGAAAGCCAGGCTAATGACGAGCTTCCAGCATATTTTTCCCCCCTTTCATATCTTTTCCTGTCAGTGCAGTGAAGGGAGAGGAGAGAACAACATTTTATTTCAGACAGTGTACATACAGTGCATATGCAAAGTATTCAGACCCCTTGACTTTTTCAACATTTTGTTACGTTAAAGCCTTATTCTAAAATGGATTAAATCGTTTTCCCCCCTAATCAATCTACACACAACACCCCATAATGGCAAAGCAAAAACAGCTTGTTAGAAATAAAAAATAAAACACGTAAATATCACAAGCTTTGTACACCTGTATTTGGGGAGTTTCTCACATTCTTCTCTGCAGATCCTCTCAAACTCTGTCAGGTTGGATGGGGAGCTTCGCTGCACAGCTATTTTCAGGTCTCTCCGGAGATGTTTGATCGTGTTCAAGTCTTAGCTCTGGCTGGGCCACTCAAGGACATTCAGAGACTTGTCCCGAAGCCAATCCTGCGTTGTCTTGGCTGTGTGCTTAGGGTTGTTGTACTGTTGGAAGGTGAACCTTCGCCCCAGTCTGAGGTCCTAAGCGCTCTGGATTTTCATCAAGGGTCTCTCTGTACTTTGCTCCGTTCAGCTTTTCCTCGATCCTGACTAGTCTCCCAGTCCCTGCCGCTGAAAAACATCCCCACAGCATGATACTGCCACCACCATGCTTCACCGAAGGGATGGTGCCAGGTTTCCACCAGACGTGACGATTGGCATTCAGGCCAAAGAGTTCAATCTTGGTTTCATCAGACCAGATAATCTTGTTTCTCATGGTTCCTTTTGGCAAACTCCAAGCGGTCTGTCATGTGCCTTTTACTGAGGAGTGGCTTCCGTCTGGCCACTCTACCATAAATGCTTGATTAGTGAAGTGTTGTAGAGATAGTTGTCCGTCCGGAGCTCTGTCAGAGTGACCATCGGGTTCTTTGTCACCCCCCTGACCAAGGCCCTTCTCCCTGATTGCTCAGTTTGGCCCGGGCGGCCAGGTCTAGAAAGAGTCTTGGTGGTTCCAAACATCTTCTATTTAAGAATGGAGTCCACTGTGTTCTTTGGGGCCTTCAATGCTGCAGACACTTTTTGGTACCCATCCCCAGATCTGTGCCTCGACACAATTCTGTCTCAGAGCTCTACAGACAATTCCTTCGACCTCATGGCTTGGTTTTTGCTCTGACATGCACTGTCAACTTTGGGACCTTATATAGACAAGTGTGTGCCTTTCCAAATCATGTCCAATCAATTGAATTTGCCACAGGTGAACCTGTTTTCGCTTCGTCATTATGGCATATTGTGGGTAGATTGATGGGGGGGAAACAATTTCATCCATTTCAGAACATGGCTGTAATGTAACATAATTTGGAAAAATCAGTGGGTCTGAATACTTCCTGTATTTTAGAAATCTTACTGTGTTAAATGTTTATTGGACGAGGAATCAGGAAATATGAAGAGAAGGTGAATGCATCGTCCCAAAATGTATTTTATCTTTATTAACTAGGCAAGTCAGTTAAGAAATAAATATTATTTACAATGGCCAAACCCTAACGACGCTGGTCCAATTGTGCACCACCCTATGGGACTCTCAATCACGGCCGGTTGTGATACAGCCTGGAATCGAACCAGGGTCTGTAGTGACACCACTAGCTAGATGCAGTGCCTTAGACCGCTGCGCCACTCGGGAGTCCCAACTGGTAAAATGGCAAACTGTTAATCTATGTTCGTCTGTGATAGCTCCCAGCAAGGATAGAATAGTGTCAAAATGGGGTCTTTTTGTGGTCCTATTCTCTCTGGAGGTATTCCCCTTAATGTTGTATGTTTATTCAAATGCATTCATTTGCATTCATATTTATTCATAGGGAAACATTGACAGAAGCTGTTCACGTTTTCTTTTTCCACAGTCTATTTTCCTCAAAGCTGCTTTGCTCCTTTCTATTCATTGTATTATGGTTTTATCTTAACCTGATTGCAATATTGAATTCTATGAAGTTTAAATCAACAGATACTTTTACCAGACGTGGGTTCAAATAGTTTAGTATTTGTACTTTGAGCATTTGGTTGAGCCTGCCTGAGTGCCAGCAGTCCAGCTAAAGTGTTTGAAACAAAACAATTACTATTTGAACCCAGGTATGTGTTGTTTTTACTGTCAACGCCTCTACAGGATTTCACCAATGGGTTTCTCCTTTTCACACAAAGAACAGAACATTTTATGTTTTGTAGGTAGTCCAATTAATTAGTCATTTCATGTCGCCATTAATTTAATGGGTGAATCACTATGATTAGTAGTGTGTTTTACCAATCAAGCGTTTCTCTCAGCACGAAATGAAACCTTGCCATGCTTGAAATTCATTCAGGAAGTGGTTACATGACTCAATTTCAAATTGCTACATTGAAACTTGTTTATGTAAGAAATATGATCATTACTATTATATACAACAAACTGAGTTGTGCCACACATTGGAGAAAATGTCACTGTCTTTCATTTGAGTCACACTCTAATGCTTTCATCATTGACGCTTTTACAAATATTAATGAATTAATCATATTATACATTTTTTTTAAAATAAAAAACATTATATAATGTGTATACCAACTAAAAGTGACTGACACCAACTCCAGGTGACTCTGACAACTTCCATGGACATGTGAGTCTGTCCTAATGTGGACAACGTACGGATCACTATTTTCCTACAGTAATTGGTTTGACCGACACGGTTACCTAGTTGGAAAGGAACCCCCGCCTGGCTGCTGTAATTATTTTAATGACCCTATTTGATTAGGTGGTGATGAGACTAGGTCAGCGGTTCCCAATCCTGGTCTTGGGGAACCCGAAGGGAGCACATTTTAGTTTAGTTATTGAAGTCAGTCAAAGATGGCAAGGTTGGCAGCTGTAGGCTGGCATTAGGTGGCACGCGCTGATGTGTTGAAGGAACAGATGGGAGTGTTCAAGGCCATCAGTGGAGTAGCGGTGTTGTGGGAATGAGACCCGGCAACAGAATACTGATGAAGGATCAGAAATCAGCTCTCTGGGTAAAGCTTCCTCGTTATTTCGTACTTTCTCATTAATATTGAATCAACGTGGCTGGTAGGTTGAATATTTCTAAAATAGGGCAACAACAGACTGTACACTGTTTTTGTAACTCAGATTATCAGCGGTAACTGATACATTTGGCTATAACGCAAGTTGACATAACCATTAACGTCATGTACCAACTCATTTGACCACTATGATCTTGCTGAATCATGTGTGTTTAGTGCTGGGCTGAAATAAAAGCCAGCACACACATCTGCCTTCCAGTACCCAGAATGGAAAACAATGTTTAAAAAAAAAAAGAACATAGCCTTCCCAACAATAACATTAACATATAGCTCTCTTATGTACATATTGGAATGGCCCCTGCGGTTCAAGAACATCGTAGAGTCCATTTAAACTAGCCGCTAGAGGACCATTCCCCTTCTTTCTTAATTCCTAACAAGTCCTACAGTACATCTACAGTAGGCCTGGCTTTTACAGTGCTCCGGTCTTTTACCCAGTTTCTCATTGCACTGCTTTGTGTAGAACAGTTAAGAAATGAAACTGAATCACTCAGATCCGGAATGGAGGATAGGGAAACAGAGGAATATTAGACATAGGGACTAGGGTGGGGACTGAGGAAAGTTAACATCCATAACGGAAGGGATATATTGGCTGAGAGCCCAGGAAGACGCTACCAATCCAGGAACTCTTCTAGAATTACACACCAAGTGAGACAAACCAAAGGATTATAATGGCTGTGGGGCAGAGGATTCAGATTTAACAGAGCCTGTATAGGTTTTATTACATAACCACAGATAAAAGGCTATACACAGTAAAAATCAAATACACTCAAAGGAAATAAAGAGGGAGGAGAAAAATATCAAAGGGTATGATCATTATTTACTAAAAGGTACAGGCAGAGACTGTAGACACCAACGGCCTTGTCCTGGCCCTCGGGGTAGCGAGGATGCCACAAGTCATGCATAATGGAGTAGCCGTGGCCGATAGATTGGAGGGCGTCCCGTTATTGTCACAACGCTTGTTTAGTTGGATTGAATTTGAAATGCTGTGAATTGTATTATTGTGTCTGTGCACACCAGTGTATTGGTGCGTATGTAGGAGAAGGATGTATGTGTGTGTGTGTGTGCGAATTGTATTATTAATCCCTTCCCAAATTGGAAATGCTCTGATGTGTAGAGATGTATTTATGTTGAAAAACCAATGCTCCTCTACTTTTCAATCCAGTTCCACAGACATGTGACTAACATAAATGGAATAATGTGTCCCTGAACAAAGGAGCGGTCAAAATCAAAAGTAACAGTCATTATCTGGTGTGGCCACCAGCTGCATTAGGTACTGCAGTGCATCTCCTCCTCATGGACTACGCCAGATTTGCCAGTTCTTGCTGTGAGATGTTGCCACACTCTTCCACCAAGGCACCTGCAAGTACCCGGACATTTCTGGGGGGAATGGCCCTAGCCCTCACCCTCCAATCCAACAGGTCCCACTCGTGCTCAATGGGATTAAGATCCGGGCTCTTCACTGGCCATGGCAGAACACTGACATTCCTGTCCTGCAGGAAATCACGCACAGAACGAGCAGTATGGCTGGTGGCATTGTCATGCTGGAGGGTCATGTCAGTATGAGCCTGCAGGAAGGGTACCACATGAGGGAGGAGGATGTCTTCCCTGTGACGCACAGCGTTGAGATTGCCTGCAATGACAACAAGCTCAGTCCGATGATGCTGTGACACACCGCACCAGACCATGACGGACCCTCCACCTCCAAATCGATCCCGCTCCAGAGTACAGGCCTCGGTGTAACGCTCATTCCTTCGACGATAAGTGATGGATAGACCATCACCCCTGGTGAGACAAAACCGCGACTCGTCAGTGAAGAGCACTTTTTGCCAGTCCTGTCCGGTCCAGCGATGGTGGGTTTGTGCCCATAGGCAACGTTGTTGCCGGTGATGTCTGGGGAGGACCTGCCTTATAACAGGCCTACAAGCCCTCAGCCCAGCCTCTCTCAACCTATTGCGGACAGTCTGAGCACTGATGGAGGGATTTTGCGTTCCTGGTGAAACTCGGGCAGTTGTTGTTGCCATCCTGTACCTGTCCCTTGTTGTTCGGATGTACCGATCCTGTGCAGGTGTTGTTACACGTGGTCTGCCACTGCGAGGACGATCAGCTGTCCATCCTGTCTCCCTGTAGCGCTGTCTTAGGTGTCTCACAGTACGGACATTGCAATTTATTGCCCTGGCCACATCTGCAGTCCTCATCCCTCCTTGCAGCATGCCTAAGGCACATTCACGCAGATGAGCAGGGTCCCTGGGCGTCTTTCTTTTTGTGTTTTTCAGTAGAAAGGCCTCTTTAGTGTCCTAAGTTTCATAACTGTGACCTTAATTGTCTAAGCTGTTAGTGTCTTAACGACCGTTCCACAGGTGCATGTTCATTAATTGTTTATGGTTCATTGAACAAGCATGGGAAACAGTGTTTAAACCCTTTACAATGAAGAAGTTATTTGGGATTTTTTTACAAATGATCTTTTAAAGACACGGTCCTGAAAAATGGACGCTTCTTTTTTTGCTGAGTTTATATTATTACATTCTGTGAGACTTAAAAACTGTACCGGAATCAACCACAATATACATAAATAAATAAGAGTGAGATGTTGCCTTACCTGGTCTTGGTAAACAAAGAAGAGCATGATGGACAGAATCTCCAAGAAGAAGATCAGAAGAAGGAGGATGAAGAACTGTGGAGAGAGAGGGTAGAGAGAGGGAGAAAGCGGGGGGAGAGAAAGAGGAGAGAGAGGGCATTTTTACGAGTTGACCCATCAGGCCCAGGAAACGCTCGCCAGAGATTTATTACATGCCTGTGTAGTATGAACTTTAACTTGAGAAAGGAAGAGCGGGGAGACAGGGGAGCGGGACAGACAAGGTGTCAGAAAGAGTGAGATGAGGAGACATGGGAGATCGAACGCCTTTAGATCATTCTGCCTTATATATATTTAAGACTAACAGAGAAGAAGGGGAGGAGTGGGACAGTAATACTCAGAGAGAGGTTGGGCCTTGATACAGTGAGCTGCAAAAGTATTGGGACAGTGACACAAGTATTATTTTTTTGGCTCTGTACTCCAGCCCTTTAGATTTAAATTGATACAATGACTAAGAGGTTAAAGTGCCGACTGTTAGCTTTCATTTGAGGGCATTTTTATCCATATCGTTTTGAACAGTTTAAAAATTAAAGCACTTTTTGTACATAGTACCCCCATTTTAGGGGACCAAAAGTATTGGGAGGAATTCACTTATGTGTATTAAAGTACTAAAAAGTTAAGTATTTGGTCCCATATTGATAACACGCAATGATTACATCATGTGACTCTACAAATATCACCCCCCCCTAATAATGTTAACCTCCCCTGTTATTGTAATGGTGAGAGGTTAACATGTCTTTGGGGTATATTTATGCATCTGGAACTTTCCCACTCATCATTATTCACGATTCATTTAGGATTATCCATAATCATGTTAGCGTCCACATTCATGTAGAAGTGGTTACAAACATATTCTATTCTTATTTCCAGTAAAAGTCACTCCAAAATGAATTTCTATTGTGTACAAAATAATCTGAATCACAACCAAAACAAACAGCAAATGCATCCAACAAATTTGTCGAGTCACAAGCTCGATGTAGTCATTGCGTGACTTATTTCATTTTCTCACCAGCCTGAAGGTTTCTGCCCTAGTGCACTTCATCTCTTTCCCTCGCGGACTCTCTCTCCCTCCCTCCCTCTCTCCTCCTGAACTCATACAAACCAAATGGAATTTGTAGCCGGCATCAGACAAGAAAGTACTCTTGCAATATACCGAAGTTGAAACCAAAAACAATGAATCAATTAAGGAAATTAGAAACAGCGAAACAGAATGAGTTGCTTCAATTAAGATGGAAGTTAGAAAACCAATTGGCTGTCAGTTAGAAAGGATGTCAGGTAGGGAGATGGTAATTGAATGGCAATGATGTCTACTGCCAGAACCTCCTTCCCTCTAAAACGTCTCAGTCTAACATGATATTGGTTGTAATGTGATAGCAGTCAATCCATCAATCAAGTTGATCGTTGACTCATTCCCATGCCACAGTTCGAATGAGAACCACATGCTGCTGAGTGAACTAACAAGCAACATTGAGCTTAGCCAATGTTAGAGCGGCAGGTAGCCTAGCGGTTCAGAGCGTTGGGCCGGTAACCGAAAGGTTGCTGGTTCAAATCCCCAAGGTGGAAAAATGTGCTGTTCTGCCCTTGAGCAAGGCAGTTGACCTCCAACAACAACTGCTCCCTGGGTGTGGATAACATGGATGTCAATTAAGGCAGCCACCTTCACCTCTCTGATTCAGAGGGGTTGGGTTAAATGTGGAAGATGCATTCAGTTGTGCTACTGACTAGCTATTGCAAAGCCTTTGTCATCCACTTAATGCCTCACAACTGCTGGTGACTGTATGTACATGTGAAAACCACAAATGTATGTGGCTGTGAGGGTAGCCCCCACTACACTAGCCAACCCAGCCCTGTTATTTATGCTATGACTTGTTTCTCCTCTCGTCAGGCTTTGATGATATCCTAGTTTAGTGGAGATCAATGCCTTGGCAGGGAGAACTATAATGAAACTGCTGGTCGACCATTGATCTCGGGAGGTTTATCGACTCTCTGTGATTCCCATTCAGCATGAAAGCTACCGAGGGTCTTTGTTGATAGACGGAAGAGGGAGAAACTGAAGGCGTACCACTGTCAGACGGTGCCTCCCAAATCAATACCTTTAGGAATCCAGCTACATGGGACCGATAACTAACTAACTTAGGGTGGTGAGAAGGTTACAACTGTGCTAGGTCCCAAATTACTCACGACTGGCGGCCCTTTTGCTTTGTTGTGTAGCCACTGATCTGAAAGGACGGGCTACTCGAAAGCAATGCTGTGGTGTTTTTAAAGATTGCACCAATATCAGATTCCGGCCCACTAACTAAAACCCAAACTTCCACTCATCACTTTTAACCTGGGGCTAGTCTTGCACGTCTCATTTCACACCCATAGAGATTTAGTAGAGATTTAACTCCTGGACCGTGACTTAATGCAGTGAGTCTGTGGTGGAGGTAGAAGCTTCCAGAGAGGCTATTATTAGCCGCTGGCAGGGCTCTAAAGTACAAACAATTGGTTCGTATGCAACCAGGAGTGCTATTTTGGGAGCACTGTGCGACTTGGAAAAATTCTCTCAGATAATAATTGTTGTAATGATAAGGCGAGTGCAGATTCGATAGCGTCATGGTTGCAGCATTACTACAGCGAAAACGGCTTGCTTATAGCCCAACTAGGTCAAAAGATCTGACCCACATTACCGGCACTACATTTTTATCTACCTATAGTGGATCGCAGGGACCACATTTTACATTTATAAGCCATGTCTTGGGGCGTTCTAAAACTACTCACACGTCGTTAACCATTTGTTTACACCAGTGGTGTAAAGTACTTAAGTAAAAAGTAAAAAATCCTTTGAAGCACTACTTAAGTCGTTTTTTTGGGGTATATGTACTTTACTATTTATTTTTGGCAACTTTTACTTCACTACATTCCTGAAGAAAATAATGTACTTTTCACTCCATACATTTTCCCTGACACCCAAAAGTACTTGTTACATTTTGACAGGAAAGTGGTCCAATTCACACACTTATCAAGAGAACATCCCTGGTCATTACTACTGTCTCTGATCTGGCGGACTCACTAAACACAAATGCTTTGTATGTAAATTATGTCTGAGTGTTGGAGTGTGCCCCTTGCTATCCGTCAATAAAACACAAGAAAATTGTGTTGTCTGGTTTGCTTAATATAAGGAATTTGAAATGATTTATACTTTTACTTTTGAGACTTAAGTACATTTTAGCAATTCCATTTAATTTTGAAACTGAAGTATATTTAAAACCAAATACTTTTACTCAAGTAGTATTTTACTGGGTGACTCACTTTTACTTGAGTCATTTTCTATTAAGGTATTTTTTACTTTTACTCAAGTATGACAATTGAGCACTTTTTCCACCACTGGTTTACACTTTGTTCAGTCATGTTATCTTATTGGCTAGCTAGCTAGTATCTCCAAACATTTGGGGGCACATAAAGAAAGGGAAAAGGTCATAGCAATGACTAATTGACAGATCTCTTGCATGTTTTCATAACCAACCTGACGTTTAAAAAAAAGACAGTGTACAATTTTCAATGTTATGCATCTCAATAGGAAAACAGTGCTTTTACACAATGTAGAAAACGAATATTCCACAAACGACTTTGTAATATCAATGGCAGGTATTCGTATCAACATTTTTAGCTTTTATAATAAACAAATACCTTCAGTCACATAATACCCACTGGGCACAGAACACAATTCAATGTCTATTACACGTTGGCTCACTAGAAGGAGCAGTCTACAGTGGAAACCATGTTGATTCAACCCGATGTACCCAGTGGATAGTTTCTTCTTTCTAGGGCACAACATGTGCTGAATGTATCCAGAATCCATATAGGCTGTATCTCAATCAATCAAAAAATCTAATTTTCTGGTGCTACCAATGAAAATATAATTTAGAGCCCCGGCTGCAGGTTAACCACAATGGAATGTTGACCATTTTGCTTGACAACCCAGTTTACAGCGACCTGGTTCAAATTGACTGAAATGTGTTAACGCATCTGACATGTGTCCCTACAAGACCACTTCAGAGCGGTCAGACTAGAAGGAGCAGTCTACAGTGTAAAAGCATGGCAGTCCGCCAAAATGGCTATTAAGCTCTGTTCCATATTAGTAAACTACTTAGAATGTGTGCCCAAAGCTTTGTTCCAATATGCATACTAGCAAACCACTTGAAATGTGTGCACAAGGGCAAGGCTCAGTGGCGACCCGTCATTTAGGGCAGGTGGGGCAGAGCCTGTTTTGAGCCCCATCTTTCTAGCCTGTTTTGCATGTTATTTCGGCATAAATATGTCATATTATCAGTTTGCAAACAATGTTAAAAAAAATACTAGTTAATAAAGCTGCTAGTAGTTAATACAAACATGGTCTCTTTTTTGCTTTCTTGAGTAAGACAGCTCCAAAATGCAGGTGTTTCAGCTTAGCTCAGTGCTTTCTGTGGTGGTGGGGCAGCCAGTGGAAAATACGGAGCGTAGGGTTTGGTAATGTTCTCTAGTTGCGCCGTTATTGGCTCAGTGTTCTGTCACTCATGGGGACACGATGTCACTGCCAAATCTAAGGGTAGAGCTAGATAATTCAAGCCCCTTGGGTTCTGCCATTACACAACACATTTGAAATCACAAATTCAACAATGAGTGGTTTGGAAGGAATCAGTGGCTAACTGCAAGTATTGCAAAGCAAGCACTAGCCTGCTATTCAGTGCAGTGGGTGTGTGGTCCCAAGTCTGGGTTTAAGAGTCTCTTTTTCAAGCTTAAAAGGATAAACATTCAACATTGGCCTAGACTTCTGCCGTGCTCAAAACAACTGGAAACTCAGAATTGCAAGTCGGGAAATCGGGCCTCTTTCTAGAGCTCCGACCTGAAGATCACTGACGTCATCATGATTCGACCTCGTTTTTTTCAAAGATCCCAGTTATCTTGAAAGTAGGGCCGATTTCAAGTTTTCATAACAATCGGTAATCGTCATTTTTGGACGCCGATTATGGCCGATTACATTGCACTCCACGGGTTAGACTGCGCGGCAGGCTGACCACCTGTTACGCAAGTGCAGAAATGAGCCAAGGCAAGTTGCTAGCTAGCATTAAACGTATCTTATAAAAAACAATCAATCTTAACATAATCACTAGTTAACTACACATGGTTGATGATATTACTAGTTTATCTAGCTTGTCCTGCATTGCAAATAATCAATGCGGTGCCTGTTAATTTATCATCGAATCACAGCCTACTTCGCCAAACGGGTGATGATTTAACAAGCGCATTCCCGAAAAAAGCACTGTAGTTGCACCAGTGTACCTAACCATCAACGCCTTTCTTAAAATCAATACACAAGTATATATTTTTTTAAACCTGCATATTTAGTTAAAAAGAAATTCATGTTAGCGGGCAATATTAACTAGGGAAATTGTGTCACTTTTCTTGCGTTCTGTGCAAGCAGAGTCAGGGTATATGCAGCAGTTTGGGCCGCCTGGTTCGTTGCGAACTGTGTAAAGACCATTTCTTCCTAACAAAAACAGTAACTAATTTTCCAGAATTGTACATAATTATGACATAACATTGAAGGTTGTGCAATGTAACAGCAATATTTAGACTTAGGGATGCCACCCGTTCGATAAAATACGGAACAGTTTTGTTTTCGAAATGATCGTTTCCGGATTTGACCATATTAATAACCTAAGGCTCGTATTTCTGTGTGTTTATTATATTATAATTACGTCTATGATTTGATATTTGATAGAGCAGTCTGACTGAGCAGTGGTAGGCAGCAGCAGGTTCGTAAGCATTCATTCAAACAGCACTTTCCTGCGTTTGCCTGCAGCTCTTCGCAATGCTTGAAGCACAGCGTTGTTTATGACTTCAAGCCTATCAACTCCCGAGATAAAAGTGGTCATTCAGTATTGTTGTAATTGTCATTATTACAAATATATATAAAAAATATATTATAATCACAAAACAAATCGGGCAATTAATCGGTATCGGCTTTTTTTGGTCCTCCAATAATCGGTATCGGCATCGGTCGACCTCTACTTGAAAGTACCATAAATCCAGCGAATGCCAGACTTTGATGACAAAATTTCCCCACGAAGAACCGCCGCGCCACCTTCCTGTTCAAGTGAGCACAGCACAACAAGTTGAGTCCAAAAATCTATTGTACGCTGCTGCATAAATGATGTAATATTCCAGGGAGATATGTATACTGTAGCTACAGTAAGAAAGTAATACTAAGTGTATGTTGTGCAGTAAGCTTTTAGTAGCACATGTGCCTCACCCTAATAATTTGGTCCCTTTTCCCCTCCAAATTTTGCCTACTGTCCTGACTTGGTGGTGCACATGTAGCCTATAGCCTGTTTTAGAGAAATATAATCATTGAATATTGTAAGAGCTTTCATTGTCTGCTCATATGCCCCCTTTATTTAACGTCTCAATTGTCAGTAGAAACCACATTTGTTTAAGCAAGTCAGCCATATCAGCTATGTTTTTTTCAAAAGCAGTAAATGAGGCTGAATGTGTGAGGATCGAAGCTGGAGACGAGAAGCAGGTACAGGGAGAACATTTAATAAACAACAGACATGAGACAGAACAGGAACCGCGTCTGGAAAGTGGAAAAATAACAACATCAATGCTGACACAGCGAACAAACTGAGGAGCAGACAGATATAGAGGGGGTAATCAACAAAGTAATGGAGTCCAGGTGAGTCCAATATTGCGCTGCTGCACGTAATGATGGTGACAGGTGTGCGAAATGATGGGCAGCCTGGTGCCCTCAAGCGCCAGAGAGGGAGAGCGGGAGAAGGCGTGACAGAATTAACTATTTCGCTGCCAGACAAGGCTCCACTGAAAGCCAGGTGTAGCAGTGGTACGGTGTTGGGACTCTGCTGTTGGGACAGCTTTATGTAGGCCCTAAAAGTGTGTGGGCACCGTTTGTCACCGTTATAGTGCAATTAATGTATTGTTTAGTGTTGTGTAGTGGGTTTGCTGGCATGCATCGAAAAACATGTTTGTTTTTTTGCCCCCCCCCCCCCAGGCTACATGTCCATAATCACATCCTGTATCACTTAGAATGCATGCCAATTACATTGATTCATTCTAAGTGATCTGCTAGTGTGGATATTGGAAAAAAGCTTTGTATTCTCCAATGAATTTCATGGAGATAATGGAATAAAACATGAAAACATATCCTCACTAATAGACTGACAAGACGTACAGTACACAACTGTTGTAAAATGCCGCCCACAACAAGTTATTGCCATGTTACAAATTACCACTCAACCGTATTACTTTTAATCCCAATACATATCAGGCACGAAGCACCACAGCACTTCAACAATTAGCACGGTCAAATCTTAATCTATTTCCCCCTCAATGATCAGTTCAGTTATCAAATCTCTAATTGCTCTTCTAATGAAAGCAGAGGGTTAAAGCTGTCTATTTCGAAATCGATGTGAAGGCTCAAGATGATTCGTCAGTCGCTGCGAAAAAGCCTTCGCGGACATCGTCTTCCTATCAAATCGACACAGCGGTCCAACCGGCTAGGCACTCTGGGAGAATGTCAAGGCTGATACTAATGATGGGCTTTAGCTCTACGATACGTTTGATGGTCGGTCCCATGGGGCCAGTAATTGAACCACCTGCTGCGCTGCTGTCAAACTTTATTTAATTGCTAGGTTTAAAGGCTAAGTTAACAGACTGTTAGTCGTTCGGAGTAAATCAAACTATATGGTTTGTTATACGATGCGAGACTTGTTCTCAGCAACCAGAGACAATTCTGACTTGAAATAGCGTTTTTAATAGAAAAATCTTCATGGAGCTTGGAGCTATGAATGCTGGACTAAAGTTCCCGCATTGGCAACATATACTGAAAGTACATAATGTGCCACTGTCTGTTGATGTTGACATCTGTATGTTGCTTTGGATAAAAGCATCTGCTAAATTACAATAAAAAAAAAAAAGTGAATATAACATGATGCTTACAGCAGAAATGTGAACGTGTATAAAAACGAATTATCGCGGGTATTTTTTGTCAACAAGAGTGGCAGATACTCTTTGTTAGATACTCACACTCAGCAACAGCGGACGACTTTCTTTGACAGCTCCGACACAGCCGAGGCAACCAATCACCATGATGATGGTCCCGACCGCAATGAGTAGATTGGCTGCTGAGAGGGATGGGAGGGATGAGGAGAGTGTGGCAAAGTTGCCCTGGGTCACTGACAGCCATACCCCCACGCCCAGTATTCCACAACCCCCCAACTGTCAGAGAAAGAAGTAGGAGAGAGAAAGACAAAGGAAGAAAGAAAGAAAAAGTTGAGAAAGTGAGTAGCATAAAAAAAAAACACAACAGGATTATTTTGTGCACACCAGGAAATGCATTGCCCGGCATGCTCAACCAAGACTAGAGGACTCGATTTGCATGGCTAAATATGTGATTATTTTTTTCTCACGCACTTCTATTCCCAACTGTAGAACAACAGCAGATCTTTTTTAAATCAGCTCTTGAGCTCAAAGTAGGGCAGGTCATGAATAAAACTGCTCTGAAGCACTGTGTGCTGCCGCTCCAATCACTTAGACAGGTTGGTGCAAGTCATCCATCACCATCCACCATGATCAGAATATTAGAACAGCTGGAAATTAGAAGATGATTATACCGCTGTCTCTCCTCATACCCCTGAGAGAGAAGTCAGAAGGGAATCATAGTCAGAGCGAGGGAGAGAGCTAGGAAAGGAGAGAGAGACAGGAAAGAAGAGAGAGAAAAGACAGAGAAACTGATAGACAGAGACAGACAGGGTACTGCATTAATGTACATGAAATAACAATGACAAGTTAAAACAGATATGATACATGCTCCAAGGCCCTATGTTATTGACACATCCAGTAGCGCTTTACATAGGTAAATACCACATGCTCTGTGCCTCAGTTGGTACAATGGCATATTTAAATATCACATGCTCTGTGCCTCTGTTAGTACAACATCTCCGTAACATACTGTTGCTGAGAGGGCCTCATACTGACAGCTACAGTATGTGGGCTGCCTTCTAACCCTGAAAATGTGATGGAGAGACTAGAGAGACGTACAGATCAGACCGCCTGACAACGCTAGAGGGATGATAGGAAAATGATCTCGGGAGCCTGCACAGAACTCCCGTCTGCCCTCTTTATGAGACTACACTTTCCTCTTTTCATGGTTCATGAATCCATAGTGTTCTATGTGAGACTCTGCTTGCGTCCCAAATGACACCCTATTCCCTATATAGTGCACAACTTTTGACTAGAGCTTTATGTGACCAGGTCAAAAGTAGTGCACTACATAGGGAATAGGGTGCCATTTGGGATGTGCCCTCTGTGTCGTAAGTCCTTTTAAGAGATAATTTGCTAAGAAAAATAAAACTCTCAAAGGCTCTAGTCTATTCATTGTGAGGCCAGAATGCCATCCCTTTCAATCAATGAGTATTATTCAGTATGTTGGTTATACTCGAGCACTTACTTTTGTTAAATTGGTCTGCTGATGGTGTTATGCTATGGATGTCCTTGTGGTAAAATGAAAACTAATTAAAGCAACAACAAAAAAGTAACTATCAAAAGTAAACGACGGCAGTTCTATAGCTATTTCCAAACAATGTCAATGTAGCCTACAATCTTTTAAATTGAAAAGCACATGTTTGAGAGAAAGTCTAACGATGAAACCTTCATTATGACATATTTTAGCCATCAGATGAGCATGGCATCATGAACACACCATAAAAATCACTCTCGGCACATCTGGTCTGCCGAGACTAGAAGTTACGAAACTTCTATTAGATCAAATAAGCCTCGTATCAAAATAGCAACTGATTTTTATTCCCCGCCCCATACAAAAATTCCTCACTTACTAATAATCTATGATCTGCTTAACATAGATTTTGTGCAGAGTAAACCCTCTTGCTTCACATGTTCCTCTATGCCCTAACCCCAATCTTAAAGGGGAAATCAGCAGTTGCTACATCCATTTTTTGACTTTACATCCAAATTGCGACCCGTTTCAGGAAGCTAGGCGTATGTCGCACGTCACTACTTCAAAAGAGAGACATTTGAACGCAATTGCAGAAAGTAGTCCATCACAACTTTTCCCCACTGACCAATCATGGCTAGCGGGAAGATGCCTGTCTTCTTCTGTGGCTAAAACCAACTAGGCTCATAATTTAACAATTTTATTCATATTTACAGATGGCATACAGATTTTTATTAAGGCACATGAACGTTCCAGTTCCATAAGGCATTTCGGACAACAACAAAAAAAATGTTTAAAAGAAGCAACATACACCTACAGTAGCTTCCTGAAACGGGTCACAATTTATTTATTTTTTCCGCAAGTCTCTACTTTTATCCAATGTAAAAAACACTATTTAGAATTTTGCAACATAAGACCGAATAGAGGTGGCCAGTCACAATGAATGATATGTACCTACTGATTTTTTAAGAAAATAACTTATAAACATCTCATGAGCTTAGTTCAACTGTCTTACCCCATCGTAACCCAAAATATAAACTTGTTTCACTCCAATGTTTGTCAACAAAGTTGTTTCTACTGACGATTTCTGCTTTGACCCTTAATCCTCAATCAGACCAAAAGTGTCATTGCATCAATGATGCGTAATAAATTCTGCAGACAAACTTTTTAAATTATACAATCCAACATTTTTACTGGATATGTGTGCAACAAAAATGTACATTCACTGTTTTTTACCAACTATTTCCGTCAAGTCCAACGAATACAGAACACACAGCAACTGCCTTTGCGATGCAATGCTGCAAGGCAAACTCGGCACTCAATTGGAAACAAATGTATACCGAACAAAAATATAAACACAACATATAAAGTCATGGACTGAAATAAAAGATCCCAGAATTTTTCCATACGCACAAAAAGCTTATTTCTCTAAAATGTTGTGCACAAATTTGCAGTTTTGTCACACAACACAATGCCACAGATGTCTCAAGTGTTGAGGGAGCGTACAATTGGCATGCTGACTGCAGGAATGTCCACAAGAGCTGTCGCCAGAGAATTAAATGTACATTTCTCCACCAAAAGCAACGTCAAACATTTTTTGGTAGTGTCCAACCAGCCTCAAAACCGCAGACCACGTGTAACCACGCCAGCCCAGGACCTCCACATCCGGCTTCTTCACCTACAGGGATCACCTGAGACCAGCCACCTCGACAGCTGGAAAAACTCATTCTGATTGGCTGGGCCTGCCTCCCCAGTGGGTAGGCCTATGACCCCTCAGGGCCACCTATGGCTATGCCCCTGCCCAGTCATGTGAAAACCATAGATTAGATTTATTTCAATTGACTGATTTCCTTATATGAACTGTAACTCAGTAAAATCGTTGAAAATTGTTGCATGTTGTGTTTATATTTTTGTTCAGTATACATCTGGTGTACCAAAATGTTATGACACTCTGATCGAGACAGTCTGATCGAGGCGTTACACTCAGTCTGATCTAACCCTTGCCTTAACCAGAACCTTAACCCTTACCGTAACCATTTTAAATGCCAACTTCAATGTGGTAGGGACGTCCCAAGGATTCCAGATAGTAAGGACAGTTAGAAAACTGTTGATATACTTTCATAATTTGCCAGAGTTTAAAAAATATCAGCACCAACATGTCTCCTTCCTTCCCTCATGGTGTACTACGTTTCACCTAAAACTTAGGAATCTCGCTCTCTTTATCGGCAATTAACTAGATCATATCCCGGGGGAAATGTATGTAATTAAACGTCCCAATTGGCAAGACAACTTAATTCCAGACATTTGCATAAATATGGCACGATTAAAACACTGCCCCACTTTTCTACTCACATTCGCATGACAAAAACGTTTGAGGGGAGAAATACTAGTAATGGGTCGTTTGCGAACTAACAGCTCTTTTTGATGAACTTTGGGAAGCAAATCGCATCTTTGAAAGAGCTGTTCATGTGGCTCCCTGATTTACATACTCCTACTACTGCTTTTTCAGCTTCAAACGATTATCTGCAAATAAGTTACAAAATCATTATCTGAAGATGGTAAATTCTCACTGCAGAACCATAAATAGTGGGGACAAGTCATTCTGGTCCACGCTTATGTGTAAAAAGAATTTTTAAAAATCAAATAATTATTCCAGGTAAAAATGTACTTGAACGTGCATATCACGATCTGACATAATGGTAGCCTACTTTTTGTGCGTTACATGAGTGGTTTTCAAGCATTTGGAATTAAGAGCCGGGTTGGGAGCCTAATGATGCGTCTCTTTTACGTGAACGGAGCCAAATGATGATGCTCATCGAAAAGAGTCGGAATGCCCATCACTAAGAAATACGGGTGGATTTTCAGTTCAATTTCAGTAGTTTGTTGTTTACATCACATGTTGACACATGTTGACACCACAGAGGCGTTGTGGCTAGTGGACGAGCTGCATATCAAAAGGGACTCAGCACTGAAATGTAGACCTATTTATTTCTAACCAATCTGTATTTTGGCAGAGGGGGTATTATGCATCATGCAGTGTTATGAATTGGATGATAGCCCGTTTTACAGCACAATGCGATATGATTTCTAGCAGTGGTAAAAACAGAGCACCCCCCCCCCCCCCCCCCCCAAAAGAAATATCATCAAGGTTTTTATTGACTATTCAATTCGGGACAGGTTGGGTCCCACATCAAGTTCGCCCAGGTTCAATCTGAATTTGATGAAACGTTGTAACGAGCATTACCGAAGGTGGCTCCCCTTCCTGTTCGAGTGGTGCTCGGCGGTCGTCGTCGCCGGTCTACTAGCTGCCACCGATCCCTTTTTCCTTTTCATTTGGTTTTGTCTAATTGTTTTCACCTGTTCATTGTTTGGTTGTTAGGGTGGTGCTATTTAAGTTCGTTTAGCCCGCTTCTGTTTGTGCGGGCTTGTCTTTCTGTTTTTGTATGAGGTTGTTCGTATTATTGGGGTTTTCCACTGTCTGGATTTATTTTTCCAGTGTGTACTGTATTCGAGTGGATTTTTACGCCTATGTTTTGACGTTACCAGTTGTTCTTCTGGTTGGACATTAAAGAGTGTTTTTTCCCCCATATCTTTGCTCTCTGCGCCTGACACCTCACATTTTTCCTCATCGTTCGTAACAAACGTTGAAGTTGTTGATCACCGGAAGTCGTTTCTTGTAAGCAGCTAAGAACAATTCACCATACTTAAAGACTGTAGGCTACATCTCAGCAGTTCTGTAACGTTAAGAGAAACCCAGTACATTTGTAATCAGATTTAGATGTGTAATAAAACAAATTGTTTATTCCATTTTCGGAATGGAAAATATTGCAAAGGTGTTCAGTAATTATGCATCTGCATAATTACCCCTGATTAATTGGACTAATTCATCAACTCAGTAAGGGACTCGTCCTTTTGAATCTCTCACTAGCAGCGAGTTGGTTCGACACGAAACTAAGACAAATGATTGGGCTCCCGAGTGGTGCAGTGGTCTAAGGCACTACATCTCAGTGCTAGAGGTGTCACTATAATACCAGCTTCAAATCCAGGCTGTATCACATCCAGGCTGTGATTGGGAGTCCCATAGGGGCGGCGCACAATTGGCCCAGCGTCGTCGGGGTTTGGCCGGAGTAGGCCGTCATTGTAAATAAGAATTTGTTCTTAACTGACTTGCCTAGTTAAATAGAGGCTAAATACAATTAGTGAGTCTAAGCAGATTGTTCATTCTTTGTTAAGTGGGTTGAAAGAGTGTCTATAGCTAAAACTGGTGCCAAACAACAGTTTTTTTTACCCTGTTCCCATGATCTATTTGTTTGGTCTTGCCAACTCCTATATGACAATGACCATAGGAGTTGGCAAGACAGCACAATCAGATCTGGGACCAGGCTACTGATTTGTAACTTCTTACATATCAGTATTCATAACATCATCTCTATACTCCAGATGTTATAGATCACTATCCAGGAGTCCCCACAGTAATGCTGTATGTATTATCTGCCAAATGTGTCCCTCCGCTCTATCACATCTCCCACAATCTGTTTGTACATGTGGGAGTTAGAATAGATAAAAGGGAAAATGCTTTCGGTATGCATTTATGGTTTGTTGTGCTAGTGGGTACATCTGTCATTTATATCCAGGTCTCAGATATTGGAACTTAAACACTCCCTATTCCCAGGCAATGTAAGAAAGCATCAAAGGAGCACATGTTTCAGGATGTGATTTGGTTTCATCATACAAAAAAACGGTGGCGGTAATTTATCACAGAAGAAAGCAGTAAAACCAGTAATGCTTTCTCAGCATTTGAATAGACCAAAAACGATGACTATATGGACTCTGCAGTTGTTGCAGAGTAATATACAGTATCTCCTTGTAGAGTAGAGCCAGGGTTCATAAATAATAATACTCTTAGAGGCAAACTATCAGTCATGCATTTTTATCACCCCCCCCCCCCCAAAAAAAAATGGGGGCACACAGGAGAGCATCTGATACACAGCCTGAGGACAGGTGGAGCTCTTGAATATATCCTGGTAGTGCTAGCAAGCTAGCGAGCTTGTCTACAGCCTCCTACTACTGGCTTGAAAAGCTAAAGGGCCTTGAATATTAAGATGCTCTCATCCCCAATACTAGAATGTTTCCCCTTCAAGGTGAATAGAGAGCTCCCGGCTAGCAGCTAGCCTCTTCACCACCATGGCCATGTTATCATCCCTAGCTTCCAAACAGACACCATTACTCCTCATTCTCCACCGTGATAGCCCACGTGCTGCGAGTATTCCGGTGGGTGCTACACATTGGCGGGTGGATGGGGTAATTTACCCTATATACAATGTAAAGTGTTTTGAGACCTTGGCGAACATAAAATGCAATTTATCACTCAGGCGGCGGTTCATTCAAAACAGAGGTCCCAGTTCAATCTAAATCTAAACGCTTGTCATTAACAAGAGCGCAATCCAGGGAAAGGAGGATGCATTGCATCTTGAGACCATCGTTTTCCCCCCAGAGTATAGCCAAGTGGCGGTTTGAAACTGATTCAGATTGTTTAATAGTCACAGGGTTGCAGGTGTGATTGTGGCGTACAGTGAAAATCTTTGGCTTCGAGCTCCAACATGCAGAACTAGTGAAATAAAATAATGAAAATGGTCATTTAAAAAAAAAACTATAGAAATAGCACTATATTCATAATAGCAACTGAGGCAGTGATGAATAAATAAATGTCCATTGGGGTGGAGGCAGAGTAAAGACATTTGAGGGGGTGAGGTGGAATGACCATAGGGGGAGCAGAAGCATGATCATTGAGTGAAATAAAACCAAAAAGTAATATATAAATATTAACAGCAGCAATAGTGATGAATGTCGTTGGAGTGGGGGCAGAGTAATATCCGTTGGGGCGGAGAGGAGAAAGAATGTCCATGGGGGGAGTAGCAGGAAAGATAAGTGAGAGTTGAGGGTGTCCATGGGGGAGGAGCAGGGGGGAGGAGCAGGGGGGAGGGGGCAGGTAGCTGACTAGTGGTGGCTATTCAGCCGTCTGATGGTCTGAGGGTGGAAACTATTGGCCAGTCGGTTTTTGCCATGATGCTCCTGTACTGCCTGCGTCTGAGTGTTTGAAGCGGGGAGAACAGGGCGTGGCTTAGGTGGCTGGGGTCCCTGATGATCTTCTTGGCCTTCCTGTGACACCTGGTGTTGTAGGTGTCCTGTTGGGCAGGCACTGTGCACCCAATGGTGCGTTTGACTGCACGTATTGCCCTGTGAAGAGCCTTGCGGTCCGCGACGGCGGAGTTGCCGTACCAGGCTGTGATGCAGCCTGACAGTATGCTCTTGATGGTGCTCCTGTAGAACACTGTGAGAGCCCTCGGGGGACAGGCCAAATTTCCTCAGCACCCTGAGGTTAAAGAGTCGCTGTCGTGCCTTCTTCACTACGGTGTCCGTGTGGTTAGACCATTTCAGCTTCTCTGAACACAAGTATACAGCGGTGGTGCATAATGTAATGTGTCAAGCCTCTGGTGCATTTTGAAATTCCACCGAGTGCTACGGCTGCTTGCATTGATGCACATGGGAAGAGCTCCAGCAAGCATGGTTTACAGAAGGCGGAGTACGATTCTCTCTGGAGCACAGCACAGCACGGCACCAAACAAAACAACACAGCCCCTGCAAAACCATATAAGTAAACTGTGGCTGTTAGAAAGACGTAGCGAGGAAGAAAGATGGAGAGAGAGACAGGAAGACAAGGAAAGAGAGCGAGGGAGGGAAAGAAGGAAAGAGAGAGAGGGGAGGGAGAGAAAGAGAGAAGCATGCCAATGGTAATCAATAATGTTCTCTAGGGGATTCTCCCTTGTTCCTCCTAATCCTCTTCCTACTCCTCCTCCCTTATTCCAATAGCATGTACCACACACAAACACACATGGCTCACACACACACACACACAATAGCATGTACTGTACACACAGCAAACACACCACGCGGCCCACACACAGGTACCCCAGGGTCTAGGCTCATTATATCGACTATGCTTGGAGAGAACAGTGATTTGTTGTGGTAGCTGCCCAGTTTGTCAGACCTTGTCGACACTCCCCTGTGACACCAATCATCTCTGTCCACAGCCATGTCACTCAGCAAGGGCCCGGGTCTCCGGCATTAATATGCTAGGTTTATTTAGCTAACGTTGTGTTTGAGCTAAACCATTTGAAGTACACTGAACAAGGATATAAATGCAAAATGCAACAATTTCAAAGAATTTACTGAGTTATAGCTCATACAAGGAAATCAGTCAATTGAAATACAATTCATTAGGATCCTAATCTATGGATTTCACATGACTGGGAATACAAATATGCATTTGTTGGTAACAGATACCAACAACAACAAAAAAGGTCGGGCCATTTGCCTCATGCAGCACGACACATCTCCTTCACATATACTTGATCAGACTGTTGATTGTGGACTGTGGAATGTTGTTCTACTCCTCTTCAATTGCTGGATATTGGCAGGAACTGGAACATGCTGTCGTACACATGTCTGGTGAGTATGCAGGCCACTGAAGAACTGGAACGTTTTCAGCTTCCAGAAATTGTGTACAGATCCTTGCGACATGAGGCCGTGCATTATCATGCTGAAATATGAGGTGGTGGCAGACGATGAATGGCACGACAATGGGCCTCAGGATCTTGTCAAGGTATCTCTGTGCATTCAAATTGCAATTGATAAATTGCAATTGTATTCGTTGTCTGTCGCTTATGCCTGCCCTTACCACAACCCCACCGCCACCATGGGTTCCGACTTAGAATGTGGACAACTACAAATACCTAGGTGTCTGGCTAGACTGTAAACTCTCCTTCCATACTCACATGAAACATCTCCAATCCAAAACAAATCTAGAATTGGCTTCCTATTTTGCAACAAAGCATCCTTCACTCATGCTGCCAAACATACCCTCGTAAAACTGACCATCCTACCGATCCTCGACTTCGGCGATGTCATCTATAAAATAGCCTCCAACACTCTACTCAACAAATTGGATGCAGTCTATCACAGTGCCATCCGTTTTGTCACCAAAGCCCCATATAATACCCACCACTGCGACCTGTACTCTCTCGTTGGCTGGCTCTCGCTTCATGCTCGTCGCCAAACCCACTGGCTCCAGGTCATCTACAAGTCTCTGCTAGGTAAAGCCCCGCCTTATCTCAGCTCACTGGTCACCATAGCAGCACCCACCCGTAGCACGCGCTCCAGCTAGTACATCTCACTGGTCACCCCCAAAGCCAATTCCTCCTTTGGCCACCTTTCCTTCCAGTTCTCTGCTGCCAATGACTGGAACGAACTGCAAAAATCACTGAAGCTGGAGACCCATATCTCCCTCACTAGCTTTAAGCACCAGCTATCAGAGCTGCTCACAGAGCACTGCACCTGTACATAGCCCATCTGTAAACAGCCCATCCAACTACCTCATCCCCATACTGTATTTATTTATCTTGCTCCTTTGCACCCCAGTATCTCTACTTGCACATTCATCTTCTGCACATCTACCATTCCAGTGTCTAATTGATATATTGTAATTACTCCGCCACAATGGCCTATTTATTGCCTTACCTCCCTTATTTTACCCCATTTGCACTCACTGTATATAGATTTTTCTTTTTTTCTACTGTATGTTTGTTTATTCCATGTGTAACTCTGTGTTGTTGTATGTGTCGAACTGCTGTGCTTTATCTTGGCCAGGTCGCAGTTGTAAATGAGAACTTGTTCTCAACTAGCCTACCTGGCTAAATAAAGGTGTAATAAAAAAATATTTCAAAAAATGGGGCACTCTGTTTACAACGTTGACATCAGCAAACCGCACGCCCACCCGAAGCCATACACGCTGTCTGCCATCTGCCTGGTAAAGTTGAAACCGGGATTAATCTGTGAAGAGCACACGTCTCCAGCGTGCCAGTGGCCACGGAAGGTGAGCATTTGCCCACTGAAGTCGGTTATGACGCCAAACTGCAGTCAAGTCAAGACCCTGGGCAAGCAAGCAGGTGAGCTTCCCTGACACGGTTTCTGACCATTTGAGCAGAGATTTTTCGTACAAACCCACAGTATTATCAGCTGTCCGGGTGGCTTGTCTCAGACCATCCCGCAGGTGAAAAAGCCGAATGTGGAGGTCCTGGGCCGGCGTGGTTACACGTGGTCTGCAGTTGTGAGGCCGGTTGGACGTACTGCCAAATTCTCTAAAACAACGTTGGAGGGCTGCTTATGGTAGAGAAATTAACATTCAATTCTCTGGCAACTGCTCTGGTGGACATTCCTGCTGTCAGCATGCCAATTGCACGCTCCCTCAAAACTTGAGACATCAGTGCTGCCCTACCAAGCAAAAAGTTAGTAACTGCTCATTTGGTCAATAATGAGTTAATGTCATTTTTGCTACATTAATACATGCTTAATTGTAAGAGCTGTCGCTTTCCTCATCCTCGGATGAGGTGAGGAGAGAAGGATCTTCGGACCAAAATGCGGAGTTAGGGAAATATGCCATCTTTATTTTACATTTGACAACGATGCAGATGGCAACACGAAAACTAAACAAAACACTTTCAAACTACAAAATAAGAAAACGACGTACAACGGAACCTGAACATAAACTCACATCAACAAACGTAAACTCACGAACAGGAACGTACATCAAAACGAACGAACAGCCAAACAGCTCCAAACGTGAATACATCGAACATAACGAAGACATCACAGGAGACAATCACCCACAAACACACAGTGATAATGCCCTACCTAAATATGACTCTTGATTAGAGGAAAATGCAAACCACCTGCCTCTAATCAAGAGCCATACCAGGCAAACCGAAACCAACATAGAAACAGATAACATAGACTGCCCACCCATAACACATGCCCTGACCAAAAACACATAAAAACTAACATAAATAGGTCAGGACTGTTACAGTACCCCCCCCCCAAGGTGCGAACGCCGGGCGCACCAGCACAAAGTCCAGGGGAGGGTCCGGGTGGGCAGTTGACCACGGTGGTGGTTCCGGTTCAGGACGCTGTCCCCGCACCACCATAGTCACTCCCCTCTTCTTTCTACCCCTTCTAATGCCCACCCTAACACTACCTTCCCCTAAATAAACAGCTAGCACCAGGACAAGGGGCAGCACCGGGACAAGGGGTAGCACCGGGACAAGGGGCAGCACCAGAACAAGGGGCAGCACCAGGATAAGGACCATCACTGGAATAAGGGGCAGCACCGGGACAAGGGGCAGCACCGGGACAAGGGGCAGCACCGGGACAAGGGGCAGCACCGGGACAAGGGGCAGCACCGGGACAAGGGGCAGCACCGGGACAAGGGGCAGCACCGGGACAAGGGGCAGCACCGGGACAAGGGGCAACACCGGGACAAGGGGCAACACCGGGACAAGGGGCAACACCGGGACAAGGGGCAGATCCCGGCTGAAGGACTCTGGCAGGTCCTGTTTAGACGGCTCTGGCAGGTCCATGCAGACTGACGGCTCTCTACGCTCATGGCAGGCTGACGGCTCTCTACGCTCATGGCAGGCTGACGGCTCTCGACGCTCATGGCAGGCTGACGGCTCTCGACGCTCATGGCAGGCTGACGGCTCTCGACGCTCATGGCAGGCTGACGGCTCTCGACGCTCATGGCAGGCTGACGGCTCTCGACGCTCATGGCAGGCTGACGGCTCTCGACGCTCATGGCAGGCTGACGGCTCTCGACGCTCATGGCTCTTAGACGGCTCTGGCTGCTCATGGCTCTCTGGCGGCTCTGGCAGATCCTGTCTGGTTGGCGACTCTGGCAGATCCTGTCTGGTTGGCGGCTCTGGCAGATCCTGTCTGGTTGGCGGCTCTGGCAGATCCTGTCTGGTTGGCGGCTCTGGCAGATCCTGTCTGGTTGGCGGCTCTGGCAGATCCTGTCTGGTTGGCGGCTCTGGCAGATCCTGTCTGGCTGACGGCTCTAGCGGCTCCTGTCTGGCTGACGGCTCTGTAGGCTCATGGCAGACGGGCGGCTTTGCAGGCTCATGGCAGACGGGCGGCTTTGCAGGCTCCTGGCAGACGGATGGCTCAGATGGCGCTGGGGAGACGGATGGCTCAGATGGCGCTGGGGAGACGGATGGCTCAGATGGCGCTGGGGAGACGGATGGCTCAGATGGCGCTGGGGAGACGGATGGCTCAGATGGCGCTGGGGAGACGGATGGCTCAGATGGCGCTGGGGAGACGGATGGCTCTGGCCGGATATGGCGCACTGTAGACCTGGTGCGTGGTGCCGGAACTGGAGGCACCGTGCTAATGACAAGCACCTTCCTACTAGTGCGGGGAGCAGGGACAGGGCACACTGTATTCTCAAAGCCCACTCTATCCCTGATGCGTGGTACCGGCACTGGTGACGCCGGGCTGAGGACAAGCACATCAGGATTAGTAGGGGGAGAAGATACAGTGTGTTCAGGGCTCTGGAGACGCACTGGTAGCTTAGTGCGTGGGGCCGGAACTGGAGGCACGAACTGGATACACGCACTACAGGGAGAGTGCGTGGAGGAGGAACAGGGCTCTGGAAATGCACTGGTAGCCTAGTGCGTAATGTAGGCACTGTAGGTACTAGGCTGGGGCGGGGAGGTGGCGCCGGAAATACCGGACCGTGCAGGCGTACTGGCTCTCTTGAGCATTGAGCCTGCCCAACCTTACCTGGTTGAATGCTCCCGGTCGCCCTGCCAGTGCGGCGAGGTGGAATAGCCCGCACTGGGCTGTGTAGGCGAACCGGGGAAACCATGCGTAAGGCAGGTGCCATGTATGCCGGCCCGAGGAGACGCACTGGAGACCAGACGCGTTGAGCCGGCCTCATGACACCTGGCTCAATGCCCAATCTAGCCCTACCAGTGCGGGGAGGTGGAATAACCCGCACCGGGCTATGCACACGTACAGGAGACACCGTGCGCTCTACTGCGTAACACGGTGTCTGCCCGTACTCCCGCTCTCCACGGTTAGCCTGGGAAGTGGGCGCAGGTCTCCTACCTGCCCTTGGCCCACTACCCTTTAGCCCCCCCCCAAGAAATTTTTGGGAGTTACTCACGGGCTTTTTCGGCTTCCGTGCCAGACGCGTTCCCTTATAATTCCGGTTCCTCTCTCCGGTAGCCTCCGCTCTCCTAAGTGCCTCCAGCTGTTCCCATGGAAGGCGATCTCTACCTGCTAGGATCTCCTCCCATGTGTAGACACCTTTTCCATTCAATACATCGTCCCATGTCCATTGCTCCTTCTTCTGTCCCTTACTCCGTTTAGCATTCCCATACCGCTTGGTCTTTGTATTTTGGTGGGTGATTCTGTAAGAGCTGTCGCTTTCCTCATCCTCGGATGAGGTGAGGAGAGAAGGATCTTCGGACCAAAATGCGGAGTTAGGGAAATATGCCATCTTTATTTTACATTTGACAACGATGCAGATGGCAACACGAAAACTAAACAAAACACTTTCAAACTACAAAATAAGAAAACGACGTACAACGGAACCTGAACATAAACTCACATCAACAAACGTAAACTCACGAACAGGAACGTACATCAAAACGAACGAACAGCCAAACAGCTCCAAACGTGAATACATCGAACATAACGAAGACATCACAGGAGACAATCACCCACAAACACACAGTGATAATGCCCTACCTAAATATGACTCTTGATTAGAGGAAAATGCAAACCACCTGCCTCTAATCAAGAGCCATACCAGGCAAACCGAAACCAACATAGAAACAGATAACATAGACTGCCCACCCATAACACATGCCCTGACCAAAAACACATAAAAACTAACATAAATAGGTCAGGACTGTTACATTAATCATGTGGACAAGTATCCTGCCTCTATTGTATTGTGTTTTGGAGAAAATGTGGGTCATGTTAGCAGCAACTGCATAAAGTTACTGTGAAACCACGGTAAATAAAAGCCATTTTTCTCAGTTCCACTCTATGAGCAGTTACTGCCTTTTTGCTTGATAGGGCAGTGTGGCATTGTGTTGTGTAACAACTCCACATATTATAGTGGCCCTTCATTGTCCCCAGCACAAGGTGCTCCCGTGTAATGATCATGCTGTTTAATCAGCTTCTTGATATACCAAACCTGTCAGGTGGATGGATTATCTTGGCAAAGTTTGAGAGAAATAAGCTTTTTGTGCGTATGGAACATTTGTCGGGTCTTTTATTTCAGCTCATGAAACCAACACTTTAAGTGTTGCGTTCATATTTTTGTTCAGTATACTGTAAATACGCGCTACATACTAGAGGTCGACCGAATAATCGGAATGGCTGATTAATTAGGGCCGATTTCAAGTTTTCATAACAATCGATAATCGTCATTTTTGGACACCGATTTGGCCGATTAATTATTATTATTTTTTATTGTTTATTTTTTTACAACTTTATTTAATATTTATTTAACTAGGCAACTCAGTTAAGAACACATTCTTATTTTCAATGACGGCCTAGGAACGGTGGGTTAACTGCCTCTTTCAGGGGCAGAACGACAGATTTTTACCTTGTCAGCTCGGGGATTCAATCTCGCAACCTTACAGTTAACTAGTCCAACGCTCTAACCACCTGATTACATTGCACTCCACGAGGAGCCTGCCTGTTACGTGAATGCAGTAGAAGCCAAGGTAAGTTGCTAGCTAGCATTAAACTTATTTTATAAAAAACAATCAATCAATCAATCATAATCACTAGTTAACTACACATGGTTGATGATATTACTAGTTTATCTAGCGTGTCCTGCGTTGCATATAATCGATGCGGTGCATATCGTTGCTCCAATGTTTACCTAACCATAAACATCAATGCCTTTCTTAAAATCAATACACAGAAGTATACATTTTTAAACCTGCATATTTAGCTAAAAGAAATCCAGGTTAGCAGGCAATATTAACCAGGTGAAATTGTGTTACTTCTCTTGCATTCATTGCACGCATAGTCAGTGTATATGCAACAGTTTGGGCCACCTAATTTGCCAGAATTGTACGTAATTATGACATAACATTGAAGGTTGTGCAATGTAACAGGAATATTTAGACTTATGGATGCCACCCGTTAGATAAAATACGGAACGGTTCCGTATTTCACTGAAAGAATAAACGTTTTGTTTTCGAGATTATAGTTTCCGGATTCGACCATATTAATGACCTAAGGCTCGTATTTCTGTGTGTTATTATGTTATAACTAAGTCTATGATTTGATAGAGCAGTTTGACTGAGCGGTGGTAGGCAGCAGCAAGCTCGTAAGCATTCATTCAAACAGCACTTTCCTGCGTTTTGCCAGAAGCTCTTCGCTGTGCTTCAAGCCTATCAACTCCCGAGATTAGGCTGGTGTAACCGATGTGAAATGGCTAGCTAGTTAGCAGGGTGCGCGCTAATAGCGTTTCAAACGTCACTCGCTCTGAGACTTGGAGTAGTTATTCCCCTTGCTCTGCATGGGTAACGCTGCTTCGAGGGTGGCTGTTGTCGTTGTGTTCCTGGTTCGAGCCCAGGTAGGAGCGAGGAGAGGGATGGACGCTATACTCTTACACTGGCAATACTAAAGTGCCTATAAGAACATCCAATAGTCAAAGGTTAATGAAATACAAATGGTATAGAGAGAAATAGTCCTATAATTCCTATAATAACTACAACCTAAAACTTCTTACCTGGGAATATTGAAGACTCATGTTAAAAAGAACCACCAGCTTTCATATGTTCTCATGTTCTGAGCAAGGAACTTTAACGTTAGCTTTCTTACATGGCACATATTGCACTTTTACTTTCTTCTCCAACACTTTGTTTTTGCATTATTTAAACCCAATTGAACATGTTTCATTATTTATTTGAGGCTAAATAGATTTGAGATTTTATTGATGTATTATATTAAGTTAAAATAAGTGTTCATTCAGTATTGTTGTAATTGTCATTATTACAAATTTATTTTTTATTTTTTTTATCGGCCGATTAATCGTTATCGGCTTTTTTGGGTCCTCCAATAATCGGTATCAGCGTTGAAAAATCATAATCGGTTGAACTCTACTACATACACTACCTGTCCCGCCCTGACCTTAGAGATCCTCATTTATTCTCTATGTGTGGTTAGGTCAGGGTGTGACTCGGGTGGGAGATTCTCTGTTTTCTATTTCTTTGTTGTTTTTGCCATGTGTGGTTCCCAATCAGAGGCAGCTGTCTATCGTTGTCTCTGATTGGGGATCATATATAAGTTGTGATTTTCCGTTTGGGTTTTGTGGGGAGTTATTTTCCTCCATTTGCAGCAATTACAGCCTTGCAGACCTTTGGCATTCTAGTTGTCAATTTGTTGAGGTAATCTTTAGAGATTTCACCCCATGCTTCCTTTAGCACCTCCTACTTCTTCTCTAAATAGTTATTGCATAGTTTGGAGCTGTGCTTTGGGTCATTGTCCTGTTGTAGGAGGAAATTGGCTCAAATTAAATGTCGTCCACAGGGTTTGACGTGGCGTTGCAAAATGGAGTGATAGCCTTCCTTCTTCAATATCCCTTTAACCCTGTACAAATTTCCCACTTTACCACCACCAAAGCATCCCCAGACCATCACATTGCCTCCACCATGCTTGACATGTGGCGTCAAGCACTCCTCCAGCATCTTTTCTGCCTCTCACGAATGTTCTTCTTTGTGATCCGGTCACAAGCTTAGACACAAGCTTAGACTTTTTTCCAATCTTCCTCTATCCAGTGTCTGTGTTCTTTTGCCCATCTTAATCTTTTCTTTTTATTGGCCAGTCTGAGAGAAGGCTTTTTCTTTGCAACTCTGTCTAGAAGGCCAGCATCCCAGAGTCGCCTCTTCAATGTTTATGTTGAGACTGGTGTTTTGTGGGTACTATTTAATGAAGCTGCCAGTTGAGGACTTGTGAGGCATCTGTTTCTCAAACTAGACACTCTAATGTACTTGTCCTCTTGCTCAGTTGTGCACCAGGGCCCCCCACTCCTCTTTCTATTCTGGTTAGAGCCAGTTTACACTGTTCTGTGAAGGGAGTGATACACAGCGTTGTATGAGATCTTCAGTTTCTTGGCAATTTCTCACATGGAATAGCCTTCATTTCTCAGAACAAGGATAGACTGACGAGTTTCAGAAGAAACTCGAACCCACAAAAGCTGATGTTCCAGATACTCAACTAGTCTAAAGGCCAGTTTTATTGCTTCTTTAATCAGCACAAAGGTTTTCAGCTGTGCTAACATAATTGAAAAAGGTTTTTCAAATGATCAATTAGCCTTTTTAAAATGATAAACTTGGATTAGCCAACACAACGTGTCATTGGAACACAGGAGTGATGGTTGCTGATAATGGGCCTCTGTACGCCTATGTAGATATTCCAATAAAAATCAGCCGTTTCCAGCTACAATAGTCATTTACAACATTAACAATGTCTACACTGTATTTCTGATCAATCTGATGTTATTTTAACGGACAAAAAAATTGCTTTTCTTTCAAAAACAAAGACATTTCTAAGTGACCCCAAACTTTTGAACGGTAGTGTATACCAACAACTCAGCAGCCGTTACCCTTTGCCCAATGTCGAACATGTTATGAAAAATATTTTTCATAGGCATGCTAGGCTAGAGCAATTCGACAACTTGTCGCAGAGCTGTTATTTCATGTTTGAGTGGTGCTTAGGTATGTATCATGAATGCCTGGGAAACTGTTGGTGTATAGCGTCACGGTTCACTTTACAGTAGTCTGCAATGTCAAGGTTTTTAGACGTTATGTATTATCTTTTCCCACCAAGAATGTAAGATTGTCTACAATAGTCTACCACACAACCTTTAAAAAAAGCATACAAAAAACACAATAACACTGAATAAAACCTAAAACCAAAGTAACATCAGAAGCTATTTACTGTACTTGCCAATCACATTTCTAGCACAAATGACCTTGTGAAACTCTTCCTTTCCATATTTCTTTCATCTTCTTTGATAATGGCCCTCCTCACTCAGCCTTTCTGTGCATTCAGGCAGCACTAATAGCATTGCAGAACATCCTTCCACAATAGTGCAGCTAAAGGACTCCATTAAATGAAGATGGATAGGAGATGATTGTGGTGGCCTCCACAGCTGGTTTCATATAGCCCAGACTCAGACGTACTCTCTGTGTGCTTGAGAGATAAAGGCATCATGTATGACACACATCAGTGACATGATGGGGGATTAGATTTTCTCACGGTTGAGCCGACAATGAGAGTATGAGAGGAAGAAGGAGAGGAAGAAGGAGGCAGGAAATAGAGGAGTAGGGAAGGGTGGGAAAGAGAGGGAGGGAAGGGGACAGACAGACAGACAGACAGACAGACAGACAGAAAAAAAGAATGGCACAGATAGAATAATGAGACAGATATTTCACAGGATGTGTAAATGTGAATCATCCGGTTGGCGTTTCCACTCACTACCAAATATGGTGGTGAGAGGAAGCCCAGTGTCCGGCAGTGGGAGATGATGGAACAAGATGGATTTTGGCTGACATTCTGCACATTTTCTCATCGATTAAACATTTTGATACGGTTTTCTGTTTCCAAAACTAGAATATGTTACGAACAGAGTGGATAAAGTTTTGTAGACTTTACCCTTTACCCAATTTTTTAAAAATTGCATTATTTAGGAGTGTAAGGGTAAATGTAGTTATTGCGCAACTTCACAGAGTAGGCGTTCCCCAACGGAAATATGCAAATACATGCTAGAACGCGCCAATAACCTCTTGCTAGCTTTGCTCTGCCTACCCACTATAATGAATTTGCTCCCATTGGAAACGACAGGCTGTTGTCTATCTTGGGTTAGTTATAGAAATATTTGGTCAGTGACCAATGAGCAGTAGTGGTGCGTGGGTAAAATCACTCGGAAAGCCAAAACAGGAAAAAATATCCATATTACAACCAGTGATGCAAAAAGTATCCAATTGTCATACTTGAGTAAAAGTAAAGATACCTTAATAGAAAATGACTCAATTAAAAGTGAGTCACCCAGGAAAATACTACTTGAGTAAAAGTCTAAAAGTATTTGGTTTTAAATATACTTAAGTATCAAAAGTAAATGTAATTGCTATAATATAGTTAAGTATCAAAATTATAAATAATTTCTAATTGTTTATCTTAAGCAAACAAGACGGCATAATTCTATTTAAATGTTTTATTTTCAGATAGCCAGGGGCACATTCCAACACATAATTTACAAATGAAGCATGTGTGTTTAATTAATATTCCAGATCAGAGGCAGTAGGGATGACCAGATATGTTATCTTGATAAGTGCGTGAATTGGACCTTTTTCCTGTCCCGCTCAGCATTGAAAATGTAACATGTACTTTTGGGTGTCAGGGAAAATGTATGGAGTAAAAAGTACATCGTTTTGGGTTGAATGTAGTGAAGTAAAAGTAAAAGTAGTCAAAAATATAAATAGTAAACTAAAGTACAGACACCACAAAAACTACTTAAGTAGTACTTTAAAGTATTTTTTACTTAAGTACTTTACACCACTGATTACAACCTACAGTTGAAGTCTGAAGTTTACATACACTTAGGTTGGTGTTACGGTCGTCGTAATCCTCCTCCTCGGACGAGGAGGAGAGGCGAGAAGGATCAGACCAATATGCGGAGTGGTTTATGTCCATGATTATTTATTAACAAAATAAACGGAACACTAACGAAACAAAATGACAAAAGAGAAACGAACCGACAAACAGTCCCGTGTGGCACGAATACAGACACGAGATACAAACACCCACAAAACACACGTGAAACCCAGGCTGCCTAAGTATGATTCTCAATCAGGGACAACGATTGACAGCTGTCTCTGATTGAGAATCATACCCGGCCGAACACAAACATCCCAACATAGAAAATAACACATAGACAACCCACCCCAACTCACGCCCTGACCAACTAAATAAATACAAGAAAAGGGAAAAACAGGTCAGGAACGTGACAGTTGGAGTCATTAAAACTTGTTTTTCAACCACTCCACAAATGTATTGTTAACAAACTATAGTTTTGGCAAGTCGGTTAGGACATCTACTTTGTGCATGACACAAGTAATTTTTCCAACAATTGTTTACAGACAGATTATTTCACTTATAATTCACTGTATCACAATTCAAAACGTGTGGTATAGCCTACGCTTCAAAATGTGATGTGGTTCGACGAGAACACAGAAAAAGGCAGAGATGAGTGTGTCGGGTTCACCTAGGGGTCACGAAAAGGGTTGTACCAAAATGTTTGACGTATTAGAATAATTAATTATGCTTATGTTTTATTAATAGAAGGGGAGGGGTTATAAGACCCCTCCCTCCTTACATGTATAGGGTTTTAGACTACGGATTAACAATATCTATATTCATTGTAGAAGTTTAGTATTGTTCTACAGTTGTATTTTAGTTATCGATTTCTCTCTATCTGCCTCATTATAAAGAGGCCCCTCTTAGAAATGTGTGACTTAGACAGAACTCTGCAGGGGAGTGAAGGAGATAAGACTAGGCAAACATTCCACAATAAATCAACTTTGGGGGGAGGGGACATTTACTGCTAAGCGTTTAGCTAACAATAAAGGCCCTGTTAATACAGCTTTGTAGGCATGGTTGTGGTCCCAGGAGTAGAGGATGATGACGTAAGCAGTGACATCACCAGGGCGCGACTTAGGGTTTAATAAAACAACTGGAGACCTTTTGTTTGATGCAGAACTTACTCAGCAACATTCGTGCAATGTTCCTGTTTGTCAACTTCTGTCTGCAATTGCATTAATAAAGGTTTTTGAATGATTTAATTAAAGATATTGTCATAATGCTAATTTCACTAATGAGTAACTGATTGATAAGGAAACGAACCCTAACAAGTGGCTGACACCGAGACGTGCACAGACAACAGTGAACGCATAAATTCTGGCCTAATGACTACACTTTTTGGTGTTTTGTGTAACAGATGTATCTTCACCACTGTTTGGAGACTGGAAATATTTTGCGAGTGGATGAATGTGCACGGGCAGCCTAGTAAAGGATCCCTTTGAAGTGATTGTTTGACAATCAGATGAAAATATCATGACTGTTTGTTTTTATGGCACAATAAAAGGTAATACATTTTAAAAGTTGAATAACAAATCTTTACGACTAGGCCTATAGAGATCCTATTGAATTAATAGTGATTCTATATGTAATTCTATGATTGGCCCATAAACATTTTGGGGAGGTCCCACACCGGGAAGAAATGTATTCTATTTTCACCCCTGTACATAGGCCTAAGGCCGAGACTATAAGAAGACACAGTGGCTGAATAAATTCAACCACACCTTTGTTTCATCATAAAACCGGAGAGCAACATCTGTCCGTTGAAGTTCACAAAGCATATTGCATGTAACAAACAGTTGTATGACCTACAGTGTCACGATCGTCCATGGGAGAGAGATAGGACCAAGGCGCAGCGTGTAAATAATACATCTTCTCTTTATTTAGGAGAGGAACTAACGAAGCAAAACAACAAATCCAAGAACGTGAAACCAAAACCGACTAAATGCAAAACATGCAAACCTGAAACAAACCTAGACACAGACTAAGACAATGACTAAATCAATGACCCAACAAACACATGATGCCTATGGCCGCCTAAAATATGGCTCCCAATCAGAGACAAATGAAAGACACCTGTCTCTGATTGAGAAACCACTCAGGCAACCATAGACATACCTAGAAACCCTCACTAAACCATAGACATACCTAGACATACTCACTCAACACAAAACCACACACACAAAACCCAACAACCCCTTAACCATATAACCACCCACACACAAACCTTCCCCATGTCACACCCTGACCTAACAAACATAATAAAGGAAACAAAGATAACTAAGGCCAGGGTGTGACATACAGCATGGTCAAGCAAGTTCATCTTGCCAACATTTTCAGACTACTAAACAACTATTGATTTAGAACCACGGAGAATTAGGCTACCGCAAGTCGCAAAGAAAACAGGAGCTGCCTCCACTATTCCAGCATCATTTAAACTTCAAGATTTCAACATTATCAAATGACCTATGCTTAGTCTAATACAGTGACAACTAAAAGATACCAAAAACTATTTAGTCCAATCAACATAAGCTAAATAGCATGTGGCTGTCCATGGTAGCCTACATCTAGCTATATATTGAACATCCTCTCAGGCCGGGGGCACAACGTATGAATTTATGGTTGGATCAGAATCGGCGTTATAATCTTTGGCTAGTATGGAGAATTAAGTAAAACCACAAGTCCAAATCTTTATCACCATTGATGGCTAATTTAGGAAAGGGCCAATTTGAGAAGTGTACTGCAGAATGGCAGTAGCATAACAGATGAATAATGGAGGGCGGAAGAAGAGAGCGAGAGAGAGCAAAGAGACATAGAAGCAAACAGTGACCCATGAGAACTATAAAACAGACTGGCTTTAGCAGCATAACAAATCTGTGAGAGGAAGGCAAGGAGGGAGGAAGACGATGAAAAGGGAGCAGGTGGAACAGAATGAACGGGGAAGAAAAATAGATTATAAGAGGAAGCTAGAGAGCGAGTAGGAGGAAAAATGGACTCAGTGAATCTAAAGAGGACACATTGAGTTTCATTAGGCTGGCGACTATCCCGAAATGGGTAAATTTCCCTACATTTACAGTTAACGGATGCACTCCCCCAAGGGCCCCTACCATGGAGGCACTAAATCTCTGTGCCTAATAAAATCCTATATCAAAATGTTTCAACTCATGAGCTAGCAAACAAAACACCCCCACCGCTACGCCTCACTGTGTGTGTGTGTGTGTCCGTTTCTGTGCGTGCAAACAGCTAATATTCCATCAATCTCGGAGTGTGTGTGTGTTAACGCTCAATTTGAGTGAGAACGGTCATAATTCCCTTGTCCCTCCTTCCTTCCTCCTCCTGTTCCGCTCTCTCTCCTTTTCTCCATTCCTCCCTCTCTTTCCCTCCCTCCCGCTCCCTCTCTCCCCTCATCTCTACCTTCATTCCTTTCCCTCTTCCACCCTATGGTAGTCCATCTTTCCCACTGCCAGCCTTAATCATCTCACGTTCACACATCTTTTTCCAAATGACAAATCTGCCCTGGGTGAATAGCTTATAAAGTAGCAGGGGCAGCTCATCCAGCCAATGCTGCTCTGAAGAGAGTGGCATGGGAAGAGTACATTTGAGGATTACTATAGAAAGGGTTTCAGGCTAGTTGGAGGTTAGTTAGTGTTGAATATTTCAATAGGGTTCAGCATCAAACAGAATGAGGTGTGAGCAAAATGGCAAGGGAGGGGTTGTACTCCATCGTAACAAACAACGTTGTATCTGGTATGGAACAAAACTAGTGCTTTGGAAGATGTGACTTGATCAAACCCACTCCACTCCTCTCTGTCAGTGAATATACACACAAGCAGTATATGGCTCTTGGTGGATCCGAGTAAGACACTGCAGCTATAGCTTGTGCTGCAACACCACTGTATCACGTGTTTATTTGATGTGGCGTCATCTAGGCCTAGGTTGAACTGTAATGACCGAATTTGACTGCATGACTGAATTAGCTTGCATTATTTATGAGCTGATCTAATCAGCACGAAACAACCAACATTGCCACAATCACAGCTTAACGATGTCACAATGACACATCATTGGCTACCCCGTGGATGAGTAGAGACTGCATAGGGGACATGCGCTGCTGGAGTCTGACTTACAATCACTTCATGCCATGGACTGCTTACTTTGCTAAGCATTTAGAAAAGCCATACATAATTAACAGTCCTATCACCAGCTGCTGCATCAACTAGCTAGCCGAGGGGGATCCCAGTTCATTTGACTGGCAGTCCAGGCTGAGGAAATCTACTTGGCAGTATCCTCTCTGCTAGTGTATGTCATTGACTCGCAAACCAAACAGTATTAGCCATGTCACTGCTAGCAAATATTTTGAAGAGAGAAAAGGAAGCCACTAGTGAGTACTCTACATTGGTAGATGGTGTGGCCTTTCAACATTAAACTATCCTGTATTTATTCCCTATTTAAAAACACACAAAAACAAGGCCTAGGCTAGAGGTTAGACATATGAATCAGAGTCGGAGGGTTGCCAGTTGAATCTCAGGCCTTGCAACAGTGGGAATGAGTCATGAACTGGCAAGCTGAGGGTTACTGGCATTGAGTACACCATATCAGTCACTGGCCTAATCAAAAAGTGCATCGATGAAGTCATCCCCACAGTGACTGTACATACATACCCTAACCAGAAGTCATGGATTACAGGACACATCCGCACTGAGCTAAAGGGTAGAGCTGCCGCTTTCAAGGAGCGGGACTTTAACCTGGAAGCTTATAAGAAATTCCGCTATGCCCTCCGACGAACCATCAAACAGGCAAAGCGTCAATACGGGACTAAGATTGAATCGTACTACACCGGCTCCGATGCTCGTCGGATGTGGCAGGGCTTGCAAACTATTACAGACTACAAAGGGAAGCATAGCCGCGAGCTGCAAAGTTACACGAGCCTACCAGATGAGCTAAATTACTTCTATGCTCGCTTTGAGGCAAGCAAGACTGAAATATGCATGAGAGCATCAGCTGTTCCGGACGACTGTTTGATCATGCTCTCCGTAGCCGATGTGAGTAAGACCTTTAAACAGGTCAACATTCACAAGGCCAGAGGGATTACCAGGACGTGTACACCAAGCATGCGCTGACCAACTGGCAAGTGTCTTTACTGACATTTTCAACCTGTCCCTGACTGACTCTGTAATACCAACATGTTTCAAGTAGACCACCATAGTCCCTGTGCCCAAGAACACTAAGGTTAGCTGCATAAATTACTACCAACCCGTAGCACTCACGCCTGTAGCCATGAAATGCTTTGAAAGGCTGGTCATGGTTCACATCAACACCATTGTCCCAGAAACCCTAGACCCACTCCAATTTGCATACCGCCCCAAAAGATCCACAGATGATGCAATCTCTATTGCACTCCACACTGCCCTTTCCCACCTGGACAAAAGGAACACCTATGTGAGAATGATATTCATTGACTACAGCTCAGCGTTCCACACCATAGTGCCCTCAAAGCTAATCACTAAGCTAAGGACCCTGGGACTAAACACCTCCCTCTGCAACTGGATCCTGGACTTCCTGACGGGCAGCACCCAGGTGGTAAGGGTAGGAAACAACACATCCACCACGCTGATCCTCAACATGGGGGCCCCTCCTGTACCCCATGTTCACTCATGACCGCATGGTCAGGCACAACTCCAACACCATCATTAATTTTGCCAATGACACAACAGTGGAAAGCCTGATCACCGACAACAATGAGACAGCCTATAGGGAGGTCAGAGACCTAGCCGTGTGGTGCCAGGACAACAACAACCTATCCCTCAACGTGATCAAGACAAAGGAGATGATTGTGGACTACAGGAAAAGGAGGGCCGAGCACGCCGCCATTCTCATCGACAGGGCTGTAGTGGAGCAGGTTGATAGCTTCAAGTTCCTTGGTGTCCACATCACCAACAAACTATCACGGTCCAAACACACCAAGACAGTCGTTAAGAGGGCACAACAAAGCCTATTCCCCCTCAGGAGACTGAAAAGATTTGTCATGGGTCCTCAGATCCTCAAAAAGTTCTACAGCTGCACCATCGAGAGCATCCTGACTGGTTGCATCACTACCTTGCATGGCAACTGCTCGGCCTCCGACCGCAAGGCACTACAGAGGGTAGTGCGTACGGCCCAGTACACCACTGGGGCCAAGCTTCCTGACATCCAGGACCTCTATACCAGGCAGTCAAAGCAAGGCCCTAAAAATTGTCAAAGACTCCAGCCACCCTAGTCATAGACTGGTCTCTCTGCTATCGCATGGCAAGCAGTACTTCTTAACAGCTTCTACCCCTGTCACGCCCTGGCCTTAGTATTCTTTGTTTTCTTTATTATTTTAGTTAGGTCAGGGTGTGACATGGGGAATGTTTGTGTTTTGTTGGTTTTGGGTGTTTCTATGGTAAAGGGGTTGTTGGTGTAGTATATGGGTTTGTGTTGAGTACATGTGTCTAGCGTTGTCTATGTATGTTTAGTTGTCTAGGAGAGTCTATGGTTACCTGAATGAGTTCCCAATTAGAGACAGCTGATTTCGGTTGTCTCTGATTGGGAGCCTTATTTAGGGTAGCCATAGGCTTTCATTTGTTGTGAGTAGTTGTCTATGTGATACGTTTGTAGCCAGTGTGTGCACATCGTTGTTTAGCTTCACGATCGTTTTCTTGTTTTGTTTAGTGTTTAAGTGTTTTTGTTTCGTTTGCCTTCTTCGTTAAATAAAAAGGAGATGGCTTATTTTCCTAAAGCTGCGTTTTGGTCCGTCAATCCACCACACGATCGTGACAGAACTACTCACCAATACAGGACCAAGCGGCATGGAAAGCGGCAACAGGACCCACCTACACAGGATTCGTGGACATGGGAGGAGATACTGGATGGTAAGGGGCCGTGGGCACAACCGGGAGAATATCGCCTTCCTCGTGAAGAGCTGGAGGCAGCTAAAGCCGAGAGGAGGCGATATGAGGAGGCAGCACGGAGACAAGGCTGGAAGCCCGTGAGTACAACCCAAAAATTTCTTGGGGGGGGGCCTTAAAGGGAGTGTGGCGAAGTCAGGTAGGAAACCTGCGCCTACTCCCTGTACTTACCGTGGAGAGCGAGAGTACGGGCAGACACCGTGTTACGCAGTAGAGCGCACGGTGTCTCCTGTATGCGTGCATAGCCCGGTTCGGTACATTTCAGCTCCACGTATCGGCCGGGCTAGACTGAGCGTTGAGCCGTATGTCATGAAGCCGGCCCAACGCATCTGGTCACCAGTGCGTCTCCTCGGGCCGGCGTACATGGCACCAGCCTTACGCATGGTGTCCCCGGTTCGCCTACATAGGCCGGTGCGGGTTATTCCACCTCCCCGCACTGGTCAGGCGACGGGGAGCATACAACCAGGTAAGGTTGGGCAGGCTCGGCGCTCAAGGGAGCCAGTACGCCTGCACGGTCCGGTATTTCCGGCGCCACCTCCCCGCCCCAACCCATATGGTGCGTGTCTCCAGCCCTTTACCACCAGTGCCTAAACCACGCACCAAGCCTCCTGTGTGTCCCCAGAGTCCTGTGCGTCCTGTTGCTGCTCCCCGCACTAGCCCTGAGATGCGTGTCCCCAGCCCGGTGCCACCAGTCCCGGCACCACGCACTAGGCCTACAGTGCGCCTCAGCCGGCAGGAGTCTGCCGTCTGCACAGCGATGACTGAACTGCCCGTCTGCCAAGCGCCATCTGAGCCATCCGTCTCCCCAGCGCCATCTGAGCCATCCGTCTCCCCAGCGCCATCTGAGCCATCCGTCTCCCCAGCGCCATCTGAGCCATCCGTCTGCAATGAGCCTGCAAAGCCGCCCGTCTGCCATGAGCCTGCAAAGCCGCCCGTCTGCCATGAGCCTACTGAGCCGTCCGCCAGACAGGAGCCGCTAGAGCCGCCAGGCAGACAGGAGCCGCTAGAGCCGTCCGTCAGACAGGATCTGCCAGAGCCGCCAACCAGACAGGATCTGCCAGAGCCGCCAACCAGACAGGATCTGCCAGAGCCGCCAACCAGACAGGATCTGCCAGAGCCGCCAACCAGACAGGATCTGCCAGAGCCGCCAACCAGACAGGATCTGCCAGAGCCGCCAACCAGACAGGATCAGCCAGATCCGTCAGCTAGCCTTGAGCAGCCAGATCCGTCAGCTAGCCATGAGCAGCCAGATCCGTCAGCTAGCCATGAGCAGCCAGATCCGTCAGCTAGCCATGAGCAGCCAGATCCGTCAGCCAGCCATGAGCAGCCAGATCCGTCAGCCAGCCATGAGCAGCCAGATCCGTCAGCCAGCCATGAGCAGCCAGATCCGTCAGCCAGCCATGAGCAGCCAGATCCGTCAGCCAGCCATGAGCAGCCAGATCCGTCAACCAGCCATGAGCAGCCAGATCTGTCAGCCAGCCATGGGCCGTCCCTCAGTCCGGAGCTGCAGTCCCTCAGTCCGGAGCTGCCATTCCTCAGTCCGGAGCTGCCATTCCTCAGTCCGGAGCTGCCATTCCTCAGTCCGGAGCTGCCCCTTATCCTGGTGCTGCCCCTTATCCTGGTGCTGCCCCTTACCCTGGTACTGCCCCTTAGTCCGGAGCTGCCCCTTAGTCCGGAACTGCCCCTTAATGCAATGGGGTTAATGTGGAGGGGGGTCATTTGGAGGAAACTAAGGAGGTGGTTAGGGACTGTGGTGACGTGGGGACCACAACCAGAGCCGGAGCCGCCACCGTGGATGGAAGCCCACCCAGACCCTCCCCTAGACTGTGTAATGGTGCGCCCGGAGTTCGCACCTTAAGGGGGGGGGTTATGTCACGCCCTGGCCTTAGTATTCTTTGTTTTCTTATTTTAGTTAGGTCAGGGTGTGACATGGGGAATGTTTGTGTTTTGTTGGTTTTGGGTGTTTCTATGGTAAAGGGGTTGTTGGTGTAGTATATGGGTTTGTGTTGAGTACATGTGTCTAGCGTTGTCTATGTATGTTTAGTTGTCTAGGAGAGTCTATGGTTACCTGAATGAGTTCCCAATTAGAGACAGCTGATTTCGGTTGTCTCTGATTGGGAGCCTTATTTAGGGTAGCCATAGGCTTTCATTTGTTGTGAGTAGTTGTCTATGTGATACGTTTGTAGCCAGTGTGTGCACATCGTTGTTTAGCTTCACGATCGTTTTCTTGTTTTGTTTAGTGTTTAAGTGTTTTTGTTTCGTTTGCCTTCTTCGTTAAATAAAAAGGAGATGGCTTATTTTCCTAAAGCTGCGTTTTGGTCCGTCAATCCACCACACGATCGTGACAGAACTACTCACCAATACAGGACCAAGCGGCATGGAAAGCGGCAACAGGACCCACCTACACAGGATTCGTGGACATGGGAGGAGATACTGGATGGTAAGGGGCCGTGGGCACAACCGGGAGAATATCGCCTTCCTCGTGAAGAGCTGGAGGCAGCTAAAGCCGAGAGGAGGCGATATGAGGAGGCAGCACGGAGACAAGGCTGGAAGCCCGTGAGTACAACCCAAAAATTTCTTGGGGGGGGGCCTTAAAGGGAGTGTGGCGAAGTCAGGTAGGAAACCTGCGCCTACTCCCTGTACTTACCGTGGAGAGCGAGAGTACGGGCAGACACCGTGTTACGCAGTAGAGCGCACGGTGTCTCCTGTATGCGTGCATAGCCCGGTTCGGTACATTTCAGCTCCACGTATCGGCCGGGCTAGACTGAGCGTTGAGCCGTATGTCATGAAGCCGGCCCAACGCATCTGGTCACCAGTGCGTCTCCTCGGGCCGGCGTACATGGCACCAGCCTTACGCATGGTGTCCCCGGTTCGCCTACATAGGCCGGTGCGGGTTATTCCACCTCCCCGCACTGGTCAGGCGACGGGGAGCATACAACCAGGTAAGGTTGGGCAGGCTCGGCGCTCAAGGGAGCCAGTACGCCTGCACGGTCCGGTATTTCCGGCGCCACCTCCCCGCCCCAACCCATATGGTGCGTGTCTCCAGCCCTTTACCACCAGTGCCTAAACCACGCACCAAGCCTCCTGTGTGTCCCCAGAGTCCTGTGCGTCCTGTTGCTGCTCCCCGCACTAGCCCTGAGATGCGTGTCCCCAGCCCGGTGCCACCAGTCCCGGCACCACGCACTAGGCCTACAGTGCGCCTCAGCCGGCAGGAGTCTGCCGTCTGCACAGCGATGACTGAACTGCCCGTCTGCCAAGCGCCATCTGAGCCATCCGTCTCCCCAGCGCCATCTGAGCCATCCGTCTCCCCAGCGCCATCTGAGCCATCCGTCTCCCCAGCGCCATCTGAGCCATCCGTCTGCAATGAGCCTGCAAAGCCGCCCGTCTGCCATGAGCCTGCAAAGCCGCCCGTCTGCCATGAGCCTACTGAGCCGTCCGCCAGACAGGAGCCGCTAGAGCCGCCAGGCAGACAGGAGCCGCTAGAGCCGTCCGTCAGACAGGATCTGCCAGAGCCGCCAACCAGACAGGATCTGCCAGAGCCGCCAACCAGACAGGATCTGCCAGAGCCGCCAACCAGACAGGATCTGCCAGAGCCGCCAACCAGACAGGATCTGCCAGAGCCGCCAACCAGACAGGATCAGCCAGATCCGTCAGCTAGCCTTGAGCAGCCAGATCCGTCAGCTAGCCATGAGCAGCCAGATCCGTCAGCTAGCCATGAGCAGCCAGATCCGTCAGCTAGCCATGAGCAGCCAGATCCGTCAGCCAGCCATGAGCAGCCAGATCCGTCAGCCAGCCATGAGCAGCCAGATCCGTCAGCCAGCCATGAGCAGCCAGATCCGTCAGCCAGCCATGAGCAGCCAGATCCGTCAGCCAGCCATGAGCAGCCAGATCCGTCAACCAGCCATGAGCAGCCAGATCTGTCAGCCAGCCATGGGCCGTCCCTCAGTCCGGAGCTGCAGTCCCTCAGTCCGGAGCTGCCATTCCTCAGTCCGGAGCTGCCATTCCTCAGTCCGGAGCTGCCATTCCTCAGTCCGGAGCTGCCCCTTATCCTGGTGCTGCCCCTTATCCTGGTGCTGCCCCTTACCCTGGTACTGCCCCTTAGTCCGGAGCTGCCCCTTAGTCCGGAACTGCCCCTTAATGCAATGGGGTTAATGTGGAGGGGGGTCATTTGGAGGAAACTAAGGAGGTGGTTAGGGACTGTGGTGACGTGGGGACCACAACCAGAGCCGGAGCCGCCACCGTGGATGGAAGCCCACCCAGACCCTCCCCTAGACTGTGTAATGGTGCGCCCGGAGTTCGCACCTTAAGGGGGGGGGTTATGTCACGCCCTGGCCTTAGTATTCTTTGTTTTCTTATTTTAGTTAGGTCAGGGTGTGACATGGGGAATGTTTGTGTTTTGTTGGTTTTGGGTGTTTCTATGGTAAAGGGGTTGTTGGTGTAGTATATGGGTTTGTGTTGAGTACATGTGTCTAGCGTTGTCTATGTATGTTTAGTTGTCTAGGAGAGTCTATGGTTACCTGAATGAGTTCCCAATTAGAGACAGCTGATTTCGGATGTCTCTGATTGGGAGCCTTATTTAGGGTAGCCATAGGCTTTCATTTGTTGTGAGTAGTTGTCTATGTGATACGTTTGTAGCCAGTGTGTGCACATCGTTGTTTAGCTTCACGATCGTTTTCTTGTTTTGTTTAGTGTTTAAGTGTTTTTGTTTCGTTTGCCTTCTTCGTTAAATAAAAAGGAGATGGCTTATTTTCCTAAAGCTGCGTTTTGGTCCGTCAATCCACCACACGATCGTGACAACCCCCAAGCAATAAGTCTCCCGAACAGCTAATCAAATGGCTACCCTGACTATTCAGACTATTTGCATACCCCCCCCCCCCCCCCTCTTTTACACTGATGCTACTCTCTGTTTATTATCTATGCATAGTCACTTTAATAACCTACATGTACATATTACCTCAATTACTTCGACTAACCGGTGCCCCCGCACATTGACTCTGTACCGGTACCCCCTGTATATAGCCTCACTGTTGTTATTTTACCACTGCTCTTTAATTACTTGAACATTTCATTTTTTACATATCATTTTTTACTTACTACTTATTTTTCTTGAAACTGCATTATTGGTTAAGGGCTTGTAAGTAAGCATTTCACTCTAAAGTCTACACCTATTGTATTAGGCACATGTAACAAATAAAATTGGATTTGATACCATGTACATCTGTTGCCCTTAGGCAAGGCACTTAACACCTAAATGGGGTTCTGCACTGTTGCTGACCCTGTGATTCCAACTAATACATGGGTGTCTTTCTAGACTGGGGTTGGGAAAAAGCAAAAAGACTACAAATATCAGAATCACAATCTTAGAAAGCCTACCGTCTACTGCCATGTTGCCATTAGGCACTTAACAGCTAAAAAACTTAGGCTAACACCTACATTGCTCCAAAGCTGCTGCACTGTGGCTGACCCTGTAATTACTGCTCTCTTGTGCAGACTCTTGGAAAATGAGCAGTAGTATTCTTCTTTATGTTCCTCAACAAATATACTATTTTGGAAAAGAGGCTATACTTGACTGTGAGTACCACAAAGGTGGTGTATTTTGAGTTGTGACTAAAGCATTCTGAAAACGTTATAGCACCTCAAAAGAATGTGTATAATTAAATCGACCAGTCTCCTTGAAAAACTTTTTTCTTTATCTCCTGCATTGAAGCACATTATTGGAAGGCCAGACAGAGCCCCGTCCATGTAAGCAGAATCAGACAGATTGAGAGAAAGGGAGGCTTCCCGATGTGTAGAACGATACAGCGCATACCTCAGGAGGGGACCATTAAATATTAGAAACCTTCCCTATGTGGCAGCCAACAAGGTCGCGTTAAGTGTTTACCGCATGCTGTATCAATATATTATGGGTTTTAATAAATAATCAATCTGACCAAAATGCTTGTTTATCTATTATTTCATACCCACTAATGCGCTACTAGATATACTGATAAATAGATATCACACCCTGATCTGTTTCACCTATCCTTGTGATTGTCTCCACCCCCTCCCAGGTGTCGCTTATTATCCCCGGTGCATATATCCCTGTGTTTCCTGTCTCTCTGTGCCTGTTCGTCTTGTTTGCCAAGTCAACCAGCGTTTTTTTTCTTGCACCGATTTTTCCCAGTCTCTGTTTCGAGTCCTCCTGGTTTCGAACCCTTGCCTGTCCTGACTCCGTACCCGACTGCCTGACCACTCTGCCTGTTCTGACTACCAGCCTGCCAATCCCCTTGTACTGTTTTGGACTTGGATCTGGTTTCTGACCCCTGCCTGGCCTGACCTCGAGACTGCCTATCATCTGGTACTGTTTGGACTCGGACCTGGTTTATGAACTCTCGCCTGTCCCCGACCTGCCTTTGCCTACTCCTTTTGTTATAATAAATATCAGAGCTCTACCATCTGCCTCCTGTGTCTGCATTTGGGCCTCACCTTGTGCTCTTATAATAGATGCATCAACTGATTATGAATAACACAGCCCTTCGGCTATTAGGATGGGCTTGTGCGAACTCCTACAAAAATCAAAGCCATGTCTGTTTCCATATTGAGTCTGCTTCCATTTATTACAGCATGGAGCTCATTTTCAATGAACAATCTCATTCCGGTCCTGACATGATCATCAAGGTGGTTTATGAATCAGTTGGCCTGGCCCTTTCCATAATTGTCCCCTCCCTCTACGCCTCCTGCTGTTGCTCCACCTGTTCCCTCAACCTCCCAATATGCATCCGTGCATTCTTCTCTCCTCACTCTTCTTTCCGAGGCAGCCGGTGCTGTATTCCGCTCACAGGTCCCGCAGTGTTAACAGATTTGTCCTTTCTATATCGATGTCATTCGGACTCCCTGCTGCGCCTAACGCATTATCGTTATCTAACTAGGGTCGTCCTAATGCATTTATGCCACTGTGTGCTTAGTGTTTGTCATTCTAATACGAGTCCCCTTTCTTCGCTGGTCGTCTCGGTGTTCACTGCTCAGGCAGTAAGGCAAGGCAGCTTTCTGTGGAATTCTGGCTGGCTCAATTACTGAACAAGGGTAATAGGGATGAAAATCAGGCTTCGTCTCTCTCTCGGGAGGAGAATCAGAGCTTAAAGCCCACTCCACGCCGAGCCCCTTCCCTGATCCCTGATGCTCTTTTTTATCATTTTCCCCCTGCTTGGTTTAATACTTTAATACCTACTTGCTTCCCCTCTCCTTCCACCAGCTTCCTCGCTCTGATTTCCCCTCTCCCTCCCCCTCTTATTTCTTTCCAGCAACACTTTCAATCTGGGAGAGCCCTCCCACCCTCCTCAATTTCCCTTGTCGATAAGAAGATGGAATGTTCATCTGTGTTTATAAACCCTCTATTTTTATAGCCTGGCAGGGGAGTAGGGGCCATGTTTTCTGCCAGTGTGTGTGTGTGTGTGTGTGTGTGTGTGTGTATATGTGTGTGAGAAAGACTGTGTGTGTGTGTGTGTGTGTGCACGCGAGTTTTGAGAGAGACAAAGAAAAGGCAAGAGGGGAAAAGGAAAGCACGATACACAATTACCTATGTTCCGAAGCTCAGCAGTCAATCCTACTCCCTGTTTGATTAGAAGCCTGATCCTTCACTACGCTCGGACAACTCTTAAGATACTCAAATATAAGCTCTATCCTACAACCAAACCACTTACTGTACCTCTAGCAGTCTTTGCCTCATGCTCAACATGTCATCACCTGGTTGACATCTGTTAAACCCAGTAAGGTAATCAATCGTGTTCGAGAGGGTATGCTTGAGCAAGGCACTTGGCAGACTAGCTGATCTACGAATCACATTGCACTCCAAATGGATAGCCATTAAGTTAACGAGGTTTTTCACTCAGGCCCCCCTTCCAGCATTGGGGAACATCCCGCGCCACGTCTATTTCAATGGGCACACGACTGTTCATGACACAAACTGTTCACACCCCTCTTGTTGGGGGAGAGAACTTTTTGCACGTTTCTTCCAATTCTACACTTTTTGTCATGGGGAGGAGAGAAAATGTTGCAGTTTAAAGCACATTTTCTTGCAATTCTACACATTTTTACCATGTTTAATGTGATATTTGAGTGACTCAAACATTACACCAAAATCTATGGGCTAAAAAATAGCTCTCTAAGGAATGCAATGACTGGCGTGACAAGAGGGAAACTAATGATCACTAATGATACCCAATTTCTACTGTTACAACTTCCATGAGTAAGTTGAAAGCCAGACTGAGTTCCTTTAAAAAATATAACTTTTTCAATCATTCTTGATGGGTAATCGTTATATAAAAAAAAAAATCTCGATAGGGCCTTAAAAAGTACAATGTTAGGCACTGCATCCCAGTTCAATCACTTTCAGGAGTAGTCTTTTTGCCAATTCACTCCATTATTACTCCATAGTACTGCGACTCTGGAGCGATACGAGAATAGCTCAACTGTGGCAGGTGCTGGATGGATGTAATCATGAGGTGAATGTCGTTAGCATAATTAAATTAAAGTTGACGTGTGTTCTTGACAACGGTGACGGTTTGTCAGAAACTGCCGGTGACAGAGAACCTTTCTCAAGTTGTAAATGTGTGATTAGCATCAGCAAACCATAGTACTTATTCAGCAGAGTGGAACGTTATAGAAAGTTCAGATAGAGATGTATTGTATAGACCAGCCATGACTCTCTGTTGTGTAGAATGGAGATTTGTGTCCATTCTATCCATTTACCTTTCTGTGTGAAACATTGAAACCTTCTAAATGTTTCAGTCCCACTGAATAAGCCCTAAACTACCACTTCCAGAGTCCAGATGTATTTGGAATGGGAGACTGACCAAGAGTGGTAGGTCTGTGCATGGTAGGTGTAACGACTGTCTATCTCTTCCTCCTCATCTGACGAGGAGAGGCGAGAAGGATCGGAGGACCAATACGCAGAGTGGTAAGTTTCCATGATTCAATATAATCCACGAAAACAAGACACAATACAAAATAACAAAAGAACTAACCGAAACAGTCCCGTGTGGCAACAAACACTGACACGGAAGACAAACACCCACAAACCAACAGTGAAAACAGGCAACCTAAATATGGCTCCCAATCAGAGACAATGCAAAACACCTGCCTCTGATTGAGAACCATATCAGGCTAAATGAACAAACCTAAACATAGAAACAAATAACATAGACTGCCCACCCCAACTCACGCCCTGACCATACTAAATAAAGACAAAACAAGGGAAAATAAAGGTCAGAACGTGACATTAGGTCTGTGCATGTACTATGAATATACCGTATTATTGATAATCATGTGATTATGTGTTGGACATGCGCTGACAATCCAATTGTTATTTATTCTGCCTTATGCTTGAACATATAATAAAACAATTGATCCCCCCCCCTCCCTAAAAGGAATGGGAGACTCAATTTCTATACAGCAGTAATGGCAACCGACAAGGGGCGAGAAATGTCAATATAAAACGTATGTCTTTACACGTCCAGAGATGAACGAGTGGGTTGAAACAGCCACCCCATTTATCAAAGAGAATCCATTTATCTTCAAATTGACATTGCTTTTACTCCATGGCTTGTTCGTTTGGACATCCAGAGATTTGTACGGTGCAGTACAATCAGTCACCCTTCCATCTACATCTCTCTCTTTTTACTCGAACGTTCGCTCTTGCTCCTGTTTAGTATAGTGTGTACTATATAAACAAATCCTTGACGTTCCATTTGAATTGTTCCTGAAAAACAACAGTGCTTTCCCATGGTGCCTCTGTAACTGCTTTGCCCAGCCCTGAGAGCCTACCTCTACACTAATTAACGTTGATTCTTTTCTTATTTGCCGCAAGAAACCAGGAACTTTCACAGGCTTTGATTCCCTCCAGAGCGTATCCCACGGTGAACCAGGAGATCCACTCAGCTTGGATCAATGTCACTCGCCGGCTTAATCATTCCGAGTGGGACTCCATTGCTCCCTAAACTTGGTTCCTTTGGCGACAAGGTGTTGTAAATTAGGTAGTATCGAGCTCTTTTTCATCTGAGCGCCAGGGAGGGGAAGGGAGAAGTGCAGGGGAGTGTGTGTTCTCACTCCCTCCATCTATCTGTTCCCTCAAATGATAGAGAGACATTTGTCAGGTCAAGGGTCACCCCTCGTACTGTAAACCCTGGTGATGTTTTGTTCTTCGGCTTGGAGAACCCTTTTTGGTTCCAGGTAGAACCCTCTGTGGAAAGGGTTTTTACATGGAACCCAAAACGGTTCTAATTGGAACCAAAACATTTTTTGTTCAAAGGGTTCTCCTATGGGGACAGCCGAAGAACCCTTTTAGGTTCTAGATAACACCTTTTTTTCTAAGCGTGTAGACAGTGCCGAATTTCAACAGCGACAACTCCGAATTGAAATGTTTTTTCTCAAAGCTGCCCGGGATGTCACATGCTTACATTGAGTATACAAAACATTTCCATGACATAGACTGACCAGGTGAATCCAGGTGAAAGCTATGATTCTTTATTGATGTCACTTGATAAATCCACTTCAAATCAGTGTAGATAAAGGGGAGGAGACAGGTTAAATAAGGATTTTTAAGCCTTGAAACAATTGAGACATGGATTGTGTGTGTGTGTGCCATTCTGAAGGTTAATGGAAAAGACCAAAACATTTAAGTGCCAGGTGAACTTTGTGTCAAGAACTGCAACGCTGCTGGGTTTTTCATGCTCAACAGTTTCCTGTGTGTAACAAGAATGGTCCACCACCCAAAAGACATCCAGCCAAATTGACACAAGTGTGGGAAGCATTGGAGTCAACATGGGCCAGCATCCCTGTGTAACGCTTTCAACACCTTGTAGAGTCCATGCCCTGACAAACTTAGGCTGTTCTGAGGGCAAAGGAAGGGGGGTGTCCCTAATATACAATATTAGGAAGGTTTTCAGTAATGTATCAATACACCCGTAACAACCTAAGAATTAATAAACTTCTATTAGATCAAATAATCCTCAATAATCCGCAATACATTTTTATCTTGACTAAATTCGACACACTCATTGCTCCCCATTCAAAAACTCCTCACTTGCTTAATAATGAATGATCTGCTTAACGTGGACAGATTTGGGGTGGAGTTGACCCTCTCGCTCACCAAGAGTGGTAGGTCTGTCCATGTTAAATCTGTGCATGAACTATGAATATTCCGCATGATTGATTAATGTGATTATGTGTTGGACGTTCGCTGACAAGCCAATTGATATTTGTCCAATTGTGTTTATTCTGCCTATTGCTTGAACGTAGAAACTAATTGATCTAAAAAAGAAAAAAAGAATGGGAGACACAATTTCTCTACAGCAGTAAAGGATAGAGGCAAGGGGTGAGAAATGTTAATATAATACAAGTTACGCCTTTACGTGTCCAAAGATGAATGAGTGTGCTGGAACAGCTGCCTCATTTCTCTTCAAATTGACATAACTTTGTTCGTTTGGACATCCAGAGATTTGTACGGTGCAGTACAATCAGTCTCCTTTAATGGTTTGATGAGGAGTTGATTAGTGGGATCAGGTGTGTAATGCCAGTGGGGAAACAAAAATATGCATCCTTTTGGGTGCCCAGGTCCAGGAACTGGATTAAGACACTGTTCTAAAACAACAGGAGGAAACTTGAGGTTTGACATAATGTTGCATGACATAACATCCTGACAAATTAAAGGCAATCAATCCTAAGGACTAGTTTTTGTTAGCGGGTTGATACCGTATGTCTGATGAGAGGCATATACAGTGCTGTGAAAAAGTATTTGCCCCCTTCCTGATTTCTTATTTTTTTGCACATTTGTCACACTTAAATGTTTCAGATCATCAAACAAATCACATTTTAATATTACACAAAGATAACCCAAGTAAACACAAAATGCAGTTAAGTGATGATTTTATTTATTAAGGGAAAAAATCTATCTGAACCTTCATGGCCCTATGTGACAAAGTAATTGCCCCCCCCCCCCCCCTCCCCTCCCCCCTCCCCCCTTGAAATCATGAATTTACTGTGGTTAATCAAAAAAAATTGGAAAGCTGAGTTCAATTTCACTAGCCACACCCAGGCCTGATTACTGCCAGACCTGTTCAATCACTTAAATAGAATCACTTAAATAGAACCTGTCTGACAAAGTGAAGTAGGCCAAAAGATCTCAAAAAGCAAGACATCATGCCGCGATCCAAAGAAATTCAGGAACAGATGAGAAACAAAGTAATTGACATCTATCAGTCTGAAAAGGGTTACAAAGCCATTTCTAAAGCTTTGGGACTCCAGCAAACCGCGGTGAGAGCCATTATCCACAAATGGGGAAAATTTGGAACAGTGCTGAACCTTCCCAGGAGTGGCCGGCCGACCAAAATTACCCCAAGAGCGCAGCGACGACTCATCCAAGAGGTCAAAAAAGAACCCACAACAACATCTAAAGAACTGCAGGCCTCACTTGCCTCAGTTAAGGTCAGTGTTCATGACTCAACCATAAGAAAGAGACTGGGCAAAAATGGCATCCATGGCAGAGTTCCAAGGCTTGTCTCGCATTTATACAATCACAAAATATAAACGTAACATGTAAAGCGTCGGTCCCATGTTTCATGAGCTGAAATAAAAAGACCCCAGAAATGTTCCATACACACAAAAAGCTTACTTCTCTCAAATGTTGTGCACAAATGTGTTTACATCCCTGTTAGTGAGCATTTCTCCATTGCCAAGATAATCCATCCACCTGACAGGTGTGGTATTTCAAGAAGCTGATTAAACAGCATGATCATTACACAGGTGCACCTTGTGCTGGGGACAATAAAAGTCCACTCTAAAATGTGGAGTTCTGTCACACAACACAATGCCACAGATATCTCAAGTTGAGGGAGCATGCAATTGCAGGATTGTCCACCAGAGATGTTGCCAGAGAATTTAATGTTTATTTCTCTACCATAAGCCGTCTCCAAAAAACATTTTATAGAATTTGGCAGTACGTCCAACCGGCCTCACAACCGCAGACCACGTGTAACCATGCCAGCCCAGGACCTCCATATCCGGCTTCTTCACCTGCGGGATCGTCTATACGACCAGCCACCCGGACAGCTGATGAAACTGTGGGTTTGTACAACCAAACAATTTCTGCAAAACCTGTCAGAAACCGTCTCAAGGAAGCTCACCTGCGTGCTCGTCATCCTCACCAGGGTCTTGACCTGACTGAAGGTCGGCGTCGTAAGCCGACTTTAGTGTGCAAATGAAGTGTGCTCTTCACGGATGAATCCCGGTTTCAACTGTACTGGGCAGATGGCAGACTGATGTCAACTTTGTGAACAGTGCCCTATGGTGGAGGTGGGGTTATGGTATTGGCAGGCATAAGCTACATACAACGAACACAATTGCATTTTATCGATGGCAAGTTTAATGCACGGAGATACCTTAACGAGATCCTGAGGCCAGTTGTCGTGCCATTTATCCACCGCTATCATCTCATGTTTCAGCATGATAATGCACGGCCCCATGTCACCAGGATCTTTACACAATTCATGGAAGCTGAAAATGTCCCTGCATGGCCTGCATACTCACTCAACATATCACCCATTGAGCATGTTTGGGATGCTCTGGATTGGCGTTGTAAGACAGCGTGTTCCAGTTCTCGCCAATATCCTGCAACTTCGCACAGCCATTGAATAGGAGTGGGACAACATACCACAGTCCACAATCAACAACCTGATCAACTCTATGCGAAGGAGATGTGTCGCGCTGCATGAGGCAAATGGTGGTCACGCCAGATACTGACTGGTTTTCTGATCCACGTCCCTACTTTTTTTCATATCTGTATTCCCAGTCATGTGAAATCCATTTATTAGGGCCTCATTTATTTATTTAGATTGATTTCCTTATATGAACTCTAACTCAGTAAAATCTTAGAAATTGTTGCATGTTGTGTTTATTTTTTTCTGTGTAGTAACATTTGGTACTCTGATCTGTGCAAAAACCAGATGAATCCTGGTCCGAATTAATTCTTGTACCTGATAGTGGTAGTCCAGTATCCAAGACCATAGTATCAACTGTATTGGTGCACGAGTCAAAGACATTTTCTGCTGTAAACAATCTAGCATTTAATGTCATGTAGAATGTGCATATACCCTGTTATTTACAGTTCTCATGCCCTAGGGAACCACACCTGGTATACCATGTGAATGTGCATGTTGACAAATGCATAAGTAGACTAGGGACAGGAATAGATCAGGTATGCCAATTAGCTGAAGAATAAGTGATACATGAAAATGTAAAATCAGCCACAACTGCAGGGGGGAGGGGGGGGGTCGTTGACACCACAGCAACAACCATCTCTACACATTTTTGACATTTCCACTTTACATATGCAACCCAGGACATGTCTTGTCTTACTTCTCGTGTGATTGGCTTAAGACGCATACAGATGCAGATGCACACAGCAAACACGCCAACCTCCACCAAAGCAGAAAACGATGGTCTATAATCCCTGAGCTACAATTCAAGGTACTGTATGTTCCTACTGAATGTGACAGATGGTCTGGAGGGGGCGGGGGGGAACTCATCTCACAAGGCAGGCAACTTCTCATTGATCTGGCTAAATCAAGGAAGACAGAGAGGAGGTAAGAACTATCAGGACTCCAGGAATTGGGAGCCTATAGATCCTGTAGACTGCTGGGTTCTGACCTACATAACACAGGCAAAAAAAAAAAACTTTTGAGGACTAGCAACTTCAATCCCTCTCTCTCCCTTCTCCATTTCTCTTTCTGTTTTTATCTCCGTATGTGTCTCACCCGCGGGTCCCCCGCAGTGTGAGTACACCAAGTCAGTACTAACGAGATTAACTACATAGGACGCTAATTAAGGGACTTATTGGGGACTTTGCTGCTACTGTACTGTGTGTTTGTGGGCGTGTGTGGAGCCCTTTGCGGCTCAAGCGGGAGCTGAGGCTGCTGAAAGCTATATGATTAGCGCCGTGCATCCTGGCGTATTTTGGGAGGCCCACTGTTATATTAATTCTTCTGTGAAGTCATTTTGGCAACATTTAGGGGCTTGTCGCTGTATGCCCTGGGAGAAGGGATCCTTTTTTCCCTGTAATTTCTGTCTTTTCTACAGTTTGTCTGGGAAGGACTGATATACCCCTTGAACCTCCCTGCCGTTCAGCAGACAATAATACTCCAGGGTAGAGTGAGAACGTATTAAGCTATTTCACTCAGTTTAGGTAATGGAGAAAATGAACATTAGGATAACTGAATTTAGCCCCGGAATAAGTGAATGCTTATTGGATTTCAATTTGAATGAAGTGAGTGTCTTAGTACCAGAAAGGCCACACACACACACACACACACACACACACACACACACACACACACACACACACACACACACACACACACACAAAGTCTCTCTTATACACTTCCTCTTTGACACAGGCCTGACACAATCCGCTTTTCAACATGCTTTCAACATCAAAAGAACTAAAAGCTTTGCTGTAACCAAGGTTATTAAAGTAAAAGAAAACTGAAAATAAAACAAATCCTGAAAAAAACGATTTAGTACACTGAATTAAAATAATGAACAATCCTGTTTGAAAAACTAAAACCATACAAAAACTATTATTTTATACTCCAAAACTAACTCAGTTTTAGTTTTGCGGGCGGCAAAAATCTAATTGGGTTTAGTATGGTTTTCAAGCTTCTGAATCTGGTGGGTCACATTGAGATTGGGCACATTCAAGCAGGTTACTTTCGTCAAATTGGTGACCGCCTTTCAAAGTGTGTTGCATCACGGGGATAAAGATTGTCCAACTTGCACCTCATGTCGACTGCATGTACAAAACTCACGTGATCAAAGGTCATGAAGTTTTAACTCGATCCCTGTCAAGAGAGGAGCAGATTTTTTGTATATGACAGTAAAACATTCTTATGAGTATAACATTTGTTGGCAATTTCAATTCTTGCACATTTTCTCATAACAAGTATATTTCAGCGCTCTGTCTGCTCAGGCAAATGTGTAGAATTGCTAAATGTGGACCCAATCTGAGCTCCTGTACATACCCCTCGTGATGAAAGCAGCCAATGGCCTGCTTCTATCTAAGATGTAAACACAGCCTCACATGAAAATTTACGCTGTTATCTGATGGTGACGAAGACTGAAATAAGATAAATATCAGTTTTTGAAAAATGCAGCATGCAATGTGAATTGTCTTGATCGTATGCAGAGGTAACTCTGTTGACCACTTAGCCAATTTATTGAAAGCTAGACAAGTAATAGTTTATCTAGCCTAGCCAGCTACTGTAAATGTAAATTAGCCTGCTAAGGAAGCTAGTGTTTCATTAACGATCTCTGTCATTGAATTAAATCGTTTTATCACGTTTTGACATGGTAATACAGTGCCTTCACACCCTTGACTTTTTCCATATTGTGTTCCAGCCTGCATTTAAAATTGATTAAATTTTGATATTTTAATCACTGGCCTACACACAATAACCCATCATGTCAAAGTGGAATTATGTTTATCAAAATGTTTACAAATTAATAAAAAATAAAAAAAGGAAACTGAAATCTCTTGTGTCAAAATGTGCTTAACAACTCACTTTGTGTGCAATAATAGTGTATAACTACCTCATCTCTGTACCCCACACATTGTCAAATTGAATTTGTCACATGCGTCAAATACAACAGGTAGAGTGAAATGCTTACTAACAAGCCCTTAACCAACAATGCAGTTTTACGACAACAAAAAAGTGTTAAAGCATTTACAAAAATAAACTGAAGTAAAAAAATATATAAAAAAATAAGTACATGTAGGTAGAGGTAAAGTGATGGATAATAAACAGCAGCGTAAAAATGGGGGTGGGGAGGGGAAATGCAAATAGTACGGGTAGCCATTTGATTAGCTGTTCAGGAGTCTTATGGCTTGGGGGTAGAAGCTATTAAGAAGCCGATTGGACCTAGACTTGGCACTCCGGTACCACTTGCCATGCGGTAGCAGAGAGAACAGTCTATGACTAGGGTGGCTGGAGTCTTATTCGGACACTGCCTGGTATAGAGGTCCTGGATGGCAGGAAGCTTGGCCCCAGTGATGTACTGGGCCGTACGCACTACCCTCTGTAGTGCATTGCGGTCAGAGGCCGAGCAGTTGCCATACAAGGCGGTGATGCAACCAGTCAGGATGCTCTCGATGGTGTAGCTGTAGAACTTTGAGGACCCATGCCAAATCTCTGAGGGGGAATAGGCGTGGTCGTGCCCTCTTCACAACCGTCTTGGTGTGTTTGGAACATGACAGTTTGTTGGTGATGTGAACACCAAGGAACTTGAAGCTCTCAACCTGCTCCACTACAGCACTGTTGATGAGGGTCCTCCTTTTCCTGTAGTCCACAATCATCTCCTTTGTCTTGATCACGTTGAGGGAGAGGTTGTTATCCTGGCACCACACTGCCAGGTCTCTGACCTCCTCCCTATAGGCTGTCTCATCGTTGTCGGTGATCAGGCCTACCACTGTTGTGTCATCGGCTAACTTAATGATGGTGTTGGAGTTGTGCTTGGCCATGCGGTCATGAGTGAACAGGGGGTACAGGAGGGGCGCCTGTGGGGCCTCCGTGTTGAGGATCAGCGCGGCGGATGTGTTGTTACCTACCCTTACCACCTGGGGGCGGCCCGTCAGGAAGTCCATGATCCAGTTGTAGAGGGAGGTGTTTAGTCCCAGGGTCCTTAGCTTAGTGATGAGCTTTGAGGGCACTATGGTGTGGAACGCTGAGCTGTAGTCAATGAATAACATTCTCACATAGGTGTTCCTTTTGTCCAGGTGGGAAAGGGCAGTGTGGAGTGCAATAGAGATTGCATCATCTGTGGATTTGTTGGGGCGGTACACAAATTGGAGTGGGTCTAGGGTTTCTGGGATAATGGTGTTGATGTGAGCCAAGACCAGCCTTTTAAAGCACTTCATGGCTCCAGACGTGAGTGCTACGGGTCGGTAGTCATTTAGGCAGGTTACCTTGGTGTTCTTGGGCACAGGGACTATGGTGGTCTGATTGAAACATGTTGGTATTACAGACTCGGTCAGGGACAGGTTGAAAATGTCAGTGAAGACAATTGCCAGTTGGTCAACGCATGCTCGGAGTACACATCCTGGTAATCCCGTCTGGCCCTGCGGCCTTGTGAATGTTGACCTGTATAAAAGGTCTTACTCACATCAGCTATGGAGAGCGTGATCACACAGTCGTCCAGAACGGCTAATGCTCTCATACATGCTTCAGTGTTGCTTGCCTCGAAGCGAGCATAGAAGTAACTTATCTCGTCTGGTAGGCTTGTGTCACTGGGCAGCTCGCGGCTGTGCTTCCCTTTCTAGTCCGTAATAGTTTGCAAGACCTGCCACATCCGACGAGCGTCGGAGCCAGTATAGTACGATTCAATCTTAGTCCTGTATTGACGCTTTGCCTGTTTGATGGTTCGTCAGGCGGCATAGCGGGATTTCTTAATAGCGTCCTTATATTATCTGTAAGGTCCATCAGTCAAGCAGTGAATTTCAAGCAAAGATTCAACCACAAAGACCAGGGAGGCACTAAAGTAATACTGCAAAAAATGTGCCAAAGCAATTAACTTTTTGTCCTGAATACAAAGTGTTATGTTTGGGGCAAATCCAATACACATTAAGGTGTACCACTCTCCATATTTTCAATCATAGTGGTGGCTGCATCATGTTATGGGCATGGTTGTAATCATAAAGAACTGGGGAGTTTTTCAGGATAAAAAAGAAACGTAAATGGTGCTAAGCACAGGCAAACTCCTAGAGAAAAACCTGGTTCTGTCTGCTTTCCACCATATACTGGGAGATTAATTCACCTTTCAGCAGGACAATAAGCTAAAACACAAGGCCAAATCTACACTGGAGTTGCTTACCAAGAAGACTGTGAGTCACCGAGTTAGTTTTGACATAAATCTACTTGAACATCTATGGCAAGACCTGGAAATGGTTGTCTAGCAATGATTAACAACCCATTTGACAGAGAATCTTAAATAATAATGGGCAAATGTTGCACAATCCAGCTGTGAAAAACTCTTAGAAAGACTCACAGCTGTAATTGCTATCCACACTGACTGGTGAAGTAATTTAATGAGCTTAATGTAAAAAAAGAAAATTCACAGGTTAAAAAGCAATAGAAAGGAACGATATAAACCGGTACTTTTTTCATTCGAACTGGTTCCAAACTTTATTTTTCTGGTTGGAACAGTGGAATGAAAAAAAAAAAGTGGTTCTGTTCAGAGCGAAACGATTGGGTTCCAACCCCTGCTACTATGACTGAGTGAGGCATGTTTTCCATAATGTACGTTTCATGCATATACATTAGAACAAAGAATAACATCACATTTAGTGTTTCACCATTTATTGAATATGGAGAGAAATAGCAAAGGTGCCTTATGCAGTATTTGAAGTACCTAAATATAGTGTAACCTACCAATCAATGTTGAGCGAGAGAAGTGCCATGGGGGGCACAATCTTACAATGTTGCTGTGCAGAAATCAAAGCTTTACCATCTACGACAAAAGGCTGAGCCTCTGATGGAGACAGTAGAACTGTCATCAATGCATGTTTCAGTATTCCTTCCCGCTTCTCTCTAGGAGCATTCATGTGCCAAGGCCCTATAGGTGTATCAAAAGGATCCCACTATGGTCACCAATATATCCAACCGATATAGAGAGAAGTCCCTTAACCGAATGCAATCTTAAGATCGTGTAGTCCAAAGACGAAAACTCTACCATCTATGGCAAACGTCTGGGCTCCTGACGGAGTCAATAGAATTTTCAGCACTGCAAGTTACAATAGTAAAACAATGTCAAACTGATTCTATATTGAATTTAGTCTTTGAGAAGCTCTAACAAGCATGTGTACAGTGCCTTGCAAAAGTATTTACCCCCCTTGGTGCTTTTCCTATGTTGTTGCATTACAACCTGTAATTTAAATGGATTTTCATTTGGATTTCATGTAATGGACATACACAAAATAGTCCAAATTGGTGAAGTGAAATGGGGGAAAAAACTTGTTTAAAAAAAATATTTTAAAAAAATACGGTAAATGGTGTGTGCATATGTATTCATCCCCTTTGCTATGAAACCCCTAAAGAAGATATGGTGCAACCAATTACCTTCAGAATTCACACAATAAAATAAAGTCCCCCTGTGTGCAATCTAAGTGTCACATGATCTGTCACATGATCTCAGTATATATACACCTGTTCTGAAAGGCCCCAGAGTCTGCAACACCACTAAACAAGGGGCACCACCAAGCAAGCGGCACCATTTAAGACCAAGGAGCTCTCCAAACAGGTCAGGGACAAAGATGTGGAAAAGTACAGATCAGGGTTGGATTATAAAAAAATATCATAAACTTTGAACATCCCACGGAGCACCATCAAATTCATTATTAAAAAATAGAAAGAATGTGGCACCACAACATACCTTCTAGGAGAGCCGCCCACCAAAACTCAGGCAAGGAGGGCATTAATCAGAGAGGCAACAAAGAGACCAATGATAACCCTGAAGGAGCTGCAAAGCTCCACAGCGGAGATTGGAGTATCTGTCCATAGGACAACTTTTTAAGCCTGAAGTTGGGCTTTACGGAGGAGTGGCCAGAAAAAATAAATTTCTGAAAGAAAAAAATAAGCAAACAAGTTTGGCGTTTTCCTAAAGGCATGTGGGAGACTCCTCAAACATATGAAAGAAGGTACTCTGGTCAGATGAGATTAAAATGTAGCTTTTTGGCCATCAAGGAAAACGCTATGTCTGGCACAAACCCAACACCTTTCATCACCCGGAGAACCCCATCCCCACAGTGAAGCATGGTGGTGGCAGCATCATGCTGTGGACATGTTTTTCCATCGGCAGGGACTGGGAAACTGGTCAGAATTGAAGGAATGATGGATGGCGCTAGATACAGGGAAATTCTTGAGGGAAACCTGTTTCAGTCTTCCAGAAATTTGAGACTGGGATGGAGGTTCACCTTCCAGCAGGACAATGACACTAAGCATAATGCTAAAGCAACACTCAAGTGGTTTAACGTGAAACATTTAAATGTCTTAGAATGGCCTAGTCAAATCCCAGACCTCAATCCAATTGAGAATCTGTGGAATGATTTAAAGATTGCTGTACACCAGCGGAACCCATCCAACTTGAAGGAGCTGGAGCAGTTTTGCTTTGAAGAATGGACAAAAATCCCAGTGGTTAGATGTACCAAGCTTATAGAGACATACCCCAAGAGACTTGCAGCTGTAATTGCTGCAAAAGGTGGCTCTACAAAGTATTGAATTTGGGGGAGGGGGGGGTGAATAGTTATGCACGATCAAGTTCTGTTTTTTTTTGTGTTACTTCCTGTTTGTTTCACAATAAAAAATAGTTTGAATCTTCAAAGTGGTAGGCATGTCGTGTAAATCAAATGATACAAACCTCCCCAAAAAAATCAATTTTAATTCCAGGTTGTAAGGCAACAAAATAGAAAAAATGTCAAGGGGAGTGAATACTTTAGCAAGCCACTGTATTTCTAAACTCAGCAAAAAAAGAAGGACCCTGTCTTTCAAGGATAATTCGTAAAAATCCAAATAACTTCACAGATCTTCATTGTAAAGGGTTTAAACACTGTTTCCCATGCTTGTTCGGTGAACCATAAACAATTAATGAACATGCACCTGTGGAACGGTCGTTAAGACACTAACAGCTTACAGACGGTAGGCAATTAAGGTCACAGTCATGAAAACGTTGGACACTAAAGAGGCCTTTCTACTGACTCTGAAAAACACCAAAATAAGATGCACAGGGTCCCTGTTCATCTGAATGTGCCTAAATAGCTAAATATTTGCTAGATACTAGGCCATTCATTAGCAAAATATTAGGCCTATAAGAAAATTATTTACCTGTCAAACTGCAAGAGTTCAAGTTTATGAAATGGCAGATCTGTAGTGCATTATACCTGGGCTACAACATCACAATGCAACAAGGAATGTATTATTGTTATACTGTGAATACACAATTATTGTCCATAAGCTTTAAACTGCAGTGATGTAGACTAATTTGAATAACCGTTCGAAAGTTTTGTTTCATGCCAAAATAACTGGCCTAGGTTGATTATGCAACCATTTGGATCAGTTTGGGTATATTCTCGACAGCTTAGAAGGTCCAGAAAGGTACATTAGCAGGTCAGTCATTTTGCCAGGATGTATGTAGCCCAGTGTTAAGATTGGCCTACAAAAAACCCAAATATGGGCTTCTCCATTCCAACTCCCAACTCGTTCTTAATGCTGTAGCCTATTTTACATTCAGCAAGCAAGTGTGCGTCTCTCATCCAGTAGGCTAAAGAAAATAAGTACACTCAGCAAAAAAAGAAACGTCCTCTCACTGTCAACTGCGTTTATTTTCAGCAAACTTAACGTGTAAATATTTGTATGAACATAAGATTCAACAACTGACATATACTGAACAAGTTCCACAGACATGTGACTAACAGATATGGAATAATGTATCCCTGCACAAAGGGGGGGGGGGGGGGTCCAAATCAAACGTAACAGTCAGTATCTGGTGTGGCCACCAGCTGCATTAAGTACAGCAGTGCATCTCCTTCTCATGAACTGCGCCAGATTTGCCAGCTCTTGCTGTGAAATGTTACCCCACTCTTCCACCAAGGCACCTGCATGTTCCCGGACATTTCTGGGGGGAATGGCCCTAGCCCTCACCCTCCAATCCAAACAGGTCCCAGACGTGCTCAATGGGATTGAGATCTGGGCTCTTCGCTGGCCATGGCAGAACACTGATTCGCGTTTAGGAAATCTGGCACAGAACGAGCAGTATGGCTGGTGGCATTGTCATGCTGGAGGGTCATGTCAGGATGAGCCTGCAGGAAGGGTACCACATGAGGGAGGAAGATGTCTTCCCTGTAACGCACAGCGTTGAGATTGAGTGCAATGACAACAGGCTCAGTCCGATGATGCTGTGACACACCGCCCCAGACAATGACGGACCCTCCACCTCTAAATCGATCCCGCTCAAGAGTACAGGCCTGTAACGCCCACTCCTTCGACGATAAACGCGAATCCGACCATCACCCCTGGTGAGACAAAACCGCGACTCGTCAGTGAAGAGCACTTTTTGCCAGTCCTGTCTGGTCCAGCGACGGTGGGTTTGTGCCCATAGGCGACGTTGTTGCCGTTGATGTCTGGTGAGGACCTACCTTACAACAGACCTACAAGCCCTCAGTCCAGCCTCTCTCAGCCTATTGCGGACAGACTGAGCACTGATGGACAGATTGTGCGTTCCTGGTGTAACTCGGGCAGTTGTTGTTGCCATCCTGTACCTGTCTCGCAGGTATGATGTTCGGATGTACCGATCCTGTGTAGGTGTTGTTACACGTGGTCTGCCACTGCAAGGACAATCAGCTGTCTGTCCAGTCTCCCTGTAGGCGTCTCACAGTACGGACATTGCAATTTATTGCCCTGGCCACATCTGCGGTCCTCATGCCTCCTTGTAGCATGCCTAAGGCACGTTCATGCAGATGAGCAGGGACCCTGGGCAACTTTCTTTTGGCCTCTTTAGTGTCCTAAGTTTTCATAACTGTGACCTTAATTGCCTACCGTCTGTAAGGTGTTAGTGTCTTAACGACCGTTCCACAGGTGCATGTCCATTAATTGTTTTTGGTTCATTGAACAAGCATGGGAAACAGTGTTTAAACCCTTTATAATGAAGATCTGTAAAGTTATTTGGATTTTTACAAATTATCTTTGAAAGACAGGGTCCTGAAAAAGGGACGTTTCTTTTTTTGCTGAGTTTATAACTGGCATGTTCACGTGTCTCATACAATGATCAACTGACCACCTGAGTGGTCTTTACCAATCATAGCGCAGTATGACATGGCGGTAAAATGCATCGAATTACAATTCAGTATGCTTACACATATGAATATTACATCCCCCTTCCTTAAAAAAAAAAGCGTTCTAAGCGTTTCTTTTGAATACATGCGCTGTCGTTTGAACTCAAGGTACGTAACCATTTATACTGCACCAACTGAATCAACATAAGACTCAAACAATGATTCAGCATACTGTTACTTTTAGAACAAAGGATTCCCAGCAACTCAGCTTTCACTGTAGCAATGACATCTCCACATTTCAAACAAATACAATACCAAAGCATTTCAAATAAACTTTTCAATAACACGTTTACAGTCTGGAACTCTTTTAGGGCAGCGATCTACCTACATCCTTAAACAGGTCCATTTCACAGGTCTAGGACAGCTCTGGGCTTGACCTCTCTTCTTGACCTTGTGTGATATGATGCTGAGCATGCAGTCAACAGTTATTGTGGTGTTGCAGGTAAGTATGGTGGATGCTGTGTGTGTGTTTAGTCCATCACATTCTCTTTCAGGGGAACGATTCCTCTCGTCAGTGTATTGTTCTTTTGTGTTCAGCAGGCGACGACGATTGCGGTGGTACACCGCTCCTTCAGCGGTGAGGACGTGATATGAGCGTTCAGTGTCAGCTGGCTGGATGACGAATGCTGGCTTCCAGTGGCCATGCTCCTGGATTCTAACCGACTCTCCGTCGTTCAGTGGCGGCAGTGGCAGTGGGCTAGCTGACCTGTCGCAATATCAATTTTGCTGTTGTCTCTGTTACACATTTTTCATGCATTTCCTTGTAGCTGACGACCTCAGGTTGCTGCTGATGGTTGGTGCTGGGAAGGGTTGAGCGAAATCTGCGGCTCATCAACAGCTGGGCTGGTGATTTGAAGTGGTCAACTGGGGGGTTGCGGTATTCAAGGAGACTGAGGTAGTGGTCTCTCTTGTCTGCTTTTGCTTTGTCCATTAGCACAGATTAATCAGCAAGGCCATTACCTTGAGGGTAATGTGGGCTTGTGATGACGTGTGACCTCCCATGCTTTTGTGAAGGATTCCTAACTCATTTAATTTGTAACAGGGGCCATTGTCAGATATTAAAAGTATTTACAATGCCATGCCTGGCAAAGATGGCTTTCAGCTTGTGTATCACAGCCGCAGATGTGGTGCTGTGAAGCGTGTCGAATTTTCGAAGTATCTGCTCTCGTAGTCCACGGTTGCGATGCAGTCCTCGTTGTTCCAGGTAAACAGATCGGTTGCCACGACCTGCCAGGGTCAGTCTGGGATACAGTGAGGTAACATTGGGTCTTTGGTGTTTGAGGGGCGTCGTTCAAGACAGGTAGCGCATTTACCAACAATGTCCACTGTTTGTACATTCCGTGCCAAAACAAAATGTCCCGTGCTTTCTGTTTGCACTTCTCCATGTCCATGTATCCAGCATGGATCTTCGTCAAAATCTCTTCTCTAAGACTGGTAGGAATGATGATTTTCTCTCCTTTGAAAATTATTCCGTTGATCTGTGATAGTTCATCTCGATGGTTCCAAAACTCTGAGATGCTATGAGGGCATTTTCTCCTCTCCTCAGGCCATCCATCCTGTATGACTTTCCTCAGCTGTGTGAGTTGTGAGTCCTTTTGTCACGCCCTGACCATAGAGAGCTTTTTATTCTCTATGTTGGTTAAGTCAGGGTGTGACGTCTAGGTGATTATATTTCTATGTTGGCCTGGTATGGTTCCCAATCAGAGGCAGCTGTTTATCGTTGTCTCTGATTGGGAATCATATTTAGACAGCCATTTCCCCTTTGTGCTTTGTGGAATCTTGACTATGTATAGTTAGTTGCCTGTGAGCACTAGAGCAGCTTTCAGTTTCGTATTTATTGTTTTCTTTGAGTTTCACTTCAAAATAAAGAGGATGGAACCATACCATGCTGCATCTTGGTCCACTCATTATAATGATCGTGCCACCTTTTCTGTTTCTGCTCGGATCTCCTTCAGTTGTGTGCCACTAACTGGTAAGTTGCTGTAAATAGTGTGCACTTGCATGTCCATTCCTTCACTGAGGCTGCTGTCCTTGTAGGTAAGCATCTTCCTGGAGAGTGTCTGTGACAGGGATGTCGTTGCCTGGACGCTGAGTGATTGTGAAGTTGTATTTTTGTAGTTGAAGGATCATTCTCTGTAGCCTTGGCGGGGCTGCGGCTAGCGGTTTCCTCATGATTGAGGAGTCCACAATACACTACTGTTCAAAAGTTTGGGGTCACTTAGAAATGTCTTTGTTTTTGAAAGAAAAGTAACTTTTTTGACCATTAAAATAAAATTGATCAGAAATACAGTGTAGACATTGTTAATGTTGTAAATGACTATTGTAGCTGGAAATGACAGATTTTTTATGGAATATGTACATGGGCGTACAGAGGCCCATTATCAGCAACCATCATTCCTGTGTTCCAATGGCACGTTGTGTTAGCTATTCCAAGTTTATAATTTTAAAAGGCTAATTGATCATTAGAAAACCCTTTTGCAATTATGTTAGCACAGCTGAAAACTGTTGTCCTGATTAAAGAAGCAATACAACTGGCCTTTAGAATAGTTGAGTATCTGGGGCATCAGCATTTGTGGGTTAGATTAGGCAAAAAAATGGCCAGAAATAAAGAACTTTCTTCTGAAACCTGTCAGTCTATTCTTGTCCTGAGAAATGAAGGCTATTCCATGCGAGAAATTGCCAAGAAACTGAAGATCTCGTACAATGCTGTGTACTACTCTCTTCACAGAACAGTGTAAACTGGCTCTAACCAGAATAGAAAGAGTAGTGGGAGGCCCCGGTGCACAACTGAGCAAGAGGACAAGTACATTAGAGCGTCTAGTTTGAGAAACAGAACTGGCAGCTTCATTAAATAGTACCCGCAAAAAACCCCAGTCTCAACGTCAACAGTGAAGAGGCGACTCCGGGATGCTGGGCTTCTAGGCAGAGTTGCAAAGAAAAAGCCATATCTCAGACTGGCCAATAAAAAGAAAAAGATTAAGATGGGCAAAATAACAGACACTGGACAGAGGAACTGTAACCTTGGTGACTATGTCATTGCTCCATGCTCTCCAACTCTTTCTTCAGACGGGCGCAGAGAGCAAAGGGAATCTTTCTCGTGGGTATACCACAGGGGTTGCGTCTGGGTCAAGGTGAATGGTACATTCTCCTGGGAATAGTCCTATTCCTGTAAAAACATCAGCAAACTCCTCCATTACATTTTCTGTCTCTACTGGTGCTGTCACTGATCAAACTAGCTTGATGAGGTCCATGTCTAAACATGATTTAAGACCTAGCACTGCAGGTGCTCGAGTGTCAACAACGTAAAAGTCCAACATCAAGTCACTTTCCTTGTATTTGAAAGTGCATGTGCCTTTTACTGGGAGCTGTTCACCACCATAACCAGTCAGTCTGCGCATGGTAGGCTGTAGCTCGCACTCAGATGTCAAGCTGCGGTACTTATTCAGAGGAATAATGTTTTCTTGTGCACCAGTGTCTAGTTTGAACTTTAGCTCTGTGCCTATCTCAATGTCAGCAAAGGCTTGTCTCTCTGATATTTGATTTTTCTGTGTCACTGAATCAATAAACAGTACATCAGCATTTGACTGTGACATTTCATCTTCACTCACTGTGTGTACTGTTTTTCCACGGTAAGCTCTGCACACTTTTGCAGTGATTCCATTTTCCACATTTAGTACACTGTTTCCCTTTAGCTGGGCAACTTCCCTGTTCGCCATGCACTTTGTATCCACAATATCCATGTTTTTGGAAGTTTTGAGTCTGTCGCTCTGTTTTGGAGTTATGTCTCTCTGTTCGGAAGCGGCTCTCTGGGCACCGGATGTGTGCTTTGATGTCTGCGTGCACTGCTTGTTCACGTGAACGCTCGTGCTGCCGCCCAAAATGGTTTTCATCTGAACCTATGCTAGCTGGTGAGATCGGGTTATGTCGATAGCTTTGTCCAGCGTTAGCTCAGACCCAACATTCAAAAGTTTCTTTCTCACTCGCGGTGAGTGTATTCCAAATACAATACGGTCCCTGACCATCTCATCCTTGTTTGCATAATCAGTCTTTCACAAGCAGACGCAGCCCAGTCACAAACTGTTCAAACGATTCGCTAGCTCCCTGTACGTTCTCATGGAATTTGCACCTAGCAAAAATGCTATTGGCCTTCGTCACAACATATGCTTCAAAACGATCGTAGTATGTTTTGATTCAGCCTCGGGAAGTGTCCATGTGTTGTAAATATCTCTCCCCTTTTCACCAATCCAGAGAAGGCAGCTGCACTTTTCCTCCTTCTTTCAGAGGACCCGTGAACATTAGCTCCACATGCTGTTGAACTTACGCCATGCATCGGGTAAGTTTGTAGACTCCCAGTCCATTCGAGGTGAAGGAACTCCAGCAAAATCCATCTTTTAGTCCTTTTACTCTGACACCATGTCTAGTTTCTTATGACTTGTACAAAATAATAAAATGCAGTACGACAGGATATTTCTTAACGTAGCTCTTTATTAGCTACCTATAACTGGCATGTTCACGTGCAAACTGGCTCTAACCAGAATAGAAAGAGGATCAACTGACCATGACCTCACCACCTGGGTGGTATTAACCAATCAAAGCACGGTATGATAAGGCGGTAAAATGCATCCAATTCAGTATGTTTACACACTAATATTACACTTGATTTTTTTATACTCTGGCAAGTTTGCTACCTGCTGCAGTAGTAAAGTGAAAGTCAAATCCATAATTTCTGTTTGGCTGTGCCCATAGCAACATTCAAAAATGAGGTAGCTAGCCTATGCATGGGCGGAGAAGCATGGGGCAGTTATCTTTCCAACAAAATGTACTTCGTAAATATGATTAGGCTATAGTTTGCTACATTGCCTAGAAAAAAATATTGATCAATCATATTGGTCTCCGCCTGAATCTCCCCAATCCTAAAAGGTAGGCTAAAACGTAGCTCAAGAGAAAGTGCAAGTCTCTCCAACTGTACTCTCTTCAAACTACGTCTAGCCCAATGGTTCTCAATCCTGGTCCTGGGGACGCAAAGGGGTGCACGTTTTTGCCCTAGCACTACACACCTGATTCAAATCAACAACTCCTCATCAGGCTTTGACGATTTGAATCAGGTGTGTAGTGCTAGGGCAAAAACAAAAATGTGCACCTCTTTAGGTCCCCAGGACCAGGATTGAGAACCACTGGTCTAGCCTATTGGCTGATATAGCCCAGTAATACTGATAGCCTAATATAATGGGCCAAGTGAGAATCTCTGGTAATTTAACCCATTTCTTAGGTTATTTTTGCGCATTTTGATATTGCCTACAGGGCGCAAAATTCCTGCAACCATGGCTGACAAGTGAGCTGCGTTTGACCTAAAATAACATTGTGGGACTGTCAACAGAAAGCCAGCAGGTGTGGGCAGGTGCAGTATGAAAGCTGCAGTGAAGTCGGGAATGGGATGAATAAATCAGTCCCGTGCAGACCTCCACTACAAGCCTTCAATCTTGCACAGAATCCAGCCTAGTTTACACAATTACCTTTTTCAGAGTTTTGAACACTTTTTTTCTCTGGCCTCCATTGATTTAGTGACCCTAATTCCAGTGGTGGAAAAGGTACTTAAAAAAAGTAAAAGTAAAGACACCATAATAGAAAATCGTAAAAGTCACCCAGTAAAATACTACTTGAGTAAAAGTCTTTGATTTTAAATTTACTTAAGTATCAAAAGTAAATGGAATTGCTAAATTATACTTAGGCATCAAAAGTATAAATCATTTGAAATTCCTTATATTAAGCAAACCAGACAGCATTATATTTACGGATAGCCAGTGGCACACTCCAACTCGCAGACATAATTTACAAACTAAGCATTTGTGTTTAGTGAGTTAAACGCAGTAGAGCTGACCAGGAATGTTCTATTGATAAGTGTGTGAATTGGACCATTTTCCTGTAAAAACGTAATGATTACCTTTGGGTGTCAGGGAAAATGTAGTACATTATAAGTACATTATTTCTTTAGGAATGTAAAAGTTGTTAAATATAAATAGTAAAGTACAGATACAAAAAAAAAAAAAATTTTAAGGTATTTTTACTTAGGTCCTTTATACCACTGCCTAATTCTGGCCATCCTACAAGGGTAAAAACTCCAATTACTTTTTAACAGATTATGAGAGACATGAGGATTATTGGTTTTCTTAGAGGATTATTTTGCGAACATAAAATTAAGTATTTTGAAAACATTTGCAAGAATTGACATTTCCAAACAGAAATAAGTTTAGAAGAAATAAATGTACACAATATGTTAAAACCAGCTCCTCCCGATCATATCGAAATCTAAAGCAGATACGAAGCTTCGGCCCATCACCTACAACTTCATCCTACAGCCATCGCCTGCATTGTGGGACACTCTATTGTCAACCAATCATTCGGTTTTTTTTTTTTGACTCACGCAAGCGTGACCAAAGACATGCCTTAAACAGGGACCAACTTTACCGCGATTCATATATAGCAGGCTACAGTGGATATATACAAATTAATTTGATGCTCTCCTTCACTAATTGATTGTACAATGTACACATTTCAGTTTGTGAGTGTGTGATATGGGGGTTGGAGACATGTTTATTTCGACATAGAGAAACTTTTATAAACAAAGGGAACACTGCCATGTTTATCTAAGCCATGCTGTTGGAAAACCACATTAGTGTCCAACTTTTGGCTGTCGCAGTTTCACTCCTCGACTTTCGTCTAGCAGGTTGCTTTAGATTTAACATTCAAACATGCCCATTGACTTTATAATTTAAAGGTAAACTCCACAAGATGAAGTTGCCACGAGCAGCAGCGCAGATATTGGGCGTGTTTGAGAGGCTAAAGCAATCAACTGTAGACGAAATTCGAGGAGTGAAGTCGCTGGGCCAGGGTTGCCACTGACTTCAGTAGACACTCATCAACAGGGTTCCAGCCAAGAAGGTACATGCTGGTGATTTGGACAATTGACTATTTTGTGTATGTCCATTACATGAAATCCAAATAAAAATTTCTTTAAATTACAGGTTGTAATGCAACAAAATAGGAAAAACGCCAAGCGGGGGGTGAATACTTTTGGAAGAAACTGTATCCTGGCTTTAATGGATTTTGCCTTTGAGTTGTCTCGCTGAAAATGTCTTACTCTTTCAAATGACTGCTCGACTTGTTGACTGCTCGATCCACACAGCAGACATTGTGTGGGCTAGGTTAGGAATGCTGTGTTGCACGTGTAGCGCAAAATTTATGTGGCGTTACTACGTCATGTACCTACGTTATGTAGGGACATTTGAAGTCGGAAGTTTACATACACCTTAGCCAAATACATTTAAACTCAGTTTTTCACAATTCCTGACATATAATCATTGTAAAAATTCCCTGTTTTAGGTCAGTTAGGATCACCACTTTATTTTAAGAATGTTAAAGGCAGACTAATAGTAGAGCATGATTTATTTCAGCTTTTATTTCTTTCGTCACATTCCCAGTGGGCCAGACGTTTACATACACTCAATTAGTATTTGGTAACATTGCCTTTAAATTATTTAACTTGGGCCAAACGTTTCAGGTAGCCTTCCACAATAAGTTGGGTGAATTTTGGCAAATTCCTCCTGACAGAGCTGGTGTAACTGAGTCAGGTTTGTAGGCCTCCTTGCTTGCACACACGTTTTCAGTTCTGCCCACAAATGTTCTATGAGATTGAGGTCAGGGCTTTGATGGCCACTCCAATACCTTGATTTTGTTGTCCTTAAGCCATTTTGCCACAACTTTGGAAGTATGCTTCGGGTCATTGTCCATTTGGAAGACCCATTTAACTTCCTGCTTCAACTTCCTGACTGATGTCTTGAGGTGTTGCTTCAATATATCCACATAATTTTCCTGACATCCATTTTGTGAAGTGCACCAGTCCCTCCTGCAGCAAAGCACCCCACCAACATGATGCTACCACCCCCGTGCTTTACAGTTGGGATGGTGTTCTTTGGCTTGCAAGCCTCCCCCTTTTTCCTCCAAACATAACGATGGTCATTATGGCCAAACAGTTCTATTTTTGTTTCATCAGACCAGAGGACATTTCTCCAAAAGTACTATCTTTGTCTCCATGTGCAGTTGCAAAACGTAGTCTGGCTTTTTTTATGGCGGTTTCGGAGCAGTGGCTTCTTCCTTGGTGAGCAGAATTTCAGGTTATGTTGATATAGGACTTGTTTTACTGTGGATATAGATACTTTCGTACCCGTTTCCTCCAGCATCTTCACAAGGTCCTTTGCCGTTGATTTGCACTTTTTGCACCAAAGTACGTTCATCTCTAGGAGACAGAAGGCGTTTCCTTCCTGAGCGGTATGACGGCTGCGTGGTCCCATGGTGTTTATACTTGCGTACTATTGTTTGTACAGATGAACGTGGTACCTTCAGGTGTTTGGAAATTGCTCCCAAGGATGAACCAGACTTGTGGAGGTCTACAATTTTTTCCTGAGGTCTTGGCTGATTTCTTTAGATTTTCCCATGATGTCAAGCAAAGAGTCACTGAGTTTGAAGGTAGGCCTTGAAATACATCCACAGGTACACCTCCAACTGACTCAAATTATGTCAATTAGCCTATCAGAAGCTTCTAAAGCCATCACATAATTTTCTGTAATTTTCCAAGCTATTTAAAGGCACAGTCAACTTAGTGTATGTAAACTTCTGACCCACTGGAATTGTGATACAGTGAAATAATCTGTCTGTAAACAATTGTTGGAAAAATTACTTGTGTCACGCAAAGTAGATGTCCTAACCGACTTGCCAAAACTATAGTTTGTTAACAAGAAATTTGTAGACTGGTTGAAAAACGAGTTTTAATGACTCCAACCTAAGTGTTTGTAAACCTCTGACTTCAACTGTATGCACGGTAGCTTTGACATCAGTTTTTAACATCTGCGTTAAACTAGACATTGGGCCGATACCGATGTTGGCATTTTTAGCTAATATCGGCCGATTCTGATATGTTCACCGATATATTGTGCATCGCTAATATAGACAGGTGCGTGCCTTTTCAAATCATGTCCCATCAATTGAATTTACCACAGGTGGACTCCAATCAAGTTGTAGATACATCTTATGGATCAATGGAAACAGGATGCACCTGAGCTCAAATTTGAGTCTCATAGCAAACAGTCTGAATAATTATGTAAATAAGGTAATACATTTGCAAAAATGTATAAAAACCTGTTTTTGCGTTGTCATTATGGGGTATTGTGTGTAGATTGATGACGGGGAAAAACGTAACAAAATGTGGAAAAAGTCAAGAGTTCTGAATACTTTCCGAATGCACTGTAACTGCATTCATTAGCTCTGTGCATTTTGTTCTGTGGATATTGATTACTTTCTTTGCAATGACTTCAACTTTTACACATCCCAGGTGATCTTCAGTTGCAAAGTTGGTTATTCCCTCTTGCAAATGTAGTGCCTGTGTCAAATGTTCTTGCATTAGAAAACGGAGCAGCATTTCTCGTGTTACTCCGTTTGTGCATGACAAATAAGATATGTGAGCCCAGCACACCGTTCTGATTTAAAATACCTAGATTAAGCTTTTCTGTCATCTCCTGGGATGGTCTGAATCCAGTCCATTATACCCCATTCTCTTTCAGTCTTTGTATTCTTTTCACCCATATTTCGCCCAATTACCTGGCATTCTGACAGTAGAATCATGTCTAGTCAGTAAGCTAGCACACCAAATCAGTTCCTCTGTCCTCAACTCTGAATCTAAACAATATCTGTTGATGACTTTCCAAATGCTACATAATCCATCATTGATGATATATGATTGATAAAGTATGGTTACATTTAATTTGCTCTGTTGAACCTACAGTTTGGAATGACTTTGATAGCAACAGTGAACTTATTAATGGAGATTTCAACAATAATTCTCACAATAGCACATTGGTAATAGTCAGTGAGAAATATCCAGCCTAAGCAAGGCTGGGCTTGATTAAAAACATCGATGGGAGACCGAAGGAGCAGAACTTGAGTCAAGATCACTTTGAGTCAAAATGCAAGCAGAGATCTACTGCTCAGATTTCTTAAAAACATGACTTAAAAAAATGTAAGCCTATGCAACATTAACCAATTAAAACAGTTCTGTAGCAATGAGGTTCGTGCAGTAGGCTATAGGCCAAATACATTATCACTGCATATTGTCTATGCTTGAATTTGCCTGCCAATGTTGTTATTCTCAGACCATTTTGAAATTATATATATTTTTCAATGGGATATATGATCACACTGATAATAGTTAATTTGTTTCATTACTTGTGAGGCACAGCTAAGTGAGCATAATACTTTTTTTACAAAGGGATAGTCTTCCAGCTGATGGCAAAACTCAAGTCGCACTGCATTATTTATGCCTCATGCACCAATTCATGTTACTCCTATGGCCAGAGAAAGTGAAACATTCCTTGATATTAAAAAAGACACAAGCCGCTAATAAACAACTCAAGCTTATCGGAACACTTTGCTATACTCAGTCATTGCCACTGCAGTGCTGGTTGTAGCGTGTGGAAGTAGGGAGAACACGCATTTTACAGCTTATAAAAAGGTATTGAACAAAGTGTTGACAGTGCTGAAATAACAACTTAAACATGAACTTACACATAAAACAGCCGCTCTCTCTAGTCATGGTTTTAACAGTTTAGAAATTATACAGTATCAACTTTGATGTGCGTTTGAGGCTTCTTTTTACAGTCTATGGCTCAAGAAAACTGTGCAGACATGAGCTATCTGATTGGCCAGCGGCAGGCCTGTAGGAGCACTTGATTTGCTCTCTGGGCCTGCCGGGTAGGCAGAGTATTTCTTTTAGACACATGAAATGGTTCAAATTGGGAACACTTTGCCTTCCAGTGACCGTATGTACATATCCCAGACAGAAGCCATGGATTACAGGCAACATCAAGCTAAAGGCTAGAGCTGCTGCTTTCAAGGAGCAGGACACTAATCCGGACGCTTATAAGAAATCCCACTATGCCCTAAGACGAACCATCAAACAAGCAAAGCGTCAATACAGGTTTAAGATTGACTCTTACTACTCCGGCTCTGACGCTTGTCAGATGTGGCAGGGCTGAAACTATTACAGACTACAAAGGGAAACCCAGCCGCTAGCTGCCCAGTGGCGCGAGCTTACCTGACGATTTAAATGCCTTTTATGCTCGCTTCAAGGCAAACAACACTGAAGCATGCATGAGAACACCAGCTGTTCTGTACGGCTGTGTGATAATGCTCTCGGTAGCCGATGTGAGCAAGACCTTTAACTTCTTATGGCTGGGGGCAGAATTGAATAGCTTGGATGAATAAGGTGCCCAGAGTAAACTGTCTGCTACTCAGTCCCAGTTGCTAATATATGCATATTATTAGTAGATTTGGATATAAAACACTCTGAAGTTTCTAAAACTGTTTGAATGATGTCTGTGTATAACAGAACTCATATGGCAGACAAAAACCTGAGAAAAAAATCCAACCAGGCAGTGGGAAATCTGAGGTTGGTTGTTTTTCAACTCATTCCTTATTGAAGATACAGTGGGATATTGGTCATGTTGCACTTCCCAAGGCTTCCTCTAGATGTCAACAGTGAGACACCTAAGACAGCGCTACAGGGAGACAGGACGGACAGCTGCAGTGGCAGACCACGTGTAACAACACCTGCACAGGATCGGTACACCTGAACATCACAGGTACAGGTACAGGATGGCAACAACTGTCCGAGTTACACCAGGAACGCACAATCCCTCCATCGGTGCTCAGACTGTCTGCAATAGGCTGAGAGAGGCTGGAATGAGGGCTTGTAGGCCTGTTGTAAGGCAGGTCCTCACCAGACGTGAATGGCAACAATGTTGCCTATGGGCACAAACCCACCATCGCTGGACCAGACAGAACTGTCAAAAAGTGCTCTTCACTGACGAGTGGCGGTTTTGTCTCACCAGGGGTGATGGTCGGATTCGCGTTTATCGTTGAGGGAATGAGCGTTACACCGAGGCCTGTACTCTGGAGCGGGATCGATTTGGAGGTGGAGGGTCTGTCATGGTCTGGGGCGGTGTGTCACAGCATCATCGGACTGAGCTTGTCATTTCAGACAATCTCAATGCTGTGCGTTACAGGGAAGACATCCTCCTCCCTCATGTGGTACCCTTCCTGCAGGCTCATCCTGACATGACCATCCAGCATGAAAATGCTACCAGCCATACTGCTAGTTCTGTGCATGATTTCCTGCAAGACAGAAATGTCAGTGTTCTGCCATGGCCAGCGAAGATCCCGGATCTCAATCCCATTGAGCACATCTGGAACCTGTTGGATCGGAGGGTGAGGGCTAGGGCCATTCCCCCAGAAATGTCCGGGAACTTGCAGGTGTCTTGGTGGAAGAGTGGGGTAACATCTCACAGCAAGAACTGGCAAATCTGGTGCAGTCCATGAGGAGGAGATGCACTGCAGTACTTAATGCAGCTGGTGGCCACACCAGATACTGACTGTTACTTTTGATTTGGACCCACCTTTGTTCAGGGACACATTATTAAATTTCTGTTAGTCACATGTCTGTGGAACTTGTTCAGTTTGTCTGTTGTTGAATCTTGTTATGTTCATACAAATATTTACACATGTTAAGTTTGATGAAAATAAACGCAGTTGACAGTGAGAGGAAATACATTTTTTGCTGAGTTTATAATAAATCATGTAGCACATATAGGATAAGTGAGTTTTCTGTAGCCTACAGGCTGGACATAAAATGTATGACAATGTAAGATGGACACTGTTTACATCATGCAGGTTTCTCCAATCAAATAGCCAAACCTAAATGACACCCAATCAACTAAAAATTGCGCTGTCATGTTAGCAAACAACATATCCTAAAAACAGGACAGGTCAAAGTAAAATGATCAATATGGAATGGACAATCACAAGTGCTGTCCAGGAGTTTCATCCCATTGTCATGATCAGTGGCTTCAAGTTTGTATCCGTACATTTTTGACAAGCTGATCATATCTTAAATAGCCAAATTGATTAGTTACAGGAATACGGACAAAAAAAAGCCAAATGCAACGGTCTGTTTAACAAAATGGTGGGCCTACCACATGGATGGGCATCTGAAGGCTCCTCAGAGGAGGAAGGGGAGGACCATCCTCTTCAGTGAATTTCAGAAAATAAATGGGCCTAGGCCTACACAACATCAAATATAACAGGCTAATTAGCTATATAACAGGCTAATTAGCCGTATTGATGATGGCACAATATGTTTTACATTTAAGTCATTTAGCAGATGTTCTTATGCAGGGCGACTAACAGGAGCAGATAAAATGAAGTGCCATGCTCATGGGGTGCGTGGCTAGACAGAGGATACACCAAACATCCCTGCCATTTAGCTCCAGACTTTTAAACGGGCATCTAATTCCAATTGAAGAGCTCTGCCCGTTTCATCTTATTAGAAGCATACATATCTGAACGCTGTCTGAAGAGGTAAAAAGTATACCCCATGACAAGACCTCTCTCACATGTAAGTGATCATTTTGTTTGCCAGCATGTATTGCCCGTGACCCCCCCCCCCCCCCTCTCCCACACACAGACACAGCTGCTAATCACAAATACATTGACCCCTTTCTGGCAGCAGGTTATAGCTGGTTTTAAAAAGGGTCTGGAGGTCACTGGCTCCCAGGAAGGAGTGGGCCTTCGCAGTGATTGCTTTCCAATGTACAAGACCTCATTTTATTACAAAAGAGGACAGGCACATTCAATTAGTCAAAGGGGACCATAGAATCAGGACGCTGTAGAGACCCAAATTCCCAGAGCATGCAGAGAAAAGGATAAAGGAAGGTCATGAAGGGTGAGTATAGATAGACATCTGTGAATTTGAAGCTTAACGGTCACGTTTGACAAGCCGTGCAGGCGTCAAAAGAGTGGTGAGGGGACGGATGCTATCGCCGTGAGACTGACACAATCAATCAGACACAGTCAAGAGCCCCCAAGTGTAAAAAGATAGGATTGTGTAGTAGACGGACCAAATTGACAGCAGCCACTTTTGCAAAAGAGTAAGATAGATGTGATAATGAATTAGTGTGACTATTTCAATAAAGTGATACCCGCGATACAAACAGGTTTGCGCATGCATAGGCTGAACACAAACAGACAGAAATATACCCACATAGAAATACAGAAACTAAACTTAATGAATTAGACCCACATAATCACTCATAACACCTATACAGACACAGACAGACAGACACACTGGAAACACCAAGGCTTGCCACATCTCAAACACCCCCCACCACACACACACTCCAAATGCCAAAAAGCTGGACTCACCCAGAAGAGGAGGTTGAAGAAGACCATACCGTAGCGCAGGCTCCTCATGCAGCCCTCAGCCATCCTGCAGCGCCGCAGCTCTAGGAGGAAGATGAAGGAGAGGTCCAGGTAAAACACCACATACTTCTTCCCCTGCGAGGTGGTGTAGCGGCCTTTAGCCGCCTGCGGACCCGGCGCCGTGTGGAAGCCGAATGCAAAGGGCGGACGTTTATACTCGTACTCGCCACTGTAGCTGTGGAAGCCCGAGGTGAAGGGTGGCGTCTCGGGCTTGCTGTCCAGTGAGGGACTGCGCCGGTACGGCGTCTCGTCCGTGCTCGAGCGCCTCATGGACCAACCAGAGGTGAGACGCGAGCAACAGCCAAAGTTTTATTTCAACACCCTCAAGAGCTTCAAGATTTCTTTGAGAGCCCACACAAAAAAGTCCCTTAAGACCTAAACAGAGACACAAAGTCCAAATAGCGTGTCCTCAGGGGACAAATGTGCATAGTTGTGGTGCCAGTAATGTGGAATAGCAACTGTTTCTAAGCAAACCAGCCTACAGTGTTCTCACCACAGAAACTGAAGCGTGAATAGGCATGTAGTCCAACTGTGCCCCTGCAGTGATAGACCAGCTAAGATTAAAACACATCACCTCAAATCCGTCTGTGGACGATGTCTTGTCATCTGTGGTTATCCAGAGTGCCTTCATTCGTAATCCTACACCTGTATATTCCCATTTTAATGTTGCTTAATCCTACAACACCTGTATATTCCAGTTTCCCTTTGCTCAATCCTACAACACCTGTTCGTTATATGTTCCTTTCCTGAATCCCACAACTACACCTGTCTATCACTTGAAAAAATAAACTCCAGTTTTTCCAATTCCTGCTAATCTCAGGTGAATCGGTCACACATAATTGCAAGAGCGCTTGGCACTTCCCGAACTGCTCTAATGTGGTCGGTTGCCTGAGTGATACGCCACACCTGGTGCCATTAGAAATTCCCGGAGCAGGTGCGCTCTGGCAGAAAACAGCCACTTTTGACAAGAACAGTGTTTTAGCCAATCAGTCTCTTTTACACCAGAACCACTTCTCCATTAAGACCGCACGCTAGTACTATATCCAGTTGGAATTGATTCTGAATGTTCACCAGTGTCCATTGTCTTGGCTCCACTTTCCCCCACATGCAGAAAAGTTAAAAGGAGAGAAGATGTGCAGACCAAGAGACAACACTGAGGTGAATGCGTGGGGATGAGTGAAAGGAAAAGACACGTGAGAAAAGGATAGGTAACTGAAATGAGGAGAGCATTCTTTGGTTTCCTTTAGGTGAGCGCTCTACCACTTTCCTTGCCTGGTTTTCCTGTTCGTTCTCTCTTTCTCCTCTCTAACTCCCCCTTTCTGCTTTTCCTCTGTTCCCCTTCCCGCAGCTGCTGTTTCACAGGTCTACCTGCTACTTGCCTCACTCCTTCTTCACCTCTGTCTCCCTCCCTTTCTGTCTATCAGTTCCACAGTCCAGCCAGTAGAGCATTGCATTCAGGCAAGGTTCCCTCTCCTTCTCTTCTCTCCCTCCCTTCTGTGCACCCTTTTGTTTGTTTTCTCCTCTTCCTCTCTAGGTGGGTAACTAGAGTAAAGTATCTGCCAGGGTCATTTCCAGAAGAAGAGAGAGAGACACCTTCCTTGGATGAGGGAAGAAAAAAAAAGACTGCAGTGTTATAGCAACCGTCCAGCTCCCTCTCGCTCTCCCTCTCCCTTCCACCCTCCCTCTCTCTCTCTCTCTCTCTCTTTCTCTTGCTTACTGTCTCTCATTCACTCACACTATTTCAGCACTCCCCACTCTACTCCTTGGTAACTGTCCTCAAATCCTGACAGTGAGATGGGTTGGAGCAGTCATTCACAGCCTATAGCCACACCCTACTACAGAGCTGAGCCAATCCGCTTCCTGCGTCCCATCCTCCCTCGCACCACACACTGTTCCTTTCTCTCCCTCGCTCTCTCTCTGACACACAAACACGTGAGCATCAACCCCACACAAAAGAGGACCTGCTCCTTGGTTAACATACCAGAAAGATGCTAGTGCTTCCTCTCCCTTTCTCTCCATCTCATTCCACATTCTAAGGTTGTTCTCTCACTCAAACCTACACTCTATAGATGCTTGACTACAGTCATGTTTTCTACCTCTACCCCTCCGACAGGAACAAACATACCCACACAGTGCAGCTAGAATCCCAGGCTGCAAGAAACTCTCCCTAGATATACATATGCTATGAACAAAATAACACGCTCCACAACTCTGTGACCATCTGGTTCAAAACAATGGATGGTGATGACGGCTTCCAAGCCAACATACAATTTCTTTTGAATAACAAAAAAGGTCAATTATGATTGAACATATTTTCCCCTCGCCAAGATGCCAGTAGCAGAATATTGAACTTTCAGTTTGTTCTTAGATGCATGTACATGTTAGGCTTATGGGTAACACAATGCCTTGCAGTCTATCATTGTGTATTGCTTGCTAATGATGTTTGGTAATTGTGTGGATCATCTAAAAAAATAGCATTTGTATTGATATTAAATTAAATCCTATACTGTATAATATACCTATTCAAAATCCTTTTCCATATACCTCACATATTGCTGAACACACAAAATAAGGAATGTAGCACAGTTCCCTGTAGATATGCGTATCAGTCCATCAGGCTTACAGCATAATCTCTCTTCTACAGGCTTACAGAACCATGCCTGGTAGCCCCATCTTAAAGATAAAACCAGCAATGATAAACTACATTAGGACAATTTAATGACGAATTCAAATAGGACTGGAGGCTGGTCCAGGTAGGAAGGAGGAAACAGACCTCTTGTAAATGTGGGAAAAATACATCAAACATATTCAGACAACAATATGGATCATTTAATGTAAATACTATACACATACAGACAATGTCCTTACTTCCCATAAGAATAAATCCTTCACGGTCTCTATAACCTTGTTGTTGTTGTATGCTTGCCTTTATTTTAGACCCACAGAGAATGAAAGAGTACCAGCCTATTGTGGCTTAGTCAGTCAGTTGGCGCTTTTACCGTATACAGGGAAACCCTGAGGCTCAGCAGGTTGTGAAATGCACTATATGTACTAAGCCACCTTCAATAAAAAGACAAAGTGACCAGGAAATACAATAGTCTTAAAGTAGGGGAGAAGACTGCGAGGCCACATTCTAATGTAGTCACCATAGGCTAGCAGATCACCTACGTCCAAGACAAGGACTCTTTAATAGAGGAGGAGTAGTCTATACCACTGGCACGTGACATTAATATTTTGTCAAGTGAACTAATGATAATGGTTGTGGAGTGACATCAATACGTCTATGCTGAGGACAAGTCAATTGCATGCTTGATCAATGTCAATGATCAACGCTTGAATATTGAGAGCAGGACTGTCTCAATAGGATGTAGATCGGTGGTTCCAAACTGTGGGTCAGAGACCCCAATGTTGGATCATGACTGGAGTGCAGGTTGGTTGGAGGATAAAAACAATATCACTATGTAGTTAATTCCTTCAAATTGGCCAAAATATGTCCTTAAATGTCATCATTTTCAAGCAAAAATGCATTTATTTTACTACATTTTCTATTTTCATTGCCTGGGTTTTTCAGCTGCACAAAAAAAATTGAAAAAATGTATTGGGTTTTATTTTGGAAGGAGGCAGGGGAAAATGTGGACTTTCCACACAGAGGGGATCAGTACAATTACCAGATACTAAACACTGTGCAAACCCAGTAAAAGAAACCAAGAGAAAAACAACGGTGTGCCCCTGAAGAGCAACGGTAGATTACCTCTCCTAGTGTGAAACGACAAAGGAAATGGAACTTTAATAATTCATCAAATCTGCCGCAAAGCCTCCACACACATAGCCTCCATAGAATTCATTTCTATTTGATTTGCAGTCATACCGGGCAGTGTGTATCGAAACACAGTTCCACACAGTCCACACTGATATCCACACTGGGTGGCATTCAATCAAACTCACACTGCAGGAAACCCTGTACTGTCCTAAATGGATTTTACAAACGTGGATCCAGCACCCTGTAACGGCTGTCCTCGCTGACAGAAGGAGAGGACCAAAACGCAGAGTGGTTAGTGTTCATTATTTAACGAAAGTCAACAAAACACTTCAAAATACAAAACAACCAACAAACGTGACAAAACCGAAACAGTCCTGTGTGGCACAAACACTGACACAGGAACAAACACCCACAAACACACACGTGAAACCCCGGCTGCCTAAGTATGATTCTCAATCAGGGACAACGATTGACAGCTGCCTCTGATTGAGAATCATACCTGGCCGAACACAAACATCCCAACACAGAAAACAACACATAGACAACTCACGCCCTGACCATACTAAATAAATACAAAACAAGAGAAAACAGGTCAGGAACGTGACACACCCAACTTTTTTTAAAGAGTCATTTGTAAGTGAGCACATTGTCTATTATCTCATCTTAATTACAGCTATAGCGATACAAGCATCAAAACAGAACATCGGTCTCAGCCCTAAATAAACTATAGCGATATGTAAGAGGGCACCTGCCGTCCATCCATTACAATTCTCAGCCCGGGGACAGTGTCAAGAGATGCCAGCCTGATGCTGACCTCATCACACCTAACAGCCCCTGTGAAAACCTCTTCACCCGCCATAATCACGATGTATGCATATCTATCAGATCTCTCAGTAATGTTATGAACCTAATCCATCTTCACTAACATATCAGGTTTCTCCTGTTATAGGATAATATTCTCCACTCGATTTCTATGCAGAGTCGAGGAATGCTTTCTTTATGCATCAGCACATGCTGATTTCGAACATGATTGATAATGAGTGTGTTTGTAATGAATGCGTGTTGAGACAGGGGGAAAGGTGTATGTGAGACTGACACAGACACAAAACTGGGGTTAGGGGAGGTGTTGGCTCATCGGAAGTATTATCCATTGTCATTGTCTCCCGAGGAATTAGATGAGATTGGTGGGGAAAATCCCCTTAGAGGACAGGGTGTAAGGATTGCAGTACATAATCCATCTATTGCACATATACACACTCATAGACACCCCCACCCCCCCACCCCCCCACACAGGATTTAAGAAAAAATGGACAATGTTTGTTTGACCCCCTTCCAAACAGGCCCATTTTTACCACATTCCTGTGACAAGGGGTGGCAGTGGTGTACAGACGTGGGTGGGCGTTTATTTGAATAAAATCCATTGAATATACACCATCAAAAATAAATATATTATTAATTTGTTTTGGTAGGTCCTAAGAAACACTATAAGACTAATAAAATTTATTTTTTTAAAACGACACATATTTTGTAGTAAGAATACAGAATAAAATAAATCATATTTTCCCCACACAACTTGTGTCACGGAAAGGTGAAAAAATGATATATTTTTGAAACAGCCCAAACCCATGCTTTTTTAAAAATCCATGTTTGATCTATTTCTTACCCACTTTGTTAGGGTGCAGACGTAGGGTCTTAACGTTGATTGTATCTTCATCGTGATACTGATAGAAAATAAAAGCAATCCTATTTTCAAAAGCATGCGAGTCTCGTGTTAATATTTCACAACCTCCGCGTACTTGTGAAGTTGCATACATGCGATCGAGCAAAACAAAAAGGCCTACATTTGATTTGGGCAACATTATTGCATGCTGAATGTTTCTGATCAGTGATAGATGGGCAAATGAATAAATGAGCTATACAACCCCCACTTATTTGCGCAGCCAGAAACCAATTAACCAAATAGCCCATACAGACAGAGATTCAGTGAAACAAAATCGCATTGATTGAAACAAGTCAATGACGTCTCAGGCTTTTGGGCAAAAACGTAGACCTAGGCTACTAAGCGACTGCAAGTGAAGAGCAACATAATCCACTTGTTAAACTACATAACATGCTGGCAAAATGTTCAAATAGATGAGCCAACTAGACAAGATGATCATGAGCAGCACTCACCTTAATTTAGATAACATTTCCCCAGCCTATTTGTTGCCTAACCAATACGAAAACAGAGATTCAGTGAAAAACAAAATCTGACATTGACTCCTTTGACTCCCCTTGATAAATCAATCAAAACGGTGCTGAAATTATCATCTAGTTGACCACACGCAGGTATGGCTTCAAATGTATTACAATGATTGGAGGACTTCGGGAGTTTCAATAAGCAACAATTTGATACATGCCTTCAATTGAAATACCCTACTTTATTCCAATATTTTTGTCATTCAGTGATATTTATTCCCACAGTAATTCTTTATGGGTCCATCCAGTTGTGGTTAAGAAAACATTTCATGCTTAGTGGTAGGGTATGCGAAGAAGAGTGACATGCCTTGCAAAGTTTAGAACTGGCAGAAGGATGGTTAACTTGTGCTGCCTAGCAACCATCAAGAGTTTAAGAGCGTAGTGCGTGCCAATGCCGCCTCAGCATTAAGCTATGTTTCATACTAAAGGCGTAAGCATGCCTTGATTCGGCTGGCGCATAGCCTAACTAGTGTGCTCGCATTCTCCCTTAAAATACCTTTGCTTGAAAAACGAGAGAAAAAGCAGCAATAGTTCTGTTTGTCTATCTTGAGACACCGTAGCCAAAATAGTCAGTATTCATCTAAAATAACTCAAGAAATCTGTCATTCATTTTTACGTTTTGCCCGAGGAGATTTTTTGTTGCGCAATTGTACACCCAACTAAAATGTTTGGTGAATAATCCCTACTGTTGACCAATCACCAACGAATGGGCATAGACTTGGGATACCGATTTCAGTTTGCCTCAAGAGAACACACGAACAGCCGGAAAACCCTTGCCGAAGACCAAAACAGTCATAAAATCTATTCATAATATATGCACAAACTGTTCCGAACTGTTTTGGATGGGAAATATTCAGATGCCTTAAGCCATTGGCAGAAGTTTACTGAAATGATTACTAGATCATTAGGTGGAAATTAAAGTTTCGGTTTTGATACAGGTGTTGTATTAGTCTATAAATACATCTCTGCCAAAATTTGTCATCTCTCCCATGTCCTATTCGACTAGTAGTTGTTCTGAAATGTTTATTGCTTGCCTACATTTTACTCCCTCCTCTATGTTAAATATAACACACATACATTCATTATTAATTTTGGTTGCCTATCCTGACGTGAAGTTTGTTCTATAGAAAGTATTTGACTCTGATGTGTGCCACAGAAAGTATTTGACTAGTGACAAAATTAAGGAAATTAGAAGGGGGGTACGGCAAGGCCATTTTCTTGCCTGCCGAAAGTCTCACCTCCCTTCTATCTTGGGACTGCAAGGCCTGGCACACTTCAGAATAATTTTTGGTAGTTCAAACTCAGGTTGACCAGTAGTGTGTCACAGAAAGTATTTGACTCTAGCCACAAAATTAAGGAAATTAGAAGGGGGAGGAGAATTTCTGGAACCCCCCCCCCCCTTCTAATTTCCTTAAATTTTGTCACTAGAGTCAAATACTTTCTATGGTGCACGTCAGAGTCAAATACTTTCAATAGAACAAACTTCACTTCAGGATAGGCAACAGAAATGAATAATTAATGTATGTGTGTTATATTAAACATAAGAGGAGGTGTCACGTTCCTGACCTGTTTTCTGTTAGTTTGTGTATGTGTTAGCTGGTCAGGACGTGAGTTTGGGTGGGCAGTCTATGTTTTCTATTTCTATGTTGGTTTAAGGGTGACCTGATATGGCTCTCAATTAGAGGCAGGTGGTTTTCATTTCCTCTGATTGAGAGCCATATTAAGGTAGGTGTTTTCACACTGTTTGTTTGTGGGTGGTTGTCTTCCGTGTCAGTATGTTATTTCGTACCACACGGGACTGTTGCGGTGTGTATGTAGTCTGTTCCTGTTCGTGCGTTCTTCGTGTCTATGTAAGTTCTCATGTTTAGGTCAGTCTACTTTCATTTTGTTATTTTGTATCATTTATAGTGAAGTTCGTGTTTTCGTCTTTTCTGTAAATAAATAATGTCATCATACCTCGCTGCACATTGGTCTTCCGATCCCTCTCTCCTCTCCTCGTCTGAGGAGGAGGAAGATTTAGAGTTTCGTTACAGAACCACCCACCAAATTACCAGAACCAAGCAGCGGGGAAAAGGACAGCAACCGCAGAAATCCCAGGACTTGTGGACTTGGGAGGAAGAGTTGAACGGAGAAGGACCCTGGGCACAGGCTGGGGAGTATCGCCGCCCCAAAGCTGAGCTGGAGGAAGCGAAAGCTGAGCGGCGGCGATATGAGGAGGCAGCACGGCAGCGGGACAGGTACGAGAGGCAACCCCAGAATTTTTTTTGGGGGGGGGGGGGGCTAGAGAGGAGTGTGGCTAAGCCAGGTAGCAGACCTGAGCGCACTCCTCGGGCTTATTATAAGCAACGCGTCACTGGTCAGGCACCGTGTTATGCGGTTAAGCGCACGGTGTCGCCAGTGCGTGCCCATAGCCTGGTGCGCTATAGGGCAGCCCCCCGAAAGTGTCAAGTGAGTGTGGGCATCCAGCCGGGGCGTATTGTGCCTGCTCAGCGTGTCTGGTCTCCGGTACGCAGTTTCGGTCCAGGGTATCCTGCGCCGGCTCTGCGTGCTGTGTCTCCGGGGCGCTGGGAGGGTGCAGTGCGTCCTATGCCTACGCTCCGCTCGTACCGGGCAAATGTGGGAGTGGAGCCTAAGGGAGAAGTGCGCGTAGTAGGCACTAGATCTCCAGTGCTCATCCACAGCCCGGTTCAACCTGTGCCTGCACTCTGGAGGGTACGGGCTGGAGTAGTATGCCAGCCTGGGGGAGTGGTGCCAAGGCTGCGCACCAGAGCTCCAGTGCTCCCCCACAGCCCGGTCCTTCAGGTGCCTTTTAACATCAAGCCTCCTGTAGGTCTCTCCAGCCTGGTGGGTCCTGTGGCAGCCCCACGCACCAGGCTGTCTCTCCGTCTCCTCCCTACAGGTGTGCCCGTCTGCCCAGCGTCGCCTGAACTGCCCGTCTGCCCAGCGTCGCCTGAACTGCCCGTCTGCCCAGCGTCGCCTGAACTGCCCGTCTGCCATGAGCCTGCAAAGCTGCCCGTCTGCCATGAGCCTGCAAAGCCGCCCGTCTGCCAAGAGCCTACAGAGCCGTCCGCCAGACAGGAGCCGCTAGAGCCTTCCGCCAGACCGGATCAGCCAGAGCATTCCGCCAGACCGGATCAGCCAGAGCATTCCGCCAGACCGGATCAGCCAGAGCCTTCCGCCAGACCGGATCAGCCAGAGCCTTCCGCCAGACCGGATCAGCCAGAGCCTTCCGCCAGACCGGATCAGCCAGAGCCTTCCGCCAGACCGGATCAGCCAGAGCCTTCCGCCAGACCGGATCATCCTTCAGAGCCGTCCAGCCAGGACCAGCCTTCAGAGCCGTCCAGCCAGGACCAGCCTTCAGAGCCGTCCAGCCAGGACCAGCCTTCAGAGCCGTCCAGCCAGGACCAGCCTTCAGAGCCGTCCAGCCAGGACCAGCCTTCAGAGCCGTCAGCGAGCCATGACCAGCCAGAGCCGTCATCCAGCCAGGATCCGCCAGAGCCAGCCAGCCAGGATCCGCCAGCCAGTCCGGTGTTGTCCCTCAGTCCGGAGCTGCCGTCCCTCAGTCCGGGGTGGCCCCTAAATCCAGCGGGACCCATGTCTAGGGTTCCCAGTCCAAGGTCGGTTGCGAGGGTCGCCACCTTGAGGAAGACACAGAAGCGGGGATTTATTATGGTGGGATTGGGACAGCGTCCGGAGCCGGAGCCACCACCGTGGTCAGATGCCCACCCAGACCCTCCCCTAGACTTTTGGTGGTGCGTTCGGAGTACGCACCTTGAGGGGGGGGTTATGTCACGTTCCTGACCTGTTTTCTGTTAGTTTGTGTATGTGTTAGCTGGTCAGGACGTGAGTTTGGGTGGGCAGTCTATGTTTTCTGTTTCTATGTTGGTTTAAGGGTGACCTGATATGGCTCTCAATTAGAGGCAGGTGGTTTTCATTTCCTCTGATTGAGAGCCATATTAAGGTAGGTGTTTTCACACTGTTTGTTTGTGGGTGGTTGTCTTCCGTGTCAGTATGTTATTTCGTACCACACGGGACTGTTGCGGTGTGTATGTAGTCTGTTCCTGTTCGTGCGTTCTTCGTGTCTATGTAAGTTCTCATATTTAGGTCAGTCTACTTTCGTTTTGTTATTTTGTATCATTTATAGTGAAGTTCGTGTTTTCGTCTTTTCTGTAAATAAATAATCATACCTCGCTGCACATTGGTCTTCCGATCCCTCTCTCCTCTCCTCGTCTGAGGAGGAGGAAGATTTAGAGTTTCGTTACAGGAGGGAGTAAAATGTAGGCAAGCAATAAACATTTCAGAACAACTACTAGTCAATAAGATATGGGAGAGATGAATTTTGGCAAAGAGATTTATTTATAGACTAATACACTTAAAACAAATAGCCAAATCGAAAATGGCAGACATTACTAGTGGCTGCCCCGCGATCAAAGGACACAAAAAAAATAAAAAATGCTTTCTGCGACTAAAATGAAATGTAGGCTAAACTGACAATGATGAATTGAGTGCGTGCGCCTTCACGCGAAGGGGAGATTTTCGGCACAACACCTGCAATACATTTCAGTTATAAGGAAAAAGCGGGAAAAAAGTTTTCGGTATGGTAAAGTTGGTGGGAAAAAACGTCGTAGTATGAAAGGGATATTACACACATGCAGCAAGCAAAAATCACAACGTACCTAGCACACACACAGCCCCACACTCACACACCCCTACACAAGCCACTGGGCTCACTTACTGTACATCATGGCGTTATTAACACAGTATAGCGGGTGAATAACGGTGAAGGGATTGCATTCGCAGTATGAGTAATCTCGTCACTAGATTTCCCAGACAGGTGGCTGTGCGTTGGCGAGCTCCAGGAAACTTGATGAAGAGGGAAAGTAGCAGAGCGGTAGAAAAGTGGTAAATGCGGAGAGTATTGGGGGCACATGTCAGGTCAGCGGACAGGTGTGTGTGTGTGTGTGTGCACGGTGCATATCAGTCACGTGCCCGACTTCGTCTTTGATTATAACCAAAGCAGTTTATTTTTTCCAAGGATCGCTCATTACCCTCCCCACGTTAGATTGCACTAGATAGTGTTGCGTCTGCTGAACTGTCTCATATTTCTCTCGAATTCACTGGTAATGGCTTCCCAGTTCCCAAGGGTATCGATTCATCCACTTAACCTGGCACCATAAAGAATGAGAACCAATATGCTGTTGTTTGATTACGGTAGCTACTAGCTTAGAGCAAGCCTTTTCTGGAGCACACAGTGTTGCTTCTGAGCTAAGGCCAAACCATATGACCAATGGCATAGGGCTACACTCTTAGAATATACAATAACTCTTTTTGGTTATCTTGGTTCCTCTGTGGAAAGGGTTCTACTATACATGAAACCCAAAAAGGTTCTGCCTGGAACCTAAAAGGGTTCTTCTATGGGGACAGCCAAATAACTCTTTTAGGTTGTAGATAGCCCCAATCAAACTCTCACTGCAGGTGAAGCTCAACTGTGGTAAAGCTGGCCTCATCGTAGTCAGTGCAAGCTTAGAGACATTGCACATACACAGTTTAAACTGTTAAGTGAGAAATGCAGAGTTCCTCTGAGGTTCTCACCATATAGAATTAATAATCATACAAATATAATTAGTAATTCTATTTCTATGGTTCACATCCCCGCTGTGGGAACATAAGAGTTCTGGTGCCATAACCGGGAAATCGTGTTTACTAGTTGAAACACACTGGCTGGTAAGTAATTCATGTTTGAAAATAAATAAATGATATGATAGTCCTCTGCATATGCTCCCCCACACTTCCTAACAGACTTCCTGGTCGAAACACACGTTTGTTTTCGCATGTTTCGCAGTAGGGGTCTGAAAGAAACCAGCCCTAATTATGTTCACTTCAGTTAGCGCGTGATGTTAAATCAGTGTGGAAACCGATTGGATTTGAAAAAAGGACATTTCCTATTTTCTTCACCCAACTTTTTACCTAAATCCAATGACATAGTGAAATGTTTTGTTGATTTCACGTTGAATTCACATTAGTTGACAACTCAACCATATGTAAATCAAAACTAGACGTTGAACTGACGTCTGCGCCCAGTTGATTGAATGTTTATTTAATGTACTAAAATGTTCATTAAACCAACACCGAAGGTGTTTGCTAAGTAGCAAAGAAATTGAAACTGGTTAACAGTGGCGGTATATTCTTAAGAATTCTTTCAAGTACATAAGCCTGTGAAGACCTAATTACCCAAATCATAATTACTGTTAGTGGAGGACTGTTTGCATGGAGAGAGAGGATGTTAATTAGTACATTTACATTACATTTTAGTCATTTAGCAGACGCTCTTATCCAGAGCGACTTGCAGTAGAGTGCATACATTTTATTACATTTTTTACATACTGAGACAAGGATATCCCTACCGGCCAATCCCTCCCTAACCCCTAACCCGGACGACACGATGCCAATTGTGCGTCGCCCCACGGACCTCCCGGTTGCGGCCGGCTGCGACAGAGCCTGGGCGTGAACCCAGAGACTCTGGTGGCGCAGCTAGCACTGCGATGCAGTACCCTAGACCACTGCGCCACCCAGGAGACCTACACAGAACCGTAGGATAAATACTATAATAATAATAATAATAATAGGATAAAAGTAAAATGGAGAGCTAAGCACTCCAACAGATTGTGGTCCACTCCTCTACACATCTTTTCCAACAAACGTATATTACCATTTCAGTCATGTTGTCTTTACTCGTAAACATTTTTTTTTACACGCATTACTATGTCGCTTTGGATAAAAGAATCCGCTAAATGGTATATATTATTATATAAAAAAAAAAAGAACGATTCAGTTTGAAATAATACAATAAAGTGGTGAGTCCAACATTGATCTTACCTCTTTGAATGGCAAGTCTATAGCTCGTGGGATAACTAATATATTTACAACCTGAGTTGCATTAAGGTACAAGCTGTCCAACATGACTCCAAACCAAAGATGTTAAACAGTAGTCCTACACAACAGTGGTGGCTGGGAGAGGTGAGGAGGCTGGACACCTTATTTAAATCGTCAGAAAATTTGCTACAACAGAATGTTGATAGTCATATGTAAGAATGATGAGAAACATACAGAGGCCATTTTTGCTGGATTTAGGTTTCCCAATTGTCTTATTTGTCTCAGGTTCGTCCATTTTCTTTCTTTCTATCTGACTTGCTAATGTTCTGGTGACTGGTGAACAGAAATAGCAGGAAAGAAAACTGGAGCAAATATGAAAGTAGGTGAGAAAAAGGGGAGTGTTAAGTAGAACACCTATTTATGTTTGGGGAATGAGAAAGGAGGGTAATTGGGGGATGAGGGAACTAACTCTAGGAGTTGACGTAATGATAAAAGGGTCAAACACTAAATAACTACCAAACACGCACAATCCCTCAGTCTAGTCCATTCACACACGCTAACATGAGGTTTCTTTCCAATATTTGGATGAGTTGAGACACTTTCGTTTGACTATCTTTCCCACTGGTGGTCAATTTAAACACTGCATGTTCACAGAAATGTTACACTATATCCCAACAGTGTCAAACCTGCTGATGCAGTAAGTCCTTTGTGGCCTCAATCAGCTTTTAAATCAAAATAGTCATAACCCCACTGTCACCCAGGAAGTAGACAATGTCAGCGTGAACACAAAATATGTGTCTGTTTCCTAAATAACGTCCCCTGCCTCCCTCTCACAGCATAGGAACGCTTGACAGCTGGCATGGCATTATCCCTAACTGCATCATCACTCTCTCCAAAGACACCAGGAAGTGTAATCCAACTGCACAAAAACAATGAGTCAGCCAACTACTGCAGGTTAACAATATTGAATCAGGCTAAGGTATTAAATGTTCGGAAAATAATTGGGAACACATACTGTATAACACATAGCAGAGAGAGAGACAGGTAGAGAGAAAGGTAGACAGAGAGAGTCAGGTTAGGAGAGAGAACAGGGAAGAATGAGAGGTGCCCTGGGACTCCACTTCACCTTTGATCAGGCTCACTCTTTTTTTTCAAAAACAGAGGGAATACTTGATCTAGGAAAATCTATGACTGTGTGAACTGTGTCGCAAACTTTCCCAGGGTGTATTTTTGAAATAAAGCAGAGCTAGGGGGGCTTCAGGATTGGACAACACATTCTTTGCGATTTCTGACAGATTTGTTGCCATGGCAACTAAACCCGGCCAAGCAAGTAAAACAGCACCTTGTGAACTTCTCAATGAGAGAGCGAGTCACTGTGGACTGTGGCGTGGCAGACCATGCATGCTAATGATATAATGGAGGACCTTGTTAGGGGTGAAGCTAATAGAAGCAAATACATTTACATAAGTTCCCATTTGGTTGATTGATTTGCTGCGTTAGTGTGCTAATTTGTTCAACCATGGATCTCTATTTACCTCTCTGAAGACAGCAAATCACCATCTAGCAACTTTTGCAAGACGAAACACCAATCCATGACGGGTGATCTGCATGTAGCCTACATGGAGTCCTGTGTGGCTCATTTGGAAAAGCATGGCACTTGCTGAGTTATGATTGTGGGTTTGATTCCCACTGGGCCCACCCATATGAAAATGTACTGTAGACACACACTACTATAAGTCATTTGGATAAAAGTGTCTGGTAATTGGCATATATTTATGTATTTCATTTTCAATGCATTTGCAAAAATGTATAAAAACATGTTTTCACTTTGTCATTATGGGGTTTTGTGTGTAAATAGATGAGAAAAAATCTATTTAATCAATTTTGAATTCAGGCTGTAGCAACAAAATATTGAATAAGTCAAGGGGTATGAATACTTTCTGAAGGCACTGTATACCTTACATGCAACCCATGATAAGACTATGTAATGTGCATGTTAACAAAGTCTATTAAACTGAATAGCTGACTCCATTTAACATTCTAGAACAAACACGTACAATCAAGTATTATGCGTTTAGCTGACTAAGATCAAGGAATGGTCATGAGAAATGAATATCAAAGCAAGTATTATTTAACACCTTTGTAAAATGAATGGATTCACATACAAGGCATACATTGTAAGCTACAAGGCAATACTGACATTAACAAAACATAATTCTAGGCATTTACAGTGCATTTGGATAGTATTCAGACCCTTTGACTTTTTCCACATTTTACTACACTACAGCCTTACTCAAAAATGGATTCAATTGTTTTTTCCCCTCATCAATCTACACAGAATACCTCATAATGACAAAGTGAATACAGCTTTGTAGAAATTGTTGAAAAAAATTATCACATTTACATCCGTATTCAGACCCTTTACTCAGTACTTTGTTGAAGCACATTTGGCAGCGATTACTGCCTCGAGTCTTCTTGGGTATGACGATACAAGCTTGGCACACCTGTATTTGGTGAGATTGGAAGAAAATCCCCAAATCCAGATGTGCAAAGCTGATACAGACATACCCAAAATGACTCAAAGCTGTAATCGCCTAAATGGTGCTTCTACGATAAACAAATTGGCTGCGCCCCTGCCCAGTCATGTGAAATCCATAGATTAGGGCCTAATTTATTTATTTAAATTGTCTGGTTTCCTTATATGAACTGTAACTCAGTAAAATCTTTGAAATTGTTGCATGTCGCGTTTATATTTCTGTTCAGTATAATATGCTTATATGCTAACTAAGTGTGACAGACACTGGAAGCTAATTGAGGATATAATTACATAAAAGACCCTGAACTGAAATGGATATTTGTTCAATGACAGAGTGTCATATTAGCTGCACTGTGACATTTCAGCTGCATTTATAATATTTGCGAACTGGAGGAGAGCAGCGGGGAGGATGAGGTGAACAGTGGAGTGGAAAATGAGTCTTTAAAAGGGACTGATTTACATTAAATAAATAGATAATGCCGCAACCATGTCTAAAATACAGCACTATGCGTCCTGCTGACTATCAAGAGCAGGCTCTTCAACAAAGTGGTTGTGGATTGTGCTGACATGCATGAGGTCCCTGGTTCAAGTCCAGCTCCTGGCTCTATCACCCAAATTCACAACAACGTGTTAGGCTTTTTCAGCGTTATAATACTTAATGTCATATACTAAAGCGCCTTTTCTGCACTAAAGGCACTATACCACATAGCATAAGACCATTATCACAGTATACACAATAACACCATATCAAACCGATCAGATATACAAGAAAGCTCCTCAGTCAGCTAGTTACACGTTCATGTGTGACAGAGTTTTACCACAGGAGTATTGAGTTGTGGACTGAATGAAGCCTCCATCTTTACAAGCACTCAATCTCACTACTATGCCAGATTACATTACTACTATGCCAGATTACATTACTACTATGCCAGATTACATTACTACTATGCCAGATTACCCGGTCACTCTCCAGAGGTCGAAATAGCCCCATGTAAACCATCAAAATATTAATGGGCCTTCTATTGCAGTGTACTTATCTATAGGGAACTCCCCACAGAATGATTGGCAAGCAACCATTCATTCATGACAGTCTGGACAACAGAGTTTGAAATGCAGTAAAGAGTAAATCAATGTAGTCTCACTGAAATACAAAATAAAAATAAATGGTGAGAGAAAAATTGAAAACGAGAGAGAGACAGAGAAGAGAGAGAGAGTGAAAGAAGAGAGACTGAACAACAGATAGATGTTATTGTTGCCCAAAGGGTGTGTGGTGAGACTGAGAGGGAGGAAGAGTGTGTGGTTGAGGCATTTGGTTTTTCACTCCATTTACTTAACTTCAGCACTCCCACACAATAGTAAACAAACAAAAGACACTTCAAAATAGGTCCAACATGGCCTTGTTCACATCTGCATCTGATCTTACAACCAACCTGACAAGAGGCACAATGGTACATTTTGTGAAGTGTGTGTATGCAGTATAGTGCCTGTCTAGTGCTAGTTGTACATTTCCCTCTCTCTCTCCCTTTATATTTTAGAAGGCCCTTTAGGAGGCAGCACCTGTATGTACAAATCTTTCCTCCCACTTGTGCCTAAAAGGGCTTCTCTGTGCATTGTCCAGGAATACACACACTCACTACACATTCTTTTACCACACAAACAAACTGTCACGCCCTGGCTACAGAGAGGCTTTTTATTCTCTATTTTGGTTAGGCCAGGGTGTGACTAGGGTGGGCAGTCTATGTTCTTTTTTCTAGGTTTTTGTGTTTCTATGTGTTTGGCCTGGTGTGGTTCCCAATCAGAGGCAGCTGTCAATCGTTGTCTCTGATTGGGAGCTATACTTAGGTAGCCTGTTCCCACCTGGGTTTGTGGGTAGTTGTTTTTTGTTTCGTATCTGTACCAGACAGAACTGTTTCGGTTATTCTTTTGTCATTTTCGTATTTAGTGTTCGGTTGCTATTATATTAAATATGAACATGCACCACGCTGCACCTTGGTCCTCATCTCCTTCTCCCGACGACAATCGTTACACAAACGCTCTACAATCTTTAGCCTAGTGGTTAGAGCGTTGGGCCAGTAACCGAAAGGTTGCTAGTTTGAATCCCCAAGGTGGACATCTGTCATTCTACCCTTGAGCAAGGCAGTTAACCCCCCACAACAGTTCCCCGGGCACCCAATGTGGAAGCCCCCAGCACCTCTCCAATTCAGAGAGGTTGGGTTAAAAGCAGAAGTCAAGTTTTGGTTGGACCTTGTGTGCAATTGACAATAAAAATACATGTATTATTTATTATGACCTATTTCTCTTTCTCCCTCTTTTTTACACACACACACACACACACACACACACACACACACACACACACACACACACACACACACACACACACACACACACACACACACACACACACACACACACACAAACCTACTATACAGAGCTGGGTTAGCATGTCCACTCTCAGTGGAGCCAGTGTTTGCGATAATTATCCCGAACCGAATGTTGCCACACCTAGAGGGAGCCACAAGTCGCCCACAAAGCTCTCAGGGAGAAAAAACACCAGCTGCAGGAGTAAAACCAAAACACTCCCTCTGCCTTCTCCACCCCCCCCTTTTTTATCGTTCCTGTTTAAACTGTTTTTCAAATACTTTTTAAAACCTTGGCCTTGTTAGTGAACACAACAGAAAAAAACATGGCCAAATTTCAAAGCCCAAACTTGGGGTATGCCGGTTCCATTTTCTCTCGGCTTGTGCAAGTCAATGTAAACAGTAGGCTACTGCCAACTGTGAAGTTAGAGTTCATCAGTTCATCCGCGTTGGCCTGTTGAGGTGTGGGCGCGCATATGGAGGAGGCTGTGTCTGTGCTCTCGCTATGTTTACTAAGCTCTGCATTGGCATAACACCAACACGTTCATGTACTGTAAGCATATTGCTGCAATATACAACAACAAGAATTGTATCGATATGAATGATAAGTCACTTTGATGGTCCTTAGTTGGTTGGTCATGACATACAATGCATTGGGCCAGTAACCGAAAGGTTGCTGGATCAAATCCCCGAGCTGACAAGGTAAAAATCTGTCGTTCTGCCCCTGAACAAGGCATTTAACCCACTGTTCCCCGGTAGGCCATCATTGTAAATAAGAATTTGTTCTTAACTGACTTGCCTAGTTAAATAAAGGTTATTAAAAAATGTATTCAATTGTTTTTTCCCCCTCAATCTAGCGACAATATCAAAGCAAAAAACATTTTCTTTCGACATTTTTGTACTTTGTTGAAGCACCTTTGGCAGCGATTACAGCCTTGAGTCTTCTTGGGTATGACGCTACAAGCTTGCCACACCTGTATTTGGGGAGTTTCTCCCATTCTTCTCTGCAGATCCTCTCAAGCTCTGTCAGGTTGGATGGGGAGCATTGCTGCACAGCTATTTTCAGGTCTCTCCAGAGATGTTCGATCGGGTTCAAGTCCTGGCTGGGCCACTCAAGGACATTGTTGCGAAGCCACTCCTGCATTGTGTTGGCTGTGTGCTTAGGGTCATTGTCCTGTTGGAAGGTGAACCTTTGCCCCAGTCTGAGGTCCTGAGTGCTCTGGAGCAGGTTTTCATCAAGGATTTTCTGTACTTTGCTCCGTTCATCTTTCCTTCAATTCTGCCTAGTCTCCCAATCCCTGCCGCTGAAAAACATCCCCACAGCATGATGCTGCCACATCTATTCCTCACCGTAGGAATGGTGCCAGGTTTCCTCCAGACGTGATGCTTGGCAAACAGGCCAAAGAGTTCTATCTTGGTTTCATCAGACCAGAGAATCTTGTTTCTCATGGTCTGAGTCTTTAGGCGCCTTTTGGCAAACTCCAAGCGGGCTGTCATGTGCTTTTTACTGAGGAGTGGCTTCCGTCTGGCCACTTTACCATAAAGGCCTGATTGGTGGAGTGCTGCAAAGATGGTTGTCCTTCTGGAAGGTTCTCCCATCTCCACAGAGGAACTCTGGAGCTCTGTCAGAGTGACCATCGGGTTCTTGGTAACCTCCCTGACCAAGGCCCTTCTCCCCCGATTGCTCAGTTTGGCCGGACGGCCAGCTCTAGGACAATGATGGAGGCCACTGTTCTTCGGGGCCGTCAATGCTGCAGAAATGTTTTGGTACCCATCCCCAGATCTGTGCCTCGACACAATCCTGTCTCGGAGCTCTACGGACAATTCCTTCGACCTCATGTCTTGGTTTTTGCTCTGACATGCACTGTCAACTGTGAGACCTTATATAGACAGGTGTGTGCCTTTCCAAATCATGTCCAATCAATTGAATTTACCACAGGTGGAATCCAATCAAGTTGTAGAAACATCTCAATGATGATCAATGGAAACAGAATGCACCTGAGCTCAATTTTTAGTTTCATAGCAAAGGGTCTAAATACCTACATAAATAAGGTATTTCTGTTTTTTATTTTTAATACATTTGCTAAAATGTCTAAAAACATGTGTTCACTTTATCATTGTGGGATATTGTGTGTAGATTGATGTGTAGAACATTTAATCAATTTTAGAATAAGGCTGTAACGTAACAAAATGTGGAAAAGGTCAAGGGGTCTGGATACTTTCCGAATTCACTGTAGAGATGGAAGTTAACACATTTGTAATAGAAAACATCTTACATTCCTATACCAGCCTATATTATAAGATCACATAAAGTATTCTTGTCCTATGATGAAATTGTACTGTAGGGCTGATCAGCCTGCCTTTATCTGTGGGTATGAGTTGGGCAGTCAGTGAGGCTCAATGTTCCTCTTCCAAAAGAAGGAAAGCCAATACAAGGGAGGGAACAGCTCCAGGAATGCTTGGAATTCTGAAATGTTATTCTCTAGGGAAAGTTTATTTCTGTCTTTTATCTGGAACCAGGGGAAAGTTTCTCTCTGACACCCTTTCTCGTTCCTCACTCCACAGAACTAGAACCACTCCACAATTTTTTTTCAAAGTAACACAATAAAATAACAAAAATAAGGGGTATATTGCATCATTTTTGTTATTTTATTGTGTTACTTTTTTTTTTTTAACTTTAGTTTCATAAAAGTGCATTGATGGTTAAGGGCTTGTAAGTAAGCATTTCATGGTAAGGTCTACACTTGTTATATTCGGTGTGTGACAAATATAATTGGATTTTGATTTGAAAAAAACAACATGAGGAGATACATTTGAATCATCACGTGGTTGCTACGGAATTGGATAAATATTGAATTAGTAAATTAGTAGCCCTAAGTATATAATAGTATATAACTATAATACTAACTCTCCTAAGGGACGTTGGTGTGATTTTGAAGATGTTGTCATGATGATAAGAAATTGCTTGTTTCCATGACCATGTATTCAAAACTCTTCCAAAAAGGTATTAAAGTAGCTGTCATAATGATAAATAGTTATTCTGTGTGTGTGTCAGAAAAAAGTTCTGGAAATAGACAATTAAAATAGTTTGCACAGCACATTAGCATCAATTGGTATGTTAGCTAGGTCTGTAATCTATAAATTGGCTGAAAATAGCAATATTGCCAGGGGAAATGTAGGCTTACCTCTATTTATATTTTCTCGTCAATAATGGTCCTCCCCGTAGAATACTCGGTGAGTATGCTAACTTTGAAAGTTCACTCTTTCTCGCTCTCTCTATTTGTCTCTCTCGTGCCTGAGGTTCCCGTTGTAAAACTAGAACCACTTTCAAATATATCAGTAACGTTACTGTAGTAGCCTACACATTTGAATTCCCATCGGGCGAACACGTTTCTGGAGCTCCGCAATGGTGATGATAGGCACATTTCAATCAGTTTACATGCGCTCCTTCTCTAGTACAGAAGGTGGCGGTAACACCATTTCTGTTTCCCTGTTTTATTCTTGTTCCCAAATACTTTATACACAAACAAAAATTCCAAAATTGTATACAAAAATTACACATATTTTTGATTGAATTTAGCTATTTTATTAAAACTTAATCCGAATGAAAAACAAAAATAATAACATTTTCCTGAATCATTGTAATAAGATTTTTTCAGAGTGATTACAATTGCACTAGAATTGTTTTTTTATTTTGTATTATTTCATTGATATTTTTGGTATGTTTTAGTATTTTATTGTTAATACCTGCGTTCTGTTTTGAATGATGTAACAATGTAAATTGTTGGCTTGTATTTTACATTTTAAAAAAATTAAAAAAACATTTACTTCCGGTTTTCGGATTTAGCCTCCAAAATAAAAGTCCGCTGTAAACGCTATGTTTATGATACAGTTTCCCATTGGTTCCTGCATTAACGCCCCACTTCGAGCACCCATTGGTTCCTGCATGAACACACCAGTGTCCTCCTTACGCTTCGAACACACCGACTGTGTTATTTCGTTTTGATACACCAGAAGTACATTCGTTTCCAATGGAACGCTGCGTTTGCCTTGCGGCATTGCGTTGCAGAGGCAGTTGCAGTACGTTCTGTGTGATCAAATTGTATGCGTAGACTTGACAGAAATTAGCAAAATGTGAATGTTGATTTTTTGTTGCACACATATCCAGTAAACAAATGTGTGATAACATAATAAAAACAGTTTGATTGCATAATTTCTTTACATGTTTTATTCATTTATTTGCCAAGTATATTATTTATTCGATGACATCCACAAATTAATTGTTAGAGCCTATAATACATTTCCCTCCAAAATTCAGTTTTGGAGCGAAATGCAATAATAGTCAAGATAGCAGAGTAGGCTCTTTCAACAATCAGACCAATGTTGAGGAAGATGGTCGTGATCGCGCTGTTGGGCCGGGACCAGCCCCGCCGAAAGCGCAGGTCTGTGTGGGTCCAGAGATGGTTAAAGTCCCGAAAGTTCCACCGTCTCATTCAAGAGCTTCAACTGTTTGGAGAGGAATTCCAAAGTTACTTTCGTCTGGACCGAAGCCAGTTCGATCACCTGCTCCAGATGGTTGGAGCCAGGATCGCCCGGATGGATACTAACTACCGGGAGTCCATCAGCCCAGGTGAAAGAAAGGCGATTTGTCTCCGGGAAGCTACATTCTAGTACATTTTTAAAGCCTTTGATACCATAATTGATTGATATTTGATACATTGTTTTTATGTGCAACCTAGCTAGCTAAAGGGTTCTCTAGTTAATAGTCCCTATTTGACATCAGATGTACTTTGACAGAATGTTCATTAAAACTATAACTTTTCCCAAAATTGGTTTATAATCCTTTTTTAATTATGCAATGTTACCAAATGAAAAGAAAGTTGAGGTGCCTTCTGCCCTGATGAAGGTAGGCTAGTCTTCTCCAGGACCCATTGTGTTCAAGAAAGTTAGTCATTCATTACATTCATATTGGACTCACATACACTCTTAGAGAAAAAGGTTCCAAAAGTGTCCTTCTGCTTTCCCCATAGGATAACCCTTTTTGGTTCCAGGTATAATAAATGGAACCCAATAGGGTTCTACTTGGAACCAAAGGGGGTACTACTTGGAACCAAAAAGGGATCTCCTATGGGGACAGCCGGAGAACCCTTTTAAGTAGATAGTACCATTCTTTCTTAGAGTAGAGTTGGCCTGGGCTACAGTTTATTGATATAGTCATAGACTGATTTGTACTGTTTCAAGGCATTGTTAATGATGGTTGATGAGTATTACAATATAATTAGTAGAGCATAATAAACAGTAATGAGGTAGCTATATGAGTAGATATAATATGTGGGTGGAATTCAAGTTACACACAATATTGATCATTATTTTGAATTGTATTTCAGATTCTTGGCGACAGGGGACTCCTACAGGACCATAGGATTCAGCTTCCGAGTTGGACGGTCCAATTGTGGCAGGCATTGTCCCCTCTGTGGCACAAGCCACCCGAATGACCAGAGGATGGTAACGTGTGAGCCCACCGAATCAACCTGTCGCGAACACCAAGCGGGACGTACTTCCATCCAGCTGGACACTGAGATGGAGTAGGCTCTGACCGAGATGCCCGCTCGATGTCCGAGTCCACCTCCCACACCACCGGTGCCACCAGACAAGGGGCCGGAAGTATGGGGGTGGGATCGATGAACCACTCCTTTGTATCATAAAGACGGGACAGTGCGTCTGCCTTAGCGTTCTGGGACCCTGGTCTATACGATATCGTAACTCTGAATCGGGCGAAAAACATGGCACACCTTGCCTGGCTAGAGTTCGGTCTCCTTGCCGCCCGGATGTACTCCAGATTACAGTGGTCAGTCCAGATGATGAAAGGGTGTTGAGCCCCCTCAAGCCAATGTCTCCACTCCTTCAGAGCTTTTACGACAGGAAGCAACTCCCGGTCCCCCACGTTATAGTTTCTCTCCGCCGGGCTGAGCTTCCTCGAAAAAAAAGCGCAGGGGCGGAGCTTCAGTGGCGCGCCCGAGTGCTGTGAGAGCACGGCTCAAATCCCAGCCTCGGATGCGTCCACCTCCACTATGAATGCCAAAGAGGGATCCGGATGAGCCAACATGGGAGCCTTGGTAAACAGAGTCCTCAAGCAACAAAACACTCTGTCCGCCTCAGCCGACCACCGCAGACGCACCGGTCCCCCCTTCAGCAGTGAGGTAATGGGAGACTCACATTCCATCACCAACCCTGATGTGGAAATCCGATACCCCAGGAAGGAGACGGCATGTTGGGAGAACACACATTTCTCAGCCTTGGTCATGGTCACGCTCCAACAGTCGCCCAAGTACTCTGCTACCAGAGACACATGCGCGGCGCGTGTGGCAGAATATATCAGAATGTCATCGATATAAGCCACCACACTCTGCCCGTGCAGGTCACTGAGAATCTCGTCTACAAAGGATTGGAAGTCGGCTGGGGCATTCTTCACCCATACGGCATGACGAGGTACTCATAATGTCCGGATGTGGTACTAAACGCTGTCTTCCACTCATCTCCCTCCTGGATACGCACCAAGTTATACGCGCTCCTGAGATCTAGTTTGGTGAAGAAGCGTGCTCCGTGAAATGACTCAATCGCTGTAGCGATGAGAGGTAGCGGGTAACTGTACCCCACCGTAATATAATTTAGACCTCTATAGTCAATGCACGGACGCAGACCTCCCTCCTTCTTCTAAACAAAAAATAAACTCGAGGAGGCGGGTGACGTGGAGGGCCGAATGTACCACAGCCTCAGAGATTCAGAGACATATGTTTCCATAGCCACCGTCTCCTCCTGTGACAGGGGATACACGTGACTCCTGGGAAGTGCGGCGTTTACCTGGAGGTTTATCACACAATCCCCTAGTCGATGGGGTGGTAATTTAGTCGCCCTCTTTTTACAGAAGGCGAAAGCCAAATTGGCATATTCGGGGGGGAATGCGCACGGTGGAGATTTGGTCTGGACTCTCCACCGTCATTGCACCGATGGAAACTCCCACACACCTACCTGAGCACTCCTCTGACCACCCCTTTAGAGCCCTCTGTTACCACGAAATAGTGGGGTTGTGAAAGGCCAACTAGGGAATCCCAGCACCACCGGAAATGCAGGCGAACCAATGAGGAAGAGACTAATTCTCTCCTCATGAACCCCCTGCGTAACCATGTCCAGTGGAGCCGTGGCCTCCCTGACTACCCCTGACCCTAACGGTCAACTATCTAGGGAGTGCACGGGGAAGGGTTTGTCCATCTGAACCAGGGGAATCCCTAACCTATGCGTGAAACCACGGTCCATAAAATACCCCGCTGCGCCTGAATCTACTAGCGCCTTATGCTGGAAATGGGAGGAAAACTCAGGGAAAGAAATCAACACATACATGTGACCAACAGGGGGCTCTGGGTGAGCCTGGTGCTGACTCACCTGGGGTGTCCAAACAGTGCTCGGCCTGCCGTCTCAACTCCCAGACGAGTCCCTTCAGCACCGGTCGGCAGTGTGCTCTCTCCGACCACACCTAGTGCAGGAAGGGGATCCTCCTCCGATCGCCCTCGCTGCAGCACCCCCTAACTCCATGGGGGTTGGCGCGGAGGCCCTGGGCGGGTGAAAACAACAGGACCCGATCCGGGCGCCCGCGTGTAGCCAGCAAGTTGTCCAACCTGATGGATATGTCCACTAGCTGGTCCAGGGTGAGGGTGGCGTCTCTGCATGCTAGCTCCCTTTGGACGTCCTCCCGTAGACTGCACCGATAGTGGTCAATCAGGGCCCTGTCGTTCCACCCTGCGCCGGCGGCCAAGGTCCTGAACTCCAGAGCGAAGTCTTGTGCACTCCTCGTTTCCTGCTGTAAATGGAACAGACGTTCGCCGAATCTGGTCCATCCCAGACCGCGTTGGCCCACTCCAGAGCTTTGCCTGACAGGCAGGAGACGAGGGCGTTCATGCTCTAACTTCCCGAAGGAGCCGGGTGAACGGGGCGGCAGGTAGCCTAGTGGTTAGAGCGTTGGACTAGTAACCGTTCTGCCCCTGAACAAGGCAGTTCCTAGGCCACCATTGAAAATAAGAATTTGTTCTCAACTGACTTGCCTAGTTAAATAAAGGTAAAATAAAAAAAAATATAGCGACATTTTGCTTGTTTGGTTGCCTTGTGGAAGGAATAACTACTCTGTTTGTATTCTGCCATATTCCCAGTCGCCTTGCCATGGTTAAATGCGGTGGTACGCGCTTTCAGTTTTGTGCGAATGCTGCCATCTATCCACGGTTTCTGGTTAGGGTAGGTTTTAATGGTCACAGTGGGTACAACATCTCCGATACACTTCCTTATAAAACTCACTCACAGAATCAGCATATATGCTGATATTATTCTCTGAGGCTACCCGGAACATATCTCCGTCCGCGTGATCAAAACAATCTTGAAGCATGGATTCCAATTGGTCAGAACAGCGTTGAATAGTCCTTAGCACGGGTACTTCCTATTTGAGTTACTGCCTAGAGGAAGGGAGGAGCAAAATGGAGTCATGGTCAGATTTGCCGAAAGGGGACGGGGGAGGGCCTTGTATGCGTCGCGGAAGTCAGTGTAACGATGGCCCAGTGTTTTTCCAGTGCTACAGTCGATATGCTGATAAAATTTAGGTAGCCTTTTCCTCAAATTTTCTTTGTTACAATAAATGCAGCCTAAGGATATATGGTTTCCAGTTTTCATAAATTCCAGTGAAGATCCGTGAGGTCCATCATGGTATCGGCTAGAGGGGGGATATACACAGCTGTGACAATAACCAAAGAAAATTCTCTTGGGAGATAATACGGTCAGCATTTGATTGTGAGGAATTCTAAGTCAGGTGAACAAAAGGACTTGAGTTCCTGTATGTTGTTACAATTACACCATGAGTCGTTAATCATGAAACATACACCCCCGCCCTTCTTCCCGGAGAGATGTTTATTCCTGTCAGCGCGATGCACTGAGCATACCACGAGAGAGCCATGTTTCCGTGAAACAGAGTATGTTACAATCCCTGATGTCTCTCTGGAAAGCAACCCTTCTCCTGATTTCGTCCACTTTGTTTTCTAGGGACTGAACATTAGCGAGTAATATACTCTGACTCCCTCTCCACCGACGCTGTTGTTTTGGGTCTGCCTCTGGAATCAGTTCGAATGCCCTGGGTAGTGTGGACAAAGGATCTGCTTCGGGAATGTCGTATTCCTGGTCGTAGTGCTGGTAAGTTGACATCGCTCTGATATTCAATAGTTATTCCCGGCTGTATGTAATAACAGTAAAGATTTTCTGGGCTAACAATGTAAGAAATAATACATTTTTGAAAATACTGCAAAGTTTCCAAAGGTCTGGAAGCCGGGCAGCCCTCTATGTCGGCACTATTTTCTGTAGCAGAAGGTGAATGTGGAACTTTTGTTGCACACATATCCAGATATGCTGTGTACTATTTTGCGCTAACACACTATCGGTGTGAACAAGGCATTACCCCTCTATCACACCGACAGCCTCATTGCATTTTGGTACACCAGAAGTACATTAATTTCCAATGGAACGCTGCGTTTGCCTTGTATCATTGCGTTGCAAAGGCAGTCACAGTATGTTCTGTGTGGTGCATATCTTGGATTTATCGAACTTATGCATCAAATTATGAGTAGATGGCTTGACAGAAATGGTAGCAGAAGTTAAATGTTGAACTTTCGTTGCACACATATCCAGATGATGCGTTCCATTTTGCACAATAACGCTCTAGGTGTGATCAAGGCATAATAAAAGCCTACTGGTCAAAAATATACAATTCATATATTTTTTTATAAATAATTATTTTGATTGTATGATTCTTGTTTATTTACTGGTGCTATTCAAGGATGCCATTTTTAAATGTAATGTTTATGAAAAGTCTTACTGTATTTTTGTTGAATTGCACAAACAAATTGCATTGTACAGGAAAAACAATAGATTGTGTGTCCATAAAACCAGGGTCCAGTCTACTCACTAGAGTCCCCAGAAGACAAATCAGATGAGTTTGAACAAAAAACTAGGTCATAGGAAGTGTTGCTGGACTTTTACTGTGGTCAAACGTCCTAAAATGAGGTGCTTGGACACTATATGGCACAAATATAGCACTGTACGGGAAAAACGGGGAGTACTCAGTAGGGTTTGTAGAATCTATATATGTTTTCATTTCATGGGGCTTTGAATAATACAGAGTGTTGCTGGCTTTTTACTACGCCCATTACATTGGCCACAATGCAAATCCCTTTAGTGGCGGTCGGTGCCGTTTAAAATGAGGGAGGATGATACTTTTTTTAATGAGTTTGGGCTTATTTCTATTACAGCATATTGGATGACTGTCATTCATTTGCCCAGCTCAGTGTAACATCGATAGGTTTAGGCTACTACATTTTCCATGTACCCGTCATGAGGTTGCTACAACCTAGCCCATGAATGAAGGTTTACAACGTAGGTACGTAGGCCGAGAGATTTTTGAGTAATCAAGGTGACAGACAGTGACACATTCAATACCGCCTTGCACACTCATGCCTGCATCTAGCTGATCTAGGGTGTAATCATTTGCAAATCATTTGTCCAACAGTTGCAAATGAGAGTTCCTATTGGTCGTAGCGTTGCGTGGGTAAAATCACTGGGTAAGTCAAGCCCCCCCCCCCCCCCTCCATTACAGCCTATGTGTTGTGATAATTTTGTTGTTTGCTCTATAACCTGTTCATTCATGTGCCTTGGGACCGTGATATACAGTCAGGTCCATGAGTATTTGGACACAATTTGCATCATTTTGGCTCTGTAAGCCACCACAATGGATTTGAAAGTCAACAATCAAGCTGTGCTTTAAGTGTAGACTTTCATCTTTCATTTAAGGGTTTTGTCAAATGTATTGTATGAACCGTGTAGGAATAACAACCATTTTTATACATAGCCCCCCAATTTTAGGGGCTCAACAGTAATTGAACAAACTAACCTAATCATAAATTAAATTGTGAGTTTTAATACTTGGTTGCAAATCCTTTGCAGTCAATGACTGCAATAAGTCTGTAATCCATAGACATCGCCAGATGCTGGGTTTCTTCCCTGGTGATGCTCAGCCTGGCCTTTACTGCAGCTGTCTTCAGTTCAAATCAAATTAATAATCTGTTATTCTTATCTCTTACTTTGTTATTCAGAGCCCCATGAAATGGCACCATATATGCATTCTACAGACCCTACTGAGTATTCCCTACAATACTTTTACTGTGCCATCCAGAATAGTTTTTGCTCTTTAAGCCAATATGTATTCCATATACAGTGGGCATTTATTTGAACTTGGAACATGCTCCCACATTTAACGCAAATGTCATTTAAATATAAACAAATATGAATCATTGTTAATGTTTACAGAATAATGTTTCATATATCATGAATCAATGCAGGTTATTGATACTTTTCTACTATGACGTGCGGGACTTATATTTAGAAAATGTTCGATATTCCGTGACCCGGAAATACTTATTTAAGTGTTGCTGACTAGACGTTGTTGAAGCGTCGTATTAACCGAATAACAAAAATAGAACAAGTAGACGGACATTTCTACCAAAATGTCAAAATTACAGTTGTTGCAAGCGTTTCTCTCCGATCGATTAACAACAGTGGCTGTAGAGATATCCGTGGTAGTGGAAAATGCGTTTGCAGAGTACCAGGAGGAGATGTCACGTTCAAAGGAGGAGAATCAACGCCTGCAGAGGCTGCTGGATTCGGTTTTTAATCCCGATCTGAAATTACATAAAGCAGGTAGGCAAGTTTATATGTTTACATTACATTTTTAAATGCGTCACTTAACAGACGCTCTTGTCCAGAGCATTCCTTCTTAGTCATTTAGGCACAATGGAGAGAGTTTGAAGTCAGGGTGGCCAGATCCAGCTAAAAAACATTGCCCAATGACTACTTAACTTGCCCAAAAGGCCTGAAAACTAGCCCCTTTTTTCCCACACAGAGTTGCCACATTTATACAATAAATAATTTCCTCATAATGTTATCGAGCCAATTAAGAAGGAATACCGACGTAACTTGGAACTACGTTAGAGGCAAAATTTGGTTTTCATCAAAATAATTATTATTGCAGACTATGACATGATGTAATAAACTAATTTGAATATGTTGCAATAGAAAAGATAATTTGCCCTTATTAAACTCGCCAGATAATTTTACATCAATGGATGTCGATTTAACTTGTTTGACTGCTATGATTAAGCAATAAGGCACAAGGGGGTATGTATATGGCCAATATACCACCGCTAAGACTTATTTAGTGGATACAGCCGTTAGCAGTGGTATATTGGCCATATACCACAAACCCGCAGTGTGCCTTATTGCTATTATAAACTGGTTACCAACATAAAAGTTATTTTTTGTCATACCTAAGGTATATGGTCTGATATACCACGGCTTTCAGCCAATCAGCATGCAGGGCTTGAATCCCTTTTGGCATGTGCATAACTATAGATAAATCCGATAGGAGAGTTTGAGTGATGAAAGTTGGACAGAGGATCTCAATTTCTGAGCAAGAAACACTTGGACAAATGTTAGGCTATTTTCTGGCAATTGTGCCGTTTCTGGCAATTGTGCCATTATGTGCCAGATGTTAATACTACAAACAGTTATTAATGGACCATTTGCGAGATACACTTGTCATTTCAATAGGCATAGGCTACAGACTAAAATCTTAGTCTGTTTATGATTGTAATTCAACTTTTCTATGGTTTCTTAGCTAGATGCAGGTAGCCTAAAGTCACTGAAAGGCCTACATCTAATTTCAGATAGTCTACAGTAGCCTAGGAAAAAATGTAGGCAAGATGTAAATAAACTGAACAATTTAGCAGCTTGATTCGTTCAAATTAACAGACTAATTTATTCAACATGAATAGTTTGGCGATTTCGAGGTAAGAAGTGCTTCTGTTGCCCACTAGCCTGCTGAAATAGGATACTGAGGATGGGGTTGTAATTTCAATCACTAAATTAAATATTCATAATATGTGTATGAACTGAATATGCTTGTCAACAACCGCCAGTGTTTATTTTTTACCTCTAGCCTAATCTAATCTAATGCGTTCTAACAACTCATCGGCAATTGCAATAGAGCTTTGATTTAATTCCAATTAAACTTAATTAACTAAACATTTCCATTAATAATTGCATAATAACACAAGGCTACTACAACAATACACTGAAGTTATCGGCTATATATTAAATCCATTTTTTGCCAGCTCCAGGTAGGCTACACAAGTGGCACAAATTGATATGCAATGATTCCAGTAATTTTTAGAGATGATGGCGCCAACAGAGATGGTCGCCTCACTTCAGGTCCTTACAAAACTATGCAGTTATTAGTTATTTTATGTACTATTTCTTACATTCTTATCCCAGAAAATATCAAGTGTTATTACAAAACAGCCAGGAAGAACTATTGGATATAAAAGCGATGTCAACTTACCATCATTACGACCAGGAATACATCTTTCCCGAGGCGGATCCTTTGCTCGGATCTCCACCCTAGACATGCGATCTTATCCCAGAGGCCGACCCAAAACAGCGTGGTCACCGCAGAAGAGGCAGATGGAGCGGCCTACTGGTCAGACTCAGAAGGCGAACACACCATCCACCGCTTCCTAGCATATTACTCGCCAATGCTCTAGATAACAAGGTGGACGAAATTAGGACACGAGTTGCCTTCCAGAGAGACATCAGAGATTGGAACGTTCTCTGTTTCACGGAAACATGGCTCACTCGGGATTACGTTGTCAGAGTCGGTACAGCCACCTGGTTTCTTCACACATCGCGCCGACAGAAACAAACATCTCTCTGGTAAGAAGAAGGGCGGGGGTGTATGTCTTATGATTAACGACTCATGGTGTAATCACAACAACATACAGGAACTCAAGTCATTTTTTGTTCACCGGACCTAGAATTCCTTACAATCAAATGCGGACTGCATTATCTTCCAAGAGAATTCTCTTCAATTATAGTCACAGCCGTGTATATCCCCCCCAAGCAGATACCTTGTGGGCCCTGAAGGAACTTCACTGGACTCTATGTAAATGGAAACCATACATCCTGAGGCTGCATTTATTGTAGCTGGGGATTTTAACAAAGCTAACTTAAGATCAATACTCCCTAAATTCAGCATGTCGAATGTGCGACACGAGCTGGCAGAATTCTTGATCATTGCTACTGAAACTTCCGCGATGCATACCAAAGCCATCCTGCTGCAATTGACTTTGTAAAATCTGACCATGAATCCATTTTGTTGCTCCGAGCCTATAGACAGAAACTTAAACAGGAAACGCCCATGATCAGATCAATACAACGCTGGTCTGACCAATCGTATTCCACGCTTCAAGATTGAGCGAGTTTATTAGCAAGTGCATCGGAGATGTCGTACCCGCTGTGACTATTAAAACCTTCCCTAACCAGAAACCTTGGATTAATGGCAGCATTCGCGCAAAACTGAAAGCGCGAACCACGGCCTATAGTCATGGCAAGGCGACCGGAAACATGACCGAATACAAACAGTGCAGCTATTCCCTCCGCAAGGCAATCAAACAAGCATCAGTATAGAGACAAAGTACAGTAGCAATTAAACGGCTCAAGCATGAGACGTATGTGGCAGGGTCTACAGTCAATCACGGATTACAAAAAGAAAATCAGCCCCGTCGCGGACATTGACGTCTTGCTTCCAGATAAATTAAACAACTTCTTTGCTTGCTTTGAGGACAATACAGTGCCACTGACGCGGCCTGCTACCAAAGCCTGTGGGCTCTCCTTCCCTGTGGCCAACGTGAGTAAAACATTTAAACGTGTTAACCCTTGCAAGGCTGCCGGCCCAGACGGCATCCCTAGCCGCGCCCTTAGAGCATGCGCAGACCAGCTGGCTGGTGTGTTTACGGACATATTCAACCAATCCCTATCCCAGTCTGTTGTCCCCACATGCTTCAAGATGGCCACCATTGTTCCTGTTCCCAAGAAAGCTAAGGTAACTGAACTAAATTACTATCGCCCCATTGCACTCACTTCTGTCATCATGAAGTGCTTTGAGAGACTAGTCAAGGATCATATCACCACCACCCTACCTGATACCCTAGAACACTCCAATTTGCTTACCGTCCCAATAGGTCCACTGACAATGCAATCGCCATCACACTGCACACTGCCCTATCCCATATGGACAAGAGGAATACCTATGCAAGAATGCTGTTCATTGACTACAGCTCAGCATTTAACACCATAGTACCCTCCAAGCTCATCATTAAGCTCGAGACCCTGGGTCTCGACCCCGCCCTATGCAACTGGGTCCTGGAGTTTGACGGGCCTCCCCCAGGTGGTGAAGGTAGGAAACAACATCTCCACCCCGCTGATCCTCAACACTGGGGCCCCACAACGGGTGCGTTCTCAGCCATCTCCTGTACTCCCTGTTCACCCACGACTGCGTGGCAATGCACGCTTCCAACTCAATTATCAAATTTGTAGACTACACTACAGTGGTAGGCCTGATTACCAACAACGACGAGACTGCCTACAGGGAGAAGGTGAGAGCCCACGGAGTGTGGTGTCAGGAAAATAACCTCTCACTCAACGTCACCAAAACAAAGGAGATGATCGTGGACTACAGGAAACAGCAGAGGGAGCACCCCCTATCCACATCGATGGGACAGTAGTGAAGGTGGAAAGTTTAAATTTCCTCGGCGTACACATCACGGACAAACTGAAATAGTCCACCCACACAGACAGCGTGGTGAAGAAGGCGCAACAGCGCCTCTTCAACCTCAGGTAGATGAAATCTAAAACACTCACAAACTTTTACAGATGCACAATCGAGAGCATCCTGTCGGGCTGTATCACCGGCTGGTACAGCAATTGCACTGCCCTGAACCACAAGGCTCTCCAGAGGGTAGTGCAGTCTGCACAATGCATCACCGGGGGCAAACTACCTGCCCTCCAGGACACTTACAGCACCCGATGTCACAGGAAGGCCAAAAATATCAAGGACGACATCCACCCGGGCCACTGCCTGTTCACCCCGCTATCATCCAGAAGGCGAGGTCAGTACAGGTGCATCAAAGCTGGGAACGAGAGACTGAAAAACAGCTTCTGTCTCAAGGCCATCAGACTGTTTAACAGCCATCACTAACATAGAGAGGCTGCTGCCAACATACAGACTCAAATCTCTGGCCACTTAAATGAATGGACTTAAAGTTACTAGTGATACCTTTATTAAATAATGGCACTTTAATAATGTTTACATATCCTACATTACTCATCTCCTATGTACAGTTGTGGCCAAAAGTTTTGAGAATGACACAAAATATGAATTTTCACAAAGTCTGCTGCCTCAGTTTGTATGATGGTAATTTGCATATACTCCAGAATGTTATGAAGAGTGATCAGATGAATTGCAAAGTGCCTCTCTGCCATGCAAATGAACTGAATCCCCCAAAAACATGTCCACTGCATTTCAGCCCTGCCACAAAAGGACCAGCTGACATCATGTCAGTGATTCTCTCGTTAACACAGGTGTGAGTGTTGACGAGGACAAGGCTGGAGATCACTCTGTCATGCTGATTGAGTTCGAATAACAGACTGGATGCTTCAAAAGGAGGGTGGTGCTTGGAATCATTGTTCTTCCTCTGTCAATCATGGTTACCTGCAAGGAAACATGTGCCGTCATCATTGCTTTGCACAAAAAGGGCTTCACAGGCAAGGATATTGCTGCCAGTAAGATTGCACCTAAATCAACCATTTATCGGATCATCAACAACTTCAAGGAGAGCGGTTCAATTGTTGTGAAGAAGGCTTCAGGGCGTCCAAGAAAGTCCAGCAAGCGCCAGCACCGTCTCCTAAAGTTGATTCAGCTGCGGGATCGGGCACCACCAGTACAGAGCTTGCTCAGGAATGGCAGCAGGCTGGTGTGAGTGCATCTGCACGCACAGCGAGGCCAAGACTTTTGGAGGATGGCCTGGTGTCAAGAAGGGCAGCAAAGAAGCCACTTCTCTCCAGGAAAAACATCAGAGACATACTGATATTCTGCAAAAGGTACAGGGATTGGACTGCTGAGGACTGGGGTAAAGTCATTTTCTCTGATGAATTCCCTTTCCGATTGTTTGGGGCATCTGGAAAAAAGCTTGTCCGGAGAAGACAAGGTGAGCGCTACCATCAGTCCTGTGTCATGCCAACAGTAAAGCATCCTGAGACCATTCATGTGTGGGGTTGCTTCTCAGGCAAGGGAGTGGGCTCACTCACAATTTTGCCTAAGAACACAGCCATGAATAAAGAATGGTACCAACACATCCTCCGAGAGCAACTTCTCCCAACCATCCAGGAACAGTTTGGTGACGAACAATGCCTTTTCCAGCATGATGGAGCACCTTGCCATAAGGCAAAAGTGATAACTAAGTGGCTCGGGAACAAAACATCAATTATTTTGGGTCCATGGCCAGGAAACTCCCCAGACCTTTATATAATTGAGGTGTGGTCAATTGTGGTCAATTCTCAAACAAAACAAAAACCCACAAATTCTAACAAACTCTAAGCATTGATAATGCAAGAATGGCTGCCATCAGTCAGGATGTGGCCCAGAAGTTAATTGACAGCATGCCAGAGGGGATTGCAGAGGTCTTGAAAAGGGTCAACACTGCAAATATTGACTCTTTGCATCAACTTCATGTAATTGTCAGTAACAGCCTTTGACACTTATGAAATGCTTGTAATTATACTTCAGTATTCCATAGTAACATCTGACAAAAATATCTAAAGACACTGAAGCAGCAAACTTTGTGGAAATTAATTTGTGTCATTCTCAAAACTTTTGGCCACGACTGTATATACTGTATTCTATACCATCTACTGCATCTTGCCTATGCCGCACGCCATCGCTCATCCATACATTTATATGTACAGTTGAAGTCGGAAGTTTACATACACCTTAGTCAAATACATTTAAACTCAGTTTTTCACAATTCCTGACATTTAATTCTAGTTAAAATTTCCCGTCTTAGGTCGATTAGTTTCACCACTTTATTTTAAGAATGTGAAATGTCAGAATAATAGTAGAGAGAGTGATTTATTTCAGCTTTTATTTCTTTCATCACATTCCCAGTGGGTCAGAAGTTTACATACACTCAATTAGTATTTGGTAGCATTGGCTTTACATTGTTTAACTTGGGCCAAACGTTTCGGGTAGCCTTCCACAAGCTTCCCACAATAAGTTGGGTGAATTTTGGCCCGTTTCTCCTGACAGAGCTGGTGTAACTGAGTCAGGTTTGTAGGCCTCCTTGCTCGCACACACTTTTTCAGTTCTGCCCATACATTTTCTATAGGATTGAGGTCAGGGCTTTGTGATGGCAATTCCAATACTTTGTTGTCCTTAAGCCATTTTGCCACAACTTTGGAAGTATGCTTGGGGTCATTGTCCATTTGGAAGACCCATTTGAGACCAAGCTTTAACTTCCTGACTGATGTCTTGAGATGTTGCTTCAATACGTCCACATCATTTTCTGTCCACATAGTTTTCCTACCTCATGATGCCATCTATTTTGTGAAGGGCACCAGTCCCTCCTGCAGCAAAGAACCCCCACAACATGATACTGCCACCCCCGTGCTTCATGGTTGGGATGGTGTTCTTCGGTTTGCAAGCCTCCCCCTTTTTCCTCCAAACGTAATGATGGTCATTATGGCCAAACAGTTCTATTTTTGTTTCATCAGACCAGAGGACATTTCTCCAAAAAGTATGATCTTTGTCCCCATGTACAGTTGCAAACTATAGTCTGGCTTTTTTAATGGCGTTTTGGAGCAGTGGCTTCTTCCTTGCTGAGCGGCCTTTCAGGTAATGTCGATATAGGACTTGTTTTATTGTGGATATAGATACTTTTGTACCTGTTTCCTCCAGCATCTTCACAAGGTCCTTTGCTGTTGTTCTGGGATTGATTTTCACTTTTCACACCAAAGTACGTTCACCTCTAGGAGACAGAACACGTCTCCTTCCTGAGCGGTATGACGACTGCGTGGTCCCATGGTGTTTATACTTGTGTACTATTGTTTGTACAGATGAACGTGGTACCTTCAGGCGTTTGGAAATTGCTCCCAAGGATGAACCAGACTTGTGGAGGTATACAATTGTTTTCTGAGGTCTTGGCTGATTTCTTTTGATTTTCCCATGATGTCAAGTGAACAGGCACTGACTTTGAAGGTAAGCCTTGAAGTACATCCACAGGTACACCTCCAATGGACTCAAATGATGTCAATTAGCCTATCAGAAGCTTCTAAAGCCATGACATCATTTTCTGGAATTTTCAAGCTGTTTAAAGGCACAGTCAACTTAGTGTATGTAAACTTCTGACCCACTGGAATTGTGATACAGTGAATTATAAGTGAAATAATCTGTCTGTAAACAATTGTTGGATAAATTATTTGTGTCATGCACAAAGTAGATGTCCTAACCGACTTGCCAAAACTATAGTTTGTTAACAAAAAATTTGTGGAGTGGTTGAAAAACAAGTTTTAATGACTAAACCTAAGTGTATGTAAACTTCCAACTTCACGTGTACATATTCTATTTATCCCTTTACATTTGTGTGTATAAGGTAGTTGTGAATTTGTTAGATTACTTGTTAGTTATTACTGCATATAGTCGGAACTAGAAGCACAAGCATTTCGCTACACTCGCATTAACATCTGCCAACCATGTGTATGTGACCAATAAATTGATTTCAACATATGTATTGAATCAAATGGTAGCATATAAAGTAATAGGCTACTGGGTGCAAAACTATGAACATGGCAACCCTGGTGGAAGTTAGCCCAAGAATGTACTCTTAAGGAGTGTAAGGGACTGAGGTAAAAAGTTGTTTTATATTGGATATTCGGTGCTCTCGTCAATAGCTATTGAACCAAGTATGTCATGACTATGAAGATGGTGTATTCTGAAACAGAGTTGATGGAGAACAAACCACACCTTTAAACAATTTGGGATTTCAATCTTCAACTAGCTCTTACACAACGCATGTGCAGGCTGTCTTACGGACGTGACATCACTTCACGCATTGGGTTTGTCCATCCTCCCTTGATTCAGAATATATCGTTCTCATTGTCATGGCACGCTTTGTGTACGAGCTATTGAAAGCCGGGAAAGTTTTTACATTTGAATCGGTCTTACACAATGCGGGTGCAGGCTGTGTTACGGACGTGATGTCACGCATTGATACTGACCCAAACATGTTTGATTTCAGAGTCTGGATTGTGTTTTAGATATCCATTTGGAATTAATTGATGTCTTTTTATTTATTACTATCATTTAAATCATTTAAACTATTGACGATTGAAACCTGAAAACAAGTCATACATTTTTGCCCAACCCTCCCCCGATTCAGAGTGCAAGTGTATGTAAACCTCCGACTTCAACTGTGTTGAAATGTACACTGCTCAAAAAAATTAAGGGAACACTAAAATAACACATCCTAGATCTGAATGAATAAAATACTCTTATTAAATACTTTTTTCTTTACATAGTTGAATGTGCTGACAACAAAATCACACAAAAATGATCAATGGAAATCAAATTTATCAACCCATGGAGGTCTGGATTTGGAGTCACACTCAAAATTAAAGTGGAAAACCACACTACAGGCTGATCCAACTTTGATGTAATGTCCTTAAAACAAGTCAAAATGAGGCTCAGTACTGTGTGTGGCCTCCACGTGCCTGTATGACCTCCCTACAACGCCTGGGCATGCTCCTGATGAGGTGGCGGATGGTCTCCTGAGGGATCTCCTCCCAGACCTGGACTAAAGCATCCGCCAACTCCTGGACAGTCTGTTGGTGGATGGAGCGAGACATGATGTCCCAGATGTGCTCAATTGGATTCAGGACTGGGGAACGGGCGGGCCAGTCCATAGCATCAATGCCTTCCTCTTGCAGGAACTGCTGACACACTCCAGCCACATGAGGTCTAGCATTGTCTTGCATTAGGAGGAACCTAGGGCCAACCGCACCAGCATATGGTCTCACAAGGGGTCTGAGGATCTCATCTCATCTCGGTACCTAATGGCAGTCAGGCTACCTCTGGCGAGCACAAAGAAATGCCACCCCACACCATGACTGACCCACCGCCAAACCGGTCATGCTGGAGGATGTTGCAGGCAGCAGAACGTTCTCCACGGCGTCTCCAGACTTTGTCACGTCTGTCACATGTGCTCAGTGTGAACCTGCTTTCATCTGTGAAGAGCACAGGGCGCCAGTGGCGAATTTGCCAATCTTGGTGTTCTCTGGCAAATGCCAAACATCCTGCACGGTGTTGGGCTGTAAGCACAACCCAAACCTGTGGACGTCGGACCCTCATACCACCCTCATGGAGTCTGTTTCTGACCGTTTGAGCAGGCACATGCACATTTGTGGCCTGCTGGAGGTAATTTTGCAGGGCTCTGGCAGTGCTCCTCCTGCTCCTCCTTGCACAAAGGCGGAGGTAGCGGTCCTGCTGCTGGGTTGTTGCCCTCCTACGGCCTCCTCCACGTCTCCTGATGTACTGGCCTGTCTCCTGGTAGCGCCTCCATGCTCTGGACACTACGCTGACAGACACAGCAAACCTTTTTGCCACAGCTCACATTGATGTGCCATCCTGGATGAGCTACACTACCTGAGCCACTTGGGTTGTAGACTCCGTCTCATGCTACCACTAGAGTGAAAGCACCACCAGCATTCAAAAGTGACCAAAACATCAGCCAGGAAGCATAGGAACTGAGAAGTGGTCTGTGGTCACCACCTGCAGAACAACTCCTTTATTGGGGGTGTCTTGCTAATTGCCTATAATTTCCACCTGTTGTCTATTCCATTTGCACAACAGCATGTGAAATTTATTTTCAATCAGTGTTGCTTCGTAAGTGGACAGTTTGATTTCACAAAAGTGTGATTGACTTGGAGTTACATTGTGTTGTTTAAGTGTTCCCTTTATTTTTTTGAGCAGTGAATATATATCTCTTTTTAATCTAATCTTTAACTCTGCATTGTTGGAAATGGATCCGTAAGCATTGGTAGTCTACACCTGTTGTCTACGAAGGATGTGATAAATACAATATGATTTGATGGCATGGTTGCATGGACGCACGGTCAAACGACTGTGTGGCTGCCATTCCTGTCACTCCCAATTGGCCATGGAGCCTATAGGCCTTTTAACTGTTTAGTGGCAATTACACATTCAACAAAAATTTGTTATGAATTTGAAACATAAAATGATTGAATAAACTCTTTGGCTCCTACATCATCAGTCAGCGGTTTACAGAACGGAGCTCACCCTAACCAACCGTCATATCGTCGTGATGGGAGGATTTATGCCGGCTCTTATTTTTGACAAGCGCGGGTCTCTGCAACAACACACGCCTCCTTCACTCTATCTCAATACTCTCATCAACTATAGATTTTTGGGCTCATGCATTTTTTTTCTTTCCCTAAGCTGCTGAAATAATTATAAAAATATATATTTTTCATATGTTTAAAAAATAAACTGTTTTTAGTGTGGGTGAAAACAACCAGGTTCTATTTTGTATTAGTATTTGTATTTGTATTAGTATTGTAGTATTAGTATTGTATTAGTATTAGTAAAATCACCTACGCTATGTGGGTGATGCTAACATTAGCGAATAAATCATGTTAAGAGTCAAGTCACAGAGGTAGATTATTTATTGAAATGTGTCGATTTGTCTTGAAAGTTATTTCCTATCTTTCTTTCCAGACCCCCTGCAGCTCACTCTCACCGTCTCTGAAGACGAGGTTCCCTCTGACCAGCAGCACTCGGAGCAGGTTTGGAGTGATCAAGAGGACACAGAGTTCTTCATTCCCTGTGTGGAAAGTGACAGTGACCAGGGCTCACACCTTTACCAAACTGGGAAGAACAGCAAGAGGGACTCCCTATCCACAATTGTAGCAGAACAGATCCAAACAAAACCTGATGGAGAGGATGACGGAATATCCGAATCAACCAGTTATGCTCCCCTCACACAGTTAAAGCCTCTAAAAATCAAGAGAACACGGTTAAAGAAAGGACAAAGCTCTTACATCTGCGCTGAGGTCAAGACAACCAGTGAGCTGATAGAGCCACTGAGGGATCACACGGGGAAGAGGTCCTACAGTTGTACTGAATGCACAGCAACCTATGACAGACCGTGTCATTTGAAAACACACAAGAGAACTCACACCGGTGAGAAACCATTTGAGTGCAAAGACTGTGGTAAATGCTTCAACCGCAAGTATTGCCTGCACGTGCATATGTTAACACACACACGGGAGAAACCGTACTGCTGCCATTATTGTGGCAAATGCTTCGCTCTAAACACAAGGCTAATAGATCATCTGAGGATACACACAGGGGAGAAACCATACAAGTGCCCTTTCTGTGCCAGATGCTTTACATTTCTATCTCACTTAAGTCGTCACAAGAAGCTCCATACAGGAGAGAGGCCATTTCAATGCAATGTATGTGGGAAATGCTACACACGGAAGGAGCACCTGACAGACCATATGAGATCCCACACTGGAACAAAACCATACAGCTGTAAGCAATGTGGCAAATGCTACAAACTGCAGGGAAACCTGAGATCGCATATGGCGAGTCACACAGGGGGGAAATCATGCAAGTGCCCTGTGTGTGGACTAGGTGTTATAAATCTTAATCGCCACATGCAAGTTCATGCAGGAGAGAAACCGCATCAATGCCAAGATTGTGGGAAGTGCTTTAACCGAAAGGAAAAACTGACAGAGCACTTAAGGACTCACACAGGAGAGAAACCGTATCGATGTCATGATTGTGGTGAATGCTTTAGGCTCAATGTAACCCTGAAGAAACACATGATGACGCACACTGCTGCGGCAAGTACTTCTCCATGAAAGAAGATATGGGAACTCAAGAAGACACACACAGGGACAAATCTGTTCACTGCTCAGTGCATTGCATGTTTCAGCAATATTGTTTAGATTGAATTTGAACAATGTTTCAGTCAGAAGGGTACAAAAGCTGAAAAACATACGCACATCCAGTCAGAAGGGTACCTTGAACTGTGACATGTGGTTTTAAACAGGACAGAAACTGTATAGGTGCAATGATTCTGGTCAATGCCCTAATCAAAAGACATGCTTGGGGGAAAAAATGGAAAAAACATTTACTGTGCATTTTTGATGCATTTGAAGAACACAACACCACAGTATGTGAAAAAATATCAATCTTGAAAGAGGTTTGTGAGGTGCAAATTAACAGTATATGTCGAAAATAAAGTTTTGACCTCGTAGCTATTATGATTTTAAATTATTTACAGTGACAAAAATATAAACGCAACATATTTCATGAGCTGAAAAAAGAGCCCCGAATTTTTCCATACACACAAAGCTTATTTCTCTCAGATGTTGTGCACGAATTTGTTTACATCCCTGTTAGTGAGCATTTCTCCTTTGCCTAGGTAGTTCCTCCACTTGATAGGTGTGGCATATCAAGAAGCTTATTAAACAGGATGATCTTTACCTATGTGCAGCTTGTGCTGGGAACAAAAGGCCACACTAAAATGTGCAGTTTTGTCACACAACACAATGCCGCAGATGTCTCAAGTTTTGAGGGAGCGTGCAATTGGCATTCTGACTGCAGGAATGTCCACCAGATTTGTTGCCACAGTATTGAATATTTATTTCTCTCCTATAAGCTGCCTGCAATGTCGTTTTTGAGAATTTAGCAGGAAGTCCAACCGGCCTCATAACCGCAGACCACGTGTAACCACGCCAGCCCAGGACCTCCACATCCGGCTTCTTCCCATGCGGGATCTTCTGAGACAAGCCACCCAGACAGCTGTTGAAACTGAGGAGTATTTCGGTCTGTAATAAAGCCCTTTTGTGGGGAAAAACTCATTCTGATTGGCTGGGCCTGGAATCCAAATGGGTGGGCCTATGCCCCTGCCCACCCATGGTTGCCCATTCATGTGAAATCCATAGATTAGGGCCTAAGTCATTCCTTTATATGAACTGTAAAATTGTTGAAATTGTTGCATGTTGCGTTTATATTTTGTTCAGTATATTATTTCATAATTTCTTGTTAACAATATTAAACTTAGATCTTCACCACCAGTTATACTGTAAATGCTTATGCAAACACTGTTGCCTTCCCTAGGTTTCCCCCCATTTGGAGACAGCCCTTTTTTCTTTTTTTTAATGTGTTTTGAGTTGCAGTGACCTTTTTATTTAATATATTTTGTGTGCCTCATTCTAATTTAGTATGATTTCTTTGGCAGTGACCTTTTATGTAATATATTTTGTATTTTCGTACGAAAGCTGAAGAAAATACACACATCACATGTTTTTTTTTGCAGGTGCTGGAGTTATAGGGGAACTACCTCATTAGCCCAGATGATTTTATTGTTACATAGGATGGATGCCTGATGAGACCTAAGGGTCAAAATGTTGTAACTTCAAAATCACTTGGGAGCATGAACAGCAGTGGGCGCCATTTTGCTTTTATTTTTCACCTCATTCTAATTTTACACGATCTATGGCTTGCTCTGTTTTTCCCTTGTGTTTTCTAATTGATTAATTGCAGACTCCCCCTTGGCTGTGCTCCTTGGAGATGGGAGTTGGCCCAGGCATGCCACAACTGGGCCTGATTTGATTTAAAGAGCTCCCACACAACTGAAAAGGAGCTTTCAGCCCCAGTCTAGGCCTGCTGCTGGAGGGAGAAGACACCCAGTCAGCATAGATACCAGGAGCCAGAGGGGGACCAGAGTCGACAACGCTCTCTACCACACAGATAAATGGCAATCGATCCCTAAGCATGTGAGGGTGAGGTCGAATACTTCTAATCAGAATGGATCCCTCCCTCATCCATGTTTTTCTCTCTCCCTCTGTCTACCACTGCTGTTCCGTGGGCTGGGTGCCCACAATGGATGACGGCGCGTGACTACCGACACGCAAACAAACGATGGAATGGTGGTGGCCATCTTGAGGACCTCCAGCAGCATGGATTGTATCTCTGTATTTGCAGGTTCCATCAAGTATAATTTTAGATTTTATGAGACCTTCTTGAAATGAAATTTAATACCAATTTTGAGATCTGCGTGCGCCACAAACCTGCTAATATTCCAATATTTTTTTCACGCCGTCACCAATAGAAAGAATGAGTAGGCTAATCGTCTTCTAATATCATAGAAAGGACAAACATCGTGCTGCACTCTACCTTAAAAAAATTAAATTGAGTGCTGGATCCTCGTGTGTGTGTGTATAATCCAAAGATCAGAAATAGGTAAATAAACTTATATTTATATTTGTATTGCCGCACAAAGGTTCGGTACGAGCCCATGAAGACATTTGCATAATTGGGCACAACTGTCAATCCCATAGCAGTTCCTTGAACCTGAAGAAACGTTTGAAGACCATTATCTTTAGGTTCAAGGAACTGCTATGGGATTGCCAGTTGTGCCCAATTATGCAAATGTATTTATGGGCTTGTACCGAACGAGGGAAATTGAGTTGGACTTTTTTTATACGGTAATAATCTCCTATTCTAATAAGTTCATCAAAGTGTTTATGAGATCGATGACATCTTTTTTTTCATTTGGTCAGGTAATGATCTTAAATTGGAGGAATTGTATACATACATGAATTCATTAATGCCATCCATTAAATTACGTTAGTATCCGATTAAAGAACATGTTTCCTTTTTTGGTAAGATGGCAATTGCTTGCACACTGAGGTGTATAGAAAAGAACGGGATTGAAATACCTTTCTTCATTTCAACAGTTATCATACTTTTTTTTTTACCATAGCCAACTCCTTTGCATTAGGCACATTTGTGACTGTGATTAATCATTCGATGTACATGCCAAATATTTCCGTGAACGATTCAAAACAAGAGGGTATAAAGAGTCATTATTGGACAATTGCCTTTAGAGAGTAAGACAAGCGGAATGCATTATTGCAACCACGTCAAAGGAATCCCTCCTCTCTCAGCAACTTTGGTGTCCACCTACAGTCCTATTTCAAGGTCGACCAAGGAAGAGTTTAATTGACATTGGCACATATTACACAGTGACCCCAGCTTTGATAAAGCGTTTGTATCCCCTCCTGAGGTTTTGCTATAGGAGACCCTCAAATTTGAGGGATTGTTTAGTAAACTCATATTGGCCTAAGAAAAAAGCATCCCATTTTATGTGTATCATTCATTCCTTTCTTATCCATCCCCAACCAGATGAGAGGGTAAAGGTTTGAGGTAGAATAACAAGTAACACGAAACACGTTGTATATCTCCTTAAGTGTTCCTGTAACTTTTATGATGTGGATAAGCCCAAATGTGGAGTTAAGACAAGGATATGTGAGCATAAGAGCTCCTTTCGCAACCATGATGAGAAATCACCTGCTGCCAGGCATTTCAAGAGCCGTAATCATGAACTAATTGCCTTACTTTATATGGGTATTGAATTGGTGAATGCGCCATATAGGGGAGGAGATGGGGATAAATTACTTCTCCAAAGAGAGGTACAGTGCATTCGGAAAGTATTCAGACCCCTTGACTTTTCCCACATTTTGTTTCATTACAGCCTTATTCTAAAATGTATAAAATAGTCCCCCCCCCTCAATCTACACACAATACCCCATAATGACGAAGCAAACGTTTTTTATACATTTTTCATAAACTTTACTCTGTACCTTGTTGAAGCACCTTTGGCAGCGATTACAGCCTCGAGTCTTCTTGAATATGACGCTACAAGCTTGGCACACCTGTATTTGGGGAGTTTCTCCCATTCCTATCTGCATATCCTCTCAAGCTCTGTCAGGTTGGATGGGGGTCGTTGCTGCACATGTAACAGATGTAAATTGTACTCTCCTTGCGTTGTGTTTTGTTCAAATAAATCACCCCAGCCAGTGTTCCCAGTTGAGCATTATTTATTATCTGTTGTTAAATAGGAAACAGCACGTTAGTTGTGCAGGGCTTAACGATGTTGATGGCTGTCGATGGTAAAATCTGTAGCATGAAAACAACTGTGTTAGCAGTGGCTTATGTGACCATTACATCGGTGTATGCTAGCTAATACACTTATTTACTGCAATCATATGCCAAAGCACATCCCAGAAAGCCCCTCAATCCCTAACAGGTACCATATACCCACACATGTATAAATCAGTAATGTACAGCAAACTTGTACACATTGGAAAATAGAAAACAGTATTCAAAACGTGACCTACCCCTTGCATCACATTTTCATACTGGGGAGACCTGACGCTCGCAATCTCCCCATATCTGCATGCGGGGCCAGTCACAACACGCCTTATTGTCATCAGAGTTGAACCAACCAACAAGAATGATTGAAAATTGAATACACCTTTATTTAGAGGCAAGTGAAACATAACCAACCCTGTTACACACAGCTATTTTCAAGTTTCTCCAGAGATGTTCGATCGGGTTTAAGTCCGGGCTCTGGCTGGGCCAGCTCTAGGATGAGTCTTGGTGGTTTCGAACTTCTTCCATTTAAGAATGATGGAGGCCACTATGTTCTTGGGGACCTTCAATGCTGCAGAAATGTTTTGGTACCCTTCCCCAGATATGTGCCTAGACAAAATCCTGTCAGAGCTCTACGTTTTTTTGCTCTTAAATGCACTGTCAGCTGTGGGACTTTATCTAGACAAGTGTGTGCCTTTCCAAATCATGTCCAATCAATTGAATTTACCACAGGTGGACTTCAACCAAGTTGTAGAAACATTTCAAAGATGATCAATGCAAACAGGGTGCACCTGAGCTAAATTTAGAGTCTCATAGCAAAGGGTCTGAATACTTATGTAAATAAGGTATTTCATATATTTTCTACAGTTCCAAAAAACTGTTTCTGCTTAGTCATTATGGGGTATTGTGTGTAGATTTGCTGAGGATTTGTTTTTATTTAATCCAATTTAGAATAAGGCTGTAACGTAATTTTGAAAAAGTCAAGGGGTTTGAATCCTTTCCGAAGGATAGACTGCTTGGGCACTCTTGCCCCAGCAGGCCTTACTGAGGAATTTTCTTGTTCTTTGTAGTAGGTTTTTTGTAGTAGGTTATAAGTAGGCCAAACATTTAGGTAATGGCATGATCATGTATTTGTATTGTGTGTATATCTATTAATTGATTTTCATGTCCCCCCCCCCCCCCCCCAACTCCCTCTCCTGTGATCTCTTGATTTGGGCGAATACTGGTATTCTTGTTGTGACATTGATTGTCATTGCCTTGCACGCCGAAGAAGGGCTCATATCAGAACGTTCGTGCACCCATAAACATTTTAAGTTTATTTACCTGAGTGCTGTCCTATTTATGTTCTTTTGACTAATATCATAGACTAATATTTGGTGCTAATTCACCAGTTGGAGAAGTGGAAACTCAAAACACATTAGCTAGATCACTACCTCTGAATAGAATTTTCGCTTGCAGTAGCAATGTTTTAATCTAACAGTAAAGTAATCACTAATGTCCTAAACGAACTTTGCTGCCATAGCCGAATACCCAATGAGGCCGTTGTAATCAGGCAGCCGATGCACTTGCAATGGCCAATGCTCAAATCCATATCAATATCTCGGTTGTAAACAGACCTCTGAGAAATAAAAAAAATACATACCTGCACAAAGGTGAGAACATACTCTCTCCAACTGTGACAAGTATTACTAAGGATAGATGTGTTTTTCTTAAAGCTAGGATGACAACTCGTTTATTTTCTACAGGAGCGCAGTGGGAAAGGGTGTAAAAAGTGGCTCGCTCATTATCACTGCAGCAGGCCCAAGCGAAACAGGCACATGGGCAGGGCAGACACTTTCATTAGAGGAATTATGAATCTTGTGCTTTACTGTTTGACCAAATCATTTAATAGCTAAATAGCTGACTAGCTAGCTAACGAGTGAGCTAAATACCCAAACTTCAAGCAATGTTTCGAATTGGCTATCTATTTTGTAGCCTACCTTACTGACAGTGCTCACTCATCTGTCAACATCTGACTTGCAGTGACACATGCACACACAGAGTCGTAGACGACATGTGGAGCGCTCTAGCACCTTGAAAATACGCCTCGGTAGAAGTAGGCTGTCATTTGATGTAAAGACATTTTGTACAGATTTTGCCTTGGTGGCAACAATTAAGCAGCTGCGGAAACACTTGCATTTTTTAAGACTTAGGACCTGCGGACACCTTGTGAACTGAGCGTATCACTCAGGGCATCTGACCACAGTCTTTATCAACAGTCATTGTTTTGTTTTGTTATGATTTACTGTCTGTCGATTTGGGAACAGAGGGGGAGTTTCTTCACCTTTTGGGGACCACTTTTCTATCTGCACTCAAAGGATATTTGTCGCAGGGCTCATTATTAATTGTTCGGTTCCTTTTCTTCTCTCAGCAGAGCAACGTAAGTCATTGATTTGTTCACCTTTGTGTCTGTATAGCCTCTCCCGAGGAGTGCACATGGCACTGTTTAGGCTGTTACATATGTTAGTGTCAAATGTCTACTAAAAAGCTCATCAGTCTGGCACTTCAATTTAGCACGCAAATTGCTGTCCATCCGTAATTATTGGGACAGCAGTGGTGATTTTAGCATGTAAATCTTAGTGGGGCAAACTCTACATATATTTTTTTAGATGCATGCCAGGAAAGCCACTACACAACACGAAACATTACATTAATTGTAGTGGCGATCTTAGCATGTAAATCTTGGGGGACAAACTCCCGATTTTTGTTTAGATGCATGCCAGTAAAGCCACAACACTAAACAATACATTAAATGCACTATAATGGTGAGAAACAGTGCCCACAAACTGTTAGGGCCTACATAAAGCTGTCACAACAGCAGAGCTTTCTTTTCAGCACCATGGAGTGAATCTTTACCACTGCTACACCTGGCTATCAGTGGAGCCTTGTCTGGTGGTGAAAGAGTTCATTCGCCTCATTTACTGCCTTTTTAAAAAGTGGTGTTTTTTTGTCTTTTATGTCGTCGTCCCCCCCAAAAAAATATATCTTTATATATATATACAGTACCAGTCAAAAGTTTGGACACGTCTACTTATTCAAGGGTTTTTCCTTTATTTTGACTATTTTCTACATTTTAGAATAATAGTGAAGACATTAAAACTATAAAATAACACACATGGAATCATGTTTTAACCAAAACAAAGTATTAAACAAATAAAACATATATATATATTTTTTTTAAAATGTTGATTCTTCAAAGTAGCCACCCTTTGCCTTGATGACACTCTTGGCATTCTGTCAATAAGCTTCACCTGGAATGCTTTTCCAACAGTCTTGAAGGAGTTCCCACATGCTGAGCACTTGTTGTATGCTTTTCCTTCACCCTGTGGTCCAACTCATCCCAAACCATCTCAATTGGTTTGAGGTTGGGTGATTATGGAGGCCAGGTCATCTGATGCAGCACTCCATCACGCTCCTTCTTGGTTAAATAGCCCGTGCACAGCCTGGAGGTGTGTTGGGTCATTGTCCTGTTGAAAAACAAATGATCGTCCCACTAACACCAGATGGGATGGCGTATCGCTACAGAATGCTGTGGTAGTCGTGCTGGTTAAGTGTGCCTTGAATTCTAAATAAATCATGAGTGTTACCAGCAAAGCACCCCCATACCTCCTCCTCCATGCTTCACAGTGGGAACCACACATGCGGAGATCATCCGTTCACCTACTCTGCATCTCACAAAGACATGCCAGTTGGAACCAAAAATCAGACCAAAGGACAGATTTACACCGGTCTAATGTCCATTGCTCATGTTTCTTGGCCCAAGCAAGTCTTCTTCTTGTTGTGACGTGACTATCATTAATGTGATAACTGCTATTCATTGAATAATTACCTCCTATGTTTATTTATTACTCAATTAAATTAATCATGTAACAATTTATTCATTAGTAATTACGTTTCCTCAATTAACTCAAGAATATATTGATATACCAGTCATCAATCAATAATTTCCTCATATCAGTCTCACTCTGAGTGTTGCATAATCCTTGGATATCTGCACAAACCCTAGCCTAAGTGATGAATCAGCGATACACAAATTGGCTTAATTATTTATGTACTAACTAACTAAACAATCACACATAATTACATAAATACACACACACGGTATAGGTTATATTGATTGCTAACATAATGCAATGAAAAGTCCCTGGTGGACTTACCCGATATGACGGCTTGTTACACAATGGAAAGAGGTGGGGAAAGACAAAGAGTGGGAGAAACAAAGAATACAAGTCCAGAAAGGCGTAGATGTCTTTCTCTGTTGAAACCACTCTATCCGTCTATGACGAGCAGTTCCATCATGTTGACACAAACTCTGAGCTCACTTGGGCATAGCTATTGACTGGCACAAGTTTTGCAAGTAAAACAATTCTCATTTAGAAGGCTAAAATCACATTTCTATCTTTTCACAAATAGTTTCATATTTAATCATAAGTTTTACAACATTTAGAAGTAAATCTGATTAATACATTGAAAGATTTTAAAGTTTCCGTCATAACGTCTTTCTGATCATTTTAATGACATCACAAAATAGACACATTTTCTATAGTCCATCTGTCATAATTCCCAACATTTGGATATTGAAATATATTGTCCCAATGTTCATTGTTTGATGTTTTGGCAGTCTCTCTCTATTGTAACAAAGGGATTTTTAACTTCTCCATACTGATGGGGAAAGAGAGAGAAAGTTTACGACTGGTCGTTAAGTCATAAAACCGTCCCAACTCCCCCAGGAGAGGGGATTCTGGCTATCTTCAAACATTTGCCTAGCCGATGGGTCCTTTTGATCCTCACCAAGGAGAGAGTCATGACATTCTTATTGGTGTCTTTTAGTAGTGGTTTATTTGCAGCAATTTGAACATGAAGGCCTGATTCACAGTCTTCTCTGAACAGTTGATCCTGAGATGTGTCTGTTACTTGAACCCAGTGAAGCATTTATTTGGGCTGCAATTTCTTAGGCTGGTAACTCTAATGAACTTAGTCGCTCTGGATAAGAGCGTCTGCTAAATGACTTAAATGTAAAAATGTAAATGTAACAGAAGTAACTCTGGGTCTTCCGTTCCTGTGGCGGTCCTCATGAGAGCCAGTTTCATCATGGCGCTTGATGGTTTTTGCAACTGCACTTGAAGAAACTTTCAAAGTTCTTGAAACTTTCCGGATTGACTGACCTTCATGTCTTAAAGTAATGATGGAATGTCGTTTCTCTTTGCTTATTTGAGCTGTCTTTGCCATAATATAGACTTGGTCTTTTACAAAATAGTCTATCTTCTGTATACCAACCATTCCATGTCACAACACAACTGATTGCCTCAAATGCATTAAGAAGGAAAGAAATTCAACAAATTAATTTAACAAGGCACACCTGTTAATTGAAATGCATTCCAGGGGTTCTACCTCATGAATCTGGTAGAGAGAATGCCAAGAGTGTGCAAAGCGGTCATCAAAGCAAAGGGTGGCTACTGAAGAATCTCAAATATAAAACATATTTTGATTTGTTTTAGTTTTTTGGTTAAAACATGATTTCATAGTTTTGATGTCTTCACTATTATTCTACAATGTAGAAAATAGTAAAAATAAAGAAAAACCATTGAATGAGTATGTGTGTCCAAACTTTTGACTAGTATTGTATATAAAAAAATAATAACTAGCTAGCATCAGCCAAGTTATTTTGTTAACTACCTTGATGTTGCAAGTCCCCTCAGCCTCCAACAGTTTCAAATTTGAACTTAGAAAATTCAGACTGCGACAAGATTCATCTGATGCCTTCTAAACGTAAAATATTATACTGCTCCCTCGATCTCGAGACGCTTGAGAATGCTTACATGCTGACCACACCGCTCGCATTACGTGCACGAGCGTTGCAAAATAAATGTACACATACATGGTATTCAATAATTTCATCCAAACTGCTTGTGCGCTTCAACGAGCGTCTGGTCTAAAATAGAACTTGGTTCTATTTTTGACGCATGAGTCGCTGCAAGTCCCGCCTCTCCCATCTCCTCATTGGTTTTTAGGAGCATATACCCCCATGTGGGTGATTGAAAGATGAACTGAGGTCCACACTCCAGTCCAGTTGGTGGTGGTAATGCACCATAAAGTTGATTGCCAACCGCTATATAAAGTCCAAAGAAGAAGACTGAAGGGAGAGATTACTAGAAACCAACTAGGTTTACCCTTTTATCTGTGGATTAATTGTCAGAGTAGAGGACTTTGTGCATTTCAGGTAAAATAACAACCCAAAGTTTATATCTCAGGACAAATTAGCTAGCTAGCTAAATGGCCATGAATGTTTCATGCATTTTGATCTGTCCCCAAATTAATACAGTTGGTTCAGAGTTCGTTTTGATATTTCAACCTGCGTGTCCTGATCGCGTTGGGACAAAATCAACATGTGCACGATGGCATGCGCATGCCCGGTCTAGTCAGCATGTTAGCCAACAGAAGAAAACAAAAAACAAGTGGGAAGTTGAGTAGTCTCAACGAGTATCTATTATGTTGTGACGTGACTATCATTAATGTGATGACTGTTTTTAATCAAATCAATTATGTTTAATTATTATGTGATTTAAATGAATCATGTAACAATTAACTCATTAGTAACTTGGGGCACCACGGGAAAACTTATTTAACGATTTATTATCTCCTGAATTAATCTCAATCTATAGATAAGAATATATAATATAATTATAATATAATATATCCTACAGTCACTTATTCATGTATTATTACCTCAGTCTCATTCTGAACGTCGTTGACCTCATAAATCTGCACGAACCCTAGCCTAAGTGATGATTCAGCAATACACAAATTGGCTTATTTATTTTCTAACTCACTAAATAATCACACACAGTGTAGATTATTTATTACAAACATACTGTAATGAAACACAGTCCCTAGTGGACTAACCCAATATGACAGCTTGTTACACAATGGAAAGGGGGTGGGGAAAGATAAGGAGCCAATGAGAGACAATGAGAGTGGATTTATCGTACATAGAGTTGAAAAATACACCCACTTTAAATATGGATATTTAATACCCTAACAACCGCTTATTCAAAAAAGGAATGAAATACATATTTACGCGTAGAAGTCTTTCTCTGTTGTCTCTCTGTTGAACTCGATAGTTCAATGTGGTGGTTCGATGTAAGTCTCTGGTGGTCCACCAGAGGTCACAATTTCCTTAGTAGTTGTAGCCTTCTTTTGTTCTGGAGTGTTCGTTAGAACGAATCCATCAGAGGTGTATCACACAGTGGTGATAGGGAATTGTTCTTCTTTCCCGTCTAGGTCAATTATTCTACATAGACTACTTTAAATTACCCAACTGTAGAGATTTAACCATTGGTAACGTATTTAGCTCACGCTGCACATAGACTGGTCTCAATGGTTGATTATTCAGGGTACAGCTAGGACCACTTTACACACCGGCAGCAACCCGGTATGTTTTGGTCTAATGTAAATTTCGTTACGATTCCTTTTATACTTAGGTAAAAAGAGGTGTTCCATCATGCTGACACGAAGTCTGTGCTCACGTGGGCGTGGTTACCGACAAACTTTTGCTATGAAAAACAATTCTCATTTAGAAGGCTAAAATCACATTTTATCTTCACAACAGTATTATTATACTTAATCATTTATTTTATACAACATTTAGATGCAAATCTGATCTATACATTGTGAAAGCTCTTAAAGTTACAATGTTACTTAGTTATACCATCCTTAATGATATCACAAAATAATAAACCCATCAACCATTCCAAGCGTTTGGATTTCAAAACTAATGTTCCAATGTCCAATCTTTTGATGTTCAAGTTTTTAGCAAGAGTCTCTCTGTAACACTCAGACATTCAATACTGCAGAGCCGAAGGGAGTTTCTGCCAGGTATTTACAATCCGGTCGTTAAATCATAAAACCGGGCAAACTCCCCCAGGAGAGAGAGTTTGGCTATCTGTCAGCCATTGGCCTAGCTGATCCGGCACCTTTGATCCTCACCAAGGAGTGACAGTCATGACAATTATATAGATAAGATACTCAAGTGGCCACTCTAACAATGAAAATACATGTCTTCAAAGATGGAAGGAAGTCGGGAGGAGGCGAGATCAGGTGGGACCATTCTAGCGAATGAGAGAGCAGTTACACGCTTGAACAACAGGCATAACTCCGATATAAAGATTTTTTTTTTACCTTCATTAAATTATTTGATACGTGTTGATGACACAAGTTTACTGGAGAACTGAGACGAAGTAGAGACTCTGGACAGGGTGGATATTCGTATAATAAAAAGCAGTTTTATTCAGAGGTAAATATATCTGATACAAGCATGCTTGGACTCGTTCATTCGGCTCGTAAGGAACCTGCAGACAGAGCCCAGATAACAGAAATACATAGTCATTTTATACAGCACAGAAAGTAGGTTGAGTCTGGAAGTTCTGGTCCTCTGGTTGGTTCTGATGAGTTGGGCGAGGTCTCCTTCAGGCTAGTATCACTGTCCCATTGGCTCTGAGTAGAGTTCTTTGTCTTCAAAAGTGTTCAGACTGAAGAGGAGTTTTTTGTGTGTGCGTTGATGTTCCTGTCTTATCTGTGTTTTATGAAAGATTTACGTCAGCCCTCAGTCCTTGGTTATGTGTGTGTGTCTCATTATCTCGTGGGAAGCCGTACCAAGCACTCTTGCTCAAGGCCTTCCCTGCCTTATCAGTGTCTATGAATGTTCTGTGTCAGCCATCTGTCTCTGGTGTGTGTGTGTCTCAGTTTCTGCTTGTGAGTATGTGAGAGAACCTTGTTTAAGAAAGAAGTTAGTTATAACAATGTAATAGCAATATGCTCGTGTTATTACAATGGTATTTCTTACATACGGTAATACAAAGTTGGAAAAAACAAAAATTGCCCTGCCAACTATTAGCCATTTTACTTGTCTTCTCAGCCAGCCAGAGCTGACGCCATAACATCAAAATGCCACAGTGGTAGCTAGTCCACTTAACCATTGAACACCCCAACCAAAGAGAAATAGGCCTAATATGAGTGTATGAATAATCACATTCATATTCTAAGTATGTAATATATAAGATTGTGGTAGGAAGTAGAGAGCAATTTTCTGTTGTGTTTTCATTTTTGTTTCATGTCAGACATTGGCACCACCAAGAGCTGTGTTTTCCAGTCAAGTGAGCTACAATGTTTAGTGAGCCTGTGGCCCCTCAGATCAGTCTTTTCCCTGTGACCTCACAACCATTCTGAGTTTTACAGTGAGGAGAGTCTGATGAACATAGTATTTCTGTTCTGGTAAAAAGTTCAGGTCAGTCGTGACTGAGTCTAGTGTAGTGGTCTAAGCTCCCCGACTCTGTAGCAGATATGGCCCCTGGCAACAGGGATTGCCACCTCGGCCACCCTCTGTCTATGCCCCTACTATGTTTCAATCTTTACATGTCCAGCTGTACTGTCAAAAACAAAAATAAAACATTTAAGAAAAAAAAAGTTCAGGTCGGTCAATCCATGGACAGTGCTGAATTCCAAATCGACCCCTTCTCGTAGCCCCTTCCACACGAAACAGTGACACTGCATGTGTCATGTTTAACTCTGAAATCCACTGCAAGCTTAAGTGGGCAATCAGAGTACATTTTCAGTAAAAAGTGTTGAAAGTAGGACTGATCAAAGTAATGAATCAGTTTAATCTATTGGCGGTCCTCTCATCCCTCTTTACAAGACCTCTGAACTCTTGTCTTGTGTGTCAGGAAGGATGTTCTGTTCACAAGTCCGTTGTTGAAGAGGCTGTAGAGAAAGTACATTATTCATCATTACCGAACAGATCGCCCTCCTCCAACAGTTACATCAAGTAAAAGAGATCGCCCCTCTCCCTGTCTTCACTCACTACCTACCTACATCAGAAGCTTTCGCAAGCACTCCAATGAGCACCATACGGTAGGTTAGTGGAACAGTTGGCAAGGACCAGTTGGTGTAGGCTAGTTTCAGCCAGAGCATCAGTGATCACTTTGTGACTGAGGCTACAACACAGGAAGAGAGGAAGAGAATGAGTGGTCAATAATTGATCAGACAATACTTACATGCACAAAATGGATTGATGGACACATACACACACACACACAAACTAAAACATACTCACCCCAGGACTTGTCCTATTTGCAGGTTTGTAGGTGGCGGTCTGTGAATTGATAGTGCCGAGGTCCAGTTCTGGCAGCACCTCTGAGTAGCCCAGAACAAGAGATCCACAGGCCTGCCAGTCTAGCTTGGTCTTCAAGAGGTCCAGCTCCCCATCTGAGACTCTGCACAGGGACACGGCACACATCAGAGTTTTGCTGAAGCTGGGAAGATAAAACCAAGAGATCACAGTGTGAGTGTGAGGGAGAGAGAATCACATTTTTGAGTTCTATGAACGCAAATCAAATTTTATTTGTCACATGCGCCAAATACAACAGGTGTAGACCTTAGTGAAATGCTTACTTACAAGGCCTTAACCAACAATGCAGTTAAGAAAAATAAGTGTTTAGTAAAAAATAGATAAGTAAAAAATACATGTAACAAACAATTAAAGAGCAGCAGTAAAATATACAGTGGGTACTGGTACAGAGTCAATGTGCGGGGGACCAATTTAGTTGAGGTAATATGTGCATGTAGGTAAAGTGATGAAGCATAGATAATAAACAGAGTAGCAGCAGCATAAAAGAGTGTGTGTGTGTGTGTGGGGGGGGGGGGGTCAAGCAATGCAAATAGTCTGGGTAGCCATTTGATTAGCTGTTCAGGAGTCTTATGGCTTGGGGGTAGGAGCTATTAAGAAGTATTTTGAACCTAGACTTGGCGCTCCGTTACCGCAGAGAACAATCTATGACTAGGGTGGCTGACACCGCCTGGTATAGAGGTCCTGGATGGCAGGAAGCTTGGCCCCAGTGATGTACTGGGCCGTACACACTACCCTCTGTAGTGCCTTGCGGTCGGTGGCCGAGCAGTTGCCATACCAGGCAGTGATGCAACCAGTTAGGATGCTCTCGATGGTGCAGCTGTATAACTTTTTGAGGATCTGAGGACCCAAGCCAAATTTTTTCAGTCTCCTGAGAGGGAATAGGCTTTCGTGCCCTCTTCACAACTGTGTGTTTGGACCATGATAGTTTGTTGTTGATGTGGACACCCAGGAACTTAAAGCTCTCAACCTGCTCCACTACAGTCCCGTCGATGAGAATGGGGGAGTGCTCGGTCCTCCTTTTCCTGTAGTCAACAATCATCTCCTTTGTCTTGATCACTTTGAGGGAGAGGTTGTTGTCCTGGCACCACACGGCTAGGTCTCTGACCTCCTCCATATAGGCTGTCTCATCGTTGTCAGTGATCAGGCCTACCACTGTTGTCATCAGCAAACTTAATGATGTTGGAATCGTGCCTCGTCATGAGTGAACAGGGAGTATAGGAGGGGACTGAGCACGCAACCCTGAGGGATCCCCGTGTTGAGAATCAGCGTGGCGGATGTGTTGTTACCTACCCTTACCACCTGGGGGCGGCCCGTCAGGAAGTCCAGGATCCAGTTGCAGAAGGAGATGTTTAGTCCCAGGGTCCTTAGCTTAGTGATGAGCTTTGAGGGCACTATGGTGTTGAACGCTGAGCTGTAGTCAATGAATAGCATTCTCACGTAGGTGTTCCTTTTGTCCAGGTGGGAAAGGGCAGTGTTGAGTGCAATAGAGATTGTATCATCTGTGGATATGTTGGGGCGGTATGCAAATTGGAGTGGGTCTAGGGTTTCTGGGATAATGGTATTGATGTGAGTCATGACCAGCCTTTAAAGCACTTCATGGCTACAGACGTGAGTGCTATGGGTCGGTAGTCATTTATGCAGGTTACCTTAGTGTTCTTGGGCACAGGTGGTCTGCTTGAAACATGTTGGAATTACAGACTCAGTCAGGGACAGGCTGAAAATGTCAGTGAAGACACTTGTCAGCTGGTCAGCGCATGCTTGGAGTACACGTCCTGGTAATCCGTCTGGCCCTGCCGCCTTGTAAATGTTGCCCTGTGTAATGGACATTTTAATGTTTGTGCTTTTCTGATAACTCATTTCTGTGTTCTATTCATGTGCCGTTCTATAAACCAATTTCTGTGTTCATGCAAGTGGCTGACTGTACAAATCCTCACTATCAGTAGCTGCAATTTGGCAGTACGCCCAGACGTTGTTTTGAGAACGAACAAAAGATATCTCAGTTTAAAGGTCTCAGCTTAGAGTGGAGAAGCCCCGTGAGGTGTTGGTCTGTCACATGTTATGGAACATTATTGGTCGGTCACATGAATGAAACAAAACGGTAATGATTAATTAATTAATTATGCTAAATTATGCAAATATAACTTGTCTGTGTATTGCTGTATATAAGACAACTTTTGGGTCTGCCTAAGGAGAGCTCCTGATTGACATGTGTACTATGGTGCATTGAGTTCGTTGGAACCACTCCAACACGCTGACAATAAACCATTATTTTTTTTATTTATTTTTTTTATCCCATTTTCTCCCCAATTTTCGTGGTATCCAATCGCTAGTAATTACTACCTTGTCTCATCGCTACAACTCCCGTACGGGCTCGGGAGAGACAAAGGTCGAAAGCCATGCGTCCTCCGAAGCACAACCCAACCAGCCGTACTGCTTCTTAACACAGCGCGCCTCCAACCCGGAAGCCAGCCGCACCAATGTGTCGGAGGAAACACCGTGTACCTGGCCCCCTTGGCTGGCGCGCACTGCGCCCGGCCCGCCACAGGAGTCGCTGGAGCGCGATGAGACAAGGATATCCCTACCGGCCAAACCCTCCCTACCCCGGACGACGCTATGCCAATTGTGCGTCGCCCCACGGACCTCCCGGTCGCGGCCGGCTGCGACAGAGCCTGGGCGCGAACCCAGAGACTCTAGTGGCGCAGTTAGCACTGCGATGCAGTGCCCTAGACCACTGCGCCACCCGGGAGGCCCAATAAACCATTATTAATTTAAGATTGACTTCGAGTGTCCCTGCGTATAATTTTTCCACAACACCTGTTTAAAGATCTTACTCACATCGGCTACGGAGGGCGTGATCACACAGTTGTCCGGAACAGCTGATGCTCTCAGGCATGTTTCATCATTAAGTTTGCCGACGACACAATGGTGGTAAGCCTCACCGGCGACGATAAGACAGCCTATAGGGAGGAGACCTGGCAGTGTGGTGCCAGGACAACAATCTCTACCTCAACATCAGCAAGACAAAGGAGATGATCATGGCCTCCAGAAAACGGGGGGGCCGAGCACACCCCCATTCACATCGACAGGGCTGTAGTTGAGCAGGTCGAGAGCTTCAAGTTCCTCTGTGTCCACATCACTAAGGAATTATCATGGTTCAAACACACCAACACAGTCGTGAAGAGGGTACTACAACACTTCTTCCCACTCAGGAGGCTGAACAGATTTGGCATGGGACCTCAGATCCTAAAAAAGTTATACAGCTGCACCATTGAGAACATCTTAACTGGCTGCATCACCGCTTGGTACAGCACTGCTTGGCATCCGACCGCAAAACGCTAGGGTAGTGCAGGTGGCCCAGTTCATCACTGGGGCCGAGCTCCCTACCAGGACCTCTGTACCAGGCTGTGTAAGAGAAAGGCCCTAAAAATGGTCAAAGACTCTAGCCACCCAAGTCATAAACTGTTCTCTCCGCTACCTCACGGCAAGCGGTACTGATGCACTAATTCCGGAACCAACGGGACCCATTACGTCATTACAGACCCTGGTTCGATTCCAGGCTGTATCACAACCGCCGTGATTGGGAGTCCCATAGGGCGGCGCACAATTGGTTCAGCGTCGTCATTGTAAATAAGAATTTGTTCTTGATTGACTTGCCTAGTTAAATAAAGGTTAAATAAATAAAAATTACATACAGTATATAGCTCCATTTCCTCATACTCCTGCACATCTACTCAATACTGGTACCCCTTGTATATAGCAAACAGCAAACTTATTCAAACGCCATCCACATGTTACTTGTATTAACTGCAAAAGAACAACTAATAAAGCCTACAATCGAACACAGGAGACATCTCAGCACGCTATGTTAGAGGACAAAAGTACAAAATGAGCTTCATAAGATTTTATCTTACTATAGGGTTAAAGCTAAAGCCACAGTCTAAGATATTCCAGTATTTTTGAAACAAAGCCTATTAATGAAACGAAGCCTACCCTTTCATTTTCAAAGAATCAACGTAATATTAAGAAAAACTTTCTTAACCAAAAAGCTAGGGACATAATGCCCTAAGCTATGGGCATATTACTCCATTGTTTATGTTGCCATAGGAGACTTGTAAGGGCCATCCCCTTCAGACAGATCTGAAAAGGGGTGCTTTGTCCAAAAGAGGCAGGATGCACAGCAGAGGTCTTAACGGATATACCCGAACCAATTACCTGGGATCCGACCCGTTATTGTGTAGTTGACCCTTGGATCCCGGGTCAGATCACGCTCGTTGGCTACAGACCTCTGATCTGTCTAAAAATATATGACATTTCTACTGGAGATTTGGGATGAGCAATATGTTGCTATTTCACACTGAGGCGTTCTGTGGTTACTTAGGCCTATCGAGAAGGAGAGTGTTGGAAAGATTTTTCAAATACACTGAGGAACTATTGTCATTCGCAATGGATGTAAAACACTCTGTTGACTTTGTGTGAGGTGACGAAAAAAAAACACAGAAGCGTCGCAGCTCATACGTGGTGGTGGGTTAAGACAATCAGAATGACTATCAGACATCCCCAAATGGGAATATTTATAGGCCTACATTTGCGTAGAGGCCAGGTACTTTGTGTGCTCAAGAAAGAAAGAAAAAAATAAACATGAACAAAGGGCAAACAATTCACAATGAAACAATGAATGTGCACGAAAAAGCGGGAGACAGAGCGCATTCTGGAGAGACAGCCTACTAGTGCGTCTTCGCCACACACACCTCTTCCCTTCATATTGTGTTGACGTTTTAAATTAGGGATGTAATTTATGAAAATATTAAGCTATATTACTTTAGTTAAGCCTACAACAGAAAATGCATGTGAAACGTTAAAGTGCACTGCCTAACAGACAAGTCAAAACAATTCTGCTGGCTTGCGCAGCAATAAAGCACAGCATTTTTAAATATTTCGGATACATATGGGTCCGATACAGACCTGGATCAGATTCTCCCTCATTTCGGATATATTTTGGGTTGGATCTGGTACACCTTGGACCTGAATCGGATCGGGTTTTGATTTTCACACAAACAAATTGCGGGTCCTGTCCAGTGTCGGATGGGAAATTCACAGATTCAATTCAGTTTGGATCAAAATGTCTGATTCCGAGAAGACCTCTAATATACAGTACTCACAGTCACTGGTTCAACTTTAATAAGAATCTCTCATGGTGGACATCCCAAACCTGGAAGTCAGCCTGCAGAAAGACAGAATGCATAGTCATGGTAAAAACAATTGAATAAACTAAATAGCTACTTAAATGAAAGAGTGAATAGTTTTCAAAGTGAATGAAGCTCTCACCTTTTGCAAATTATTTGATGTTTATATATAAAAGCATGTTCTTCCTGAAGTCTACAGTAATGTACAAGGTTGAATGCTGCAGCAGATAGAAAAGCACTGCAGTCCAGTGTGCATTTGTCCTAATGAAAACATCATCTCCAACAAAAATATAGAGATAAAACAGGCTCTCAAAAATGGATAACAAAAATATGATTTTAAAAAAGGTATTTAAAAAAAATAAAGCATGATTCATTTTGAACAGTGGAAAAGTTGACAACTTTCAGAGCCTTGCTCTCCATCTTGTTTCTATTTAAGTTGACCATTCAAGTAGGCAATTCAATGGTCATACAAAAAAGTGAGGGGAAAAAATGGTCCAGAAATAAGCTAATAACACTAAAATAATGACTGGTCTCCTTTTAAAATTATAATTTTTTTCGTTCAATTAGTCTTTTCAAAAACAAGACCAGGCATCAAAAGAAGGCCAAGGAAATATGCAAATTCAACTATTGAGACTAAGCATGGATAATGGATAAGCGTTATTCGACGTTCAACATTTACCGACACCGCGTTTGAACATCATTAGGCTATACAATATATAACAAAATAGGTATATAGTGTAACTATATTATACTTGCGACTACTTATTGTCTGAGGTTGCATTGCTGTTCATCTTTCACCAGTCTGAACACAAAAGCTAAGGTGCTAGAAAGAAAATCACGTTCATGCAAGTTTTTTGAAAGAGCTGTATAGGCAATGTCATCACCAGGTTACAGGGGCAAAGTTAAACCTGTTATAAAAAGGTTATGTCCTGTATAGTCCTACTGTGGTTCATTAGTAAATAAATAAACAAATAAAAGACTCATTGACTCTGTCATGTCTATTCCTTTACAATTTCCATTCTTCTGCAGGTGTGGCAGAGAGATTTTCTTCTTCCTTTGCCTACACTGTCTGGAATGTTTTCAACATTGACACTATTTTTGGTTCATCCAAAAAGGACAGCCATTCCCAAGTGTGATTCTTCTTGCACATGTCCATGCCTTCAATGGCAATATTGACTGCATTTGACTTCGCTTTTTGCAATTGATCTAATATTGCCAAATCCTTCCTGAATCTATCATTTTTCTTTGACAGGAGCTCTGGGTCGACTGGAAGCATCATAGAACAAACCTTCAGAAAACTGGCTAGGATCAACTCAACAATCTGAACAGTCAACTCAAAAAAGTCTGTGTCGGTCCACCTGGTAAGCCTGTCAAACACAAGGTTCTTGGGTACCACAATGTCATCAAACAAGCATGCATTTCCTTCAACAAGGCCTCTCCCATCTTCCTGCCATTCCTTGAGTTTGGTAACAAGGGTTTGGTATCTTTCTTCCATCTCCAACACGTTTCCCTTCAAAGTTAAGGCTTTCCAGAGAGGATCAATAATCAGCTTGGAAACCAGACCCAGAGCTCTGCATCCGGCCTTGAACTGTTGAACCTCCAAATCAGCAACAACTGTGGCAAGCAAACTACTCTCAGCTCCGTACGTACTGGTAAACTCAACCAAATCATCATGGATGCTATACACCCCAGCAGAATTATGAAACAGACCATCAATTCTGTGTCCAATGGATAGAGACAAAGGAACTTCATCAAATTCTTTTTTGCTGGTCAAAAAGGTTTCGAACGGAACAAGCTGACCGTCCTCTGCCCATCCAAGCTCTTGCACAGCATCCCTCACAGAACTCACCAAACGCACTGTTCCAGACTCCAACTCTGTTGACCCAATGTTAGGGGAGCTATGGACTCCTACTTCTTTATCTCCTAAAATCATATTTTCCCAAAGTAGAAGAGTTGTTTTTGCCTGGTGAGCTAAGCCATCAATCAAATGTAAGCCACAGAAGAGCTGACTTACAAGGCACATCATTGTCTTTTCAGTGGAACTAAAGCCACAATGTTTCTCAACTATGAGTGGTAGGATGTCTGATCTGTATTCAGTGAGGATTTGTTCAAATTTCTTTTCGGAACCAGTCCCAACACCAAAACACTTTGAAAAGGTTACAAAAATCCATCTCATCTGTTGCATTTCACCACTCGTAACAATTTCATTGATCATTTTCCTGCAAATGTCAACTTGGTGGTTCTCTGGGCATGGGGTTTCCTCAGTGACCCCAGAGTGAACATCAGACTCCTTTAAGCAGAAGTCAGTGGGTCCATCATCTTGGCCAAGCTTTACAGTTTCATCTGTTTCGATAGAGATGATCTCTTCAGCATGCAGAGACCATACAGTCCTTTCATCAGCGATCAGATATTTCAAACCGGTCTTGTTAACCGTCTTCTGATAGTTCATCTTCTCCTCTGTATCATCTGCCTCTTGTATCCCTTTCAAATCCAATTGTCTTTTTGACAATCTTGCAGGTGGAGTAGCTTCTTTTTTCTTGTATTGTCTAGTCACAAGCGGTATTGTAAACACTTCTTTTGAAAAGTCTTTATTTGCGACATGTTTCCGTTTGGCCATTCGTTTCAGTTTAGATGCAATATGTATGGCATTTTGACAGCGTTTCTGACCTTGAAAGTGTACATTAAAATTATATTTCAGAATATTATAGACAGTATACATATAACTCCTTTTTGTATTTTTTGCAAATTTATGAACCTCATACATTACACCATTAGTCAGTAACTGTGAGTCAAGTTTTGTTTTGGATGGTGGTTTGGATCTCACATCAAATTCCACACCTATTTCTTTGCACAAGGGGTAGCAGTTTTGCACCACTTTCTCTGCAAAGGGCATCACATTTGCCTGTTTAATGTTGCTGACCAGGACAGACCGAGACAAGGTACATACTTTTCCAATCTGAATATCACTGGGTGACATGTAAAAACATGACTCCTCTTTGATTAAATTCCCTACAGGGGTGCTTTGGTTATCCTGTTCTGTGTGAACATGAACAACACCTTTACCACCCATATTTACAGCTGTTTGAAGTGGAACATCAACTTTTGTTGAATTCATTTTTGATTTTGTATCTTCTAACAGATTACAAATAAGACGTTTTTTTGCTGTGTCATATCCATTTTCGGCATATGAATAACCTGCATCAAAAGTGTCAGACCCAATGACAGCTGGGGATATCTCCACCTCATCCTCCTCTGGCTTTATATCTACATCCATCTCACACCAACTAAAATTGCTATCTGGGTGACACCCAGGGTCAACTTAAATTTAGTTTGGTTAGACCTAGTAATTTCTAAATTGATAACGCCCTTTTACAACAGTGAAAATGGGAAGATTGAGGAAATACGTTCTGTAATATTAGATAGTGGTTTAACTACAGTTGATTCCAAGTGTATTGTTAGGCCTATACCAACTGACCAAGGGAGTCCACCCTAGCCTCAGGCTACCTGACAATCTTAACTTGCATCTCACTGCAGTAATGTTAGATCCAATGAGACTTGGCACATAACATAAACGAATAGTGAGTACCACCAAGTAGCCAAATCATCTAGCTAACTAGCTATGTATTGAAGTCTATATTGACGGCAAATATGCCACTTGCAAGGGCGCATTTATAACAATACATGAATTATCTGTACATGGAATAGTCTATTGTTTGTCATAGACTAGTGGCTCAGATCAAATAGAGTAGCTCAGCTAGCTAACGTTAGTTAGCAATTACTGTAACTACCTTGATTTTGCAGGTCCCCCTAAACCTTCCATACGACAGTTTGGAATTAGAAAAAAAAAGTTGGTCGTACGGCAAAGTACTTCCAGGTGGGTAACTGGTTAGCTTATTCCGAAAATGTAAACTGAATGCTTTGAGTTCGACGCTGCGTATCGAGGCTTTAGAAAATCATTCTAGACACTTGGCTAAAATCTTAGTCACAAAAAAACGTAGAGATGCTGTGTTTCCGCGTAAACTAGCTTCCTTTTCCGCTGAAAACCGGATGTGGAAACTTCACTCAGGCGTTATGATTCCGGGTTCGTCTTTCTCGCTCCAGATTCAAATAACGGGTAACTGCATATTTGGAGCAAATATTTTTGTATAATTAACCCAATATAGATTCTGTCGTTTCCAATTGGATCAAATTAGTCATAGAACAAGGAGGTGGGCAGAGTCAAGCACGAGATAGTGAGATCCTATTTGCGCGTTCTATAATTTATTTGATTTTTTCCTTTAGGGAAGGCCTGCCTTGATGTGCAATAACTCAATTCGCCCTGGCAGTTCTTCTAAACGCATTTTTTTTTTACTTTGGCAAAGGGTAAAGTCTACAAAACGCAGTCCACTCTGTTTGTTATAGATTATAATTTGGGCAAAAGAGAACTGTATGGTGATCAAATATTTCTTCAAAGAGAAATTTTGCAGAATGTGGGCCAAAATCCATCACTCTCCATCTTCTCCCACTTGCCGGCCACTGTGCTTCCTCTGGTCACCATATTTGGTAGTGAGTGGAAACGCCAACCGGATGCTTCACATTCATACATCTGGTGAAATATCTGGCTCATTGTTCTATCTGTGCTAGGAGTGTGTCTGAAATCTCCGTTGCAAACGAAGGGGGGAGTGAACAGCGATGGGTGTAACATCAGCGCTCCGTTATTGCTTAGATCGGCCGTAGGGTGCATCGGGGGTCAGCTTAATATTTACATAGCAGGTTAAGAGAACTAACATAGCAGCTGCCAAAGAATAATTCGAGTTTGTTCAGGTTTGGACATGCAGTCAAATGGTGGACAAGAAAAAAAGGAGGCAAAAGAAAAGGAAGCAATATACACTGCTCAAAAAAATAAAGGGAACACTAAAATAACACATCCTAGATCTGAATGAATGAAATATTCTTATTAAATACTTTTTTCTTTACATAGTTGAATGTGCTGACAACAAAATCACACAAAAATGATCAATGGAAATCAAATTTATCAACACATGGAGGTCTGGATTTGGAGTCACACTCAAAATTAAAGTGTAAAACCACACTACAGGCTGATCCAACTTTGATGTAATGTCCTTAAAACAAGTCAAAATGAGGCTCAGTAGTGTGTGTGGCCTCCACGTGCCTGTATGACCTCCCTACAATGCCTGGGCATGCTCCTGATGAGGTGGCGGATGGTCTCCTGAGGGATCTCCTCCCAGACCTGGACTAAAGCATCCGCCAACTCCTGGACAGTCTGTGGTGCAACGTGGCGTTGGTGGATGGAGCGAGACATGATGTCCCAGATGTGCTCAATTGGATTCAAGTCTGGGGAACGGGCGGGCCAGTCCATAGCATCAATGCCTTCCTCTTGCAGGAACTGCTGACACACTACAGCCACATGAGGTCTACTATTGTCTTGCATTAGGAGGAACCCAGGGCCAACCGCACCAGCATATGGTCTCACAAGGGGTCTGAGGATCTCATCTCGGTACCTAATGGCAGTCAGGCTACCTCTGGCGAGCACATGGAGGGCTGTGCGGCCCCCCAAAGGAATGCTACCCCACACCATGACTGACCCACCGCCAAACCGGTCATGCTGGAGGATGTTGCAGGCAGCAGAACGTTCTCCACGGCGTCTCCAGACTCTGTCACGTCTGTCACATGTGCTCAGTGTGAACCTGCTTTCATCTGTGAAGAGCACAGGGCGCCAGTGGCGAATTTGCCAATCTTGGTGTTCTCTGGCAAATGCCAAACGTCCTGCGCGGTGTTGGGCTGTAAGCACAACCCCCACCTGTGGACGTCGGGCCCTCATACCACCCTCATGGAGTCTGTTTCTGACCGTTTGAGCAGACACATGCACATTTGTGGCCTGCTGGAGGTCATTTTGCAGGGCTCTGGCAGTGCTCCTCCTGCTCCTCCTTGCACAAAGGCGGAGGTAGCGGTCCTGCTGCTGGGTTGTTGCCCTCCTACAGCCTCCTCCACGTCTCCTGATGTACTGGCCTGTCTCCTGGTAGCGCCTCCATGCTCTGGACACTACGCTGACAGACACAGCAAACCTTCTTGCCACAGCTCGCATTGATGTGCCATCCTGGATGAGCTGCACTACCTGAGCCACTTGTGCGGGTTGTAGACACCGTCTCATGCTACCACTAGAGTGAAAGCACCGCCAGCATTCAAAAGTGACCAAAACATCAGCCAGGAAGCATAGGAACTGAGAAGTGGTCTGTGGTCACCACCTGCAGAACCACTCCTTTATTGGGGGTGTCTTGCTAATTGCCTATAATTTCCACCTGTTGTCTATTCCATTTGCACAACAGCATGTGACATTTATTGTCAATCAGTGTTGCTTCCTAAGTTGACAGTTTGATTTCACAGAAGTGTGATTGACTTGGAGTTACATTGTGTTGTTTAAGTGTTCCCTTTATTTTTTTGAGCAGTGTATATTATGCATAAATATGGAGTGGGGGATTGCACAAGCCTTCTGGAAAATCTGGTGAAGAAGATGATGGTGGACAAGAAAAAAAGGAGCAAAGTGGAATATATTTTGAGTGAATATAAAATGGAGAATCTCAGAACTTTTGAAAAGCTTGGAAATTGAATGTGACGAGAGTGAGGATGACAACTGTGGCAGGTGCAGTGATGACTGCTGCGAAGAAGTTGAGTGTAGAGGGAAGCAGTATGGTGAGGAAGGTTGGCGTCGAGTGCAAAAAGATGGATACGTGCATTTCAGAGCTGGAACCTGCCGAGGGTGAGGACCGCCGAGTTTGGGCCTCGTCCCGAGAATGATAAGGATGATTCTGGCCCAGTGGGAGTGAGATTTGATCATTTTGGCTGATCCATATGTGGTTTCAAGCTGTGGGGGAGGATAAGTTGGGAACTGTTGAGTTGGTGAAGGTAACTACGAGTGGACTTATGTAGATTTGTGTTTCCTCCACCCAGAGGGAGCGGGTAATCTGGGTTACGCGATTAGGGACAAAAATTGGGACTTGCTTTGCTCTCAGGAGCAGGGCGCCGATGAAAGGAGTGATAACGGGGTCGACACTAAGTGTTAAGGAGGAGCAGTTGAAACTTAAGATTCCCGGTGTCTGTGACACATACAGTTAGGTGAGACATAGATCCAGTGGAGAGTGTGGGGAAACAGAAGACTTTGTCTGTCATGCTGAGTTTTTATGTAGAGTCTTTGCCAGATAAGGTCAAGGTAGAAAGTGTCAGTTATACCGTGAGAGCTTTTGTTTCCCGAAAATACTAGTGTTTTAGGTGTCAAGTTTATAGGCATGTTGCAGCAGTGTGTAGGAGGGAGATGCCTAGATGTGAAAAGTGTGCAGGAGGGCATAAGACAATGGAATGTGTGGTATCGGTGGAAATAGTTATACATGTTAGTTGTGGGGGTGCCCATGGGGCTGGAGATCAGAGGTGTCCGGTGAGAGAAAGGCAGATTGAGGTTGCCAGGGTTATGTATTTAACTTTTATTTGACTAGGCAAGTCAGTTAAGATCAAATTCTTATTTACAATAACGGATTAGAGTAGTACAGAAAGTGTTGTATGCCAAAGCAGTGAAGAGTGGTAGAGAAAGATGGGTACAGGGTGAGGGATCCTGAGAGGATTCCTGTGAGTAGGCAGAGACCAAGAGAGAGTGATGGGAAGAATATGTGCTTCAGTAAGGTCTTTTAGCATTTATAGCCATGGTTGTCAATTGTACTGCAGAAATGGATCAAAAGTCACAGAAAATAGTGGTTGTGGTGGCAGCGGCAAAGAAGTACTTGGGACTGCTAAGATTTACTTCTTAACAGCTGCAGGGGGTAGTGTTATGTCCTCTCAGACCGTTGGTCTGGAGTAGGACTATATATAATTAAATAGTGGAATGGGGTGGTGTTGAATTTGTTTTGAGGGTTAATAGTTGGAAGGGCGATTTTGTCTTACCATATCAAAGAATTTAATGTAGTTAAGACTGTAAATGGCCTCACACACACACCAGTACAGTAGATGGCGGTGTATGCACCTAAAAGTTGTATGCGATCCGCCAACCAAATCCCAAAGAAGAATGTAACCGATTAGGAGAATTAACATAGCAGGTTAGGATAATTAATGTGGCAGGTTAGGAGAATGAGGTTCAGGTTAGGAAAAGGCTTAGCTAAAATGCTACAGTTGTCAACAATGTACTTGTCGTGCAGCCCAGACACATAAAACAGTCTTGAGTGGCAACAAATCTGCCCAATTAGCCGATTCTCTTTCCATACACCCACTTCTGTTGACACATCCACTTTCAGACACACTCCATGGTAGCGGTCCAAACACTTAAAAGACACAATGTCCACTTACCATCGCCTTATGCCCTCGTCACCATCTTGGAGGGTGGTCCTAATGATTAGCCAAGCAAGGGAAGTTTGCAACGTAAGCCCCTCGGCCCTCGTTTTTAGTCGGCTTTGCGAGTGTACAATTATGTTCACTCTGGGGCCTGAAACTACCCATAACTCAATTCGAGACGATTGTACATCCGCTAAGAAATGTCAGCGAAAACTTCAAAACAACATTAATGGAGAAATCAACATACGTAAGTAAAAATAAATGCAAATAAGTTAGAAATAGTGCTACTAATGCACATGACGTCTCAAACACGTCTCGAAAAAGTAAATATGTCTGTTTGGTTATCTTTTGGAAATTGTAGGAATAAAACATTTTCCAGAAGTTCCAGCTAGGCAGGCTAATGTTAGTTAGCTAATGAATTTTGCTAGCTATCATACAGTAGGCGTTTATTAATAATTAGATATTTAATATAAGTAGACATGCACTCATGATTGACTGTAGCGCATATAAAAGCACCCACAAGCTACCGGTGGCTGAAAACGCAATCATCTCGGGATGAACGAGTGATGAATTTCCAGCCAAGGGTGGTCCATTTAAAAACCATTCCTTCCTCCCTCGCCCTGCAAGTGTATACTCGTCAGACGTCATGACACGTCATCAGAATTGCCCACTTAATTTGAGGGCTGAGGGGATAGGGTGTGTCTTTTAAGTGTTTGGTCCGCAACTCGTGTATGCAGCCAATGACCCATGATACTCCAGATTGGACATTTGCATCTACTTATTTGTTTTGCAGTCAAGATAAACAGTGCAATATCGCCACCTATCGTACTGGAGGCAACAGTGTTTACTTTGTTATGGCTCGACCTATCCTCCAGAGCTATTATCCATAACACCTAAATGCCATAATACACTTGCTAGCTAACTTAACACCCCAAACAAATATAATAGTCTATTAATAATACTAGTATTTATAATTTTAATAGCATTCATAAAGGCTTCATAAACACTACATAAATACTTCACAAATAGTCTAGAACCATATGCCGTACTCTACAAATTATTTCTGAATGTAGTGCTTGGTAGTGATTGTACTTGGTTTAATGTGGGACCAATATTTACATATTGTATTACCGAAACAATACTTATTTAATCCCAACTATCCAACCACCTGTTGCCAAATTGGAATCATCAACCCATAACTAACATCTCCATGTGAAGACAGTAGCAATAAAAATAACAAAGTAATACAAAAAAATGAAAGTTTAGACAAAGGCTGCAGAGGCAGATAGCCAAGAATGGAAAAGCTGGCTGTATTACGTGGAGATGATTGCACAAAAAAGTGAAGACAAAAAAATCCTAACTAAAATCTTATGGACTAGTCCAATGTAAACAAATTTGATTTCAATGAACACACAAAAGTACATTACAAATATCTCTTTCACAATCACCATATAAAAATGCCAAGTAGTGAGATTTATGTTCCATGAAAATATTTACAGGATCATGCATGTCTACAGGTTTTTTAAGTAAAAAAGAAATACAATCTTACAAAGCTACATTTATCAATGAAACACTCAAGGATGTTGTTTATACGAGTCGGTTAGAATACTACTCTTACTGCTGCGATATGTTGGAAGTGTGTAAAAAAAATGGTAATTTACATTTTTGTTGTTTAATTTCAAATGGTTAAACACCAGAGAGCTCTGCTATCCACTGTCAGATGCAGTCAAGTGAGCTTCAATAATTTATGAGTAATGAGTCTATTTCCTGTGACCTCATAACTAATCAGAGAGTAGTCCAATGTGAGGAAAGTCTGATGAACATTGTATTTCTGTTCTGGTAAAGGTTCAGGTCAGTCAGCCCATGGCATGTAGTCCAAAGACTACCAGTCGGAAATCAACATGGCTGAAGGCGCAACAGTGGTGTATAACATCCTCAGGGCAGGTCCGCAAGTTGAGGACTGAAACAGACTATGTCCCTCTAGTATGGCAAGCAGATGACCTGTGAAGGAAGGAGCAACACAAATAATTGAATCATCAAGTGCGCTATCGGTGTGATAAGAACCATCATGTTTTTGAGCATTTACAGTGGCAAGATCATTTGTTGAAAGTTGTATAAATATTTATTGTATGTGCAAGCAGCTAACTGTCCCTAGCTACAGTATATTGTTCCTATTTAAGTAATGATTCATAGAGGTCCACACAGTGGACCACACAACAGAATGGCGCCGAATGTGACGGCTGCCGTTTTACGATCCCGTAACCAATTGTGCATGTTTTTTTCGCAACTTATTTTTTACATAATGTTTCTGACACCGTGTCTTATGACCAAAAAGAGCTTCTAGATATCGGGACAGAGATTACTCACCCCGTACTGGAGGAATACTTTTTCTTCAACGAGTCGGACGGGAAGGATTTACTTCATATGCCCGACAAGGCCCTCATCCCTGTCATTCGCAAGAGAAAGAGACGATCCGTCTCATTATTCCTTTACCATCGGTCCTATTAGCCAACATACAATCAATCGATAATAAAATAGACAAACTATGATCACGTATATCTTACCAACAGGATATTAAAAACTGTAATATCTTATGTTTCACCGAATCGTGGCTGAATGACGACCTTAATAACATACAGCTGGCGGGTTTTATGCTTTTTCTGCAAGATAGAACAGCGGCCTTTGGTAGGACAAGGGGTGCCGGTCTATGTATATTTGTTTTTTATTTTATTTTTATTTCACCTTTATTTAACCAGGTAGGCAAGTTGAGAACAAGTTCTCATTTACAACTGCGACCTGGCCAATATAAAGCAAAGCAGTGCGACACAAGCAACAACACAGAGTTACACATGGAATAAACAAACATACAGTCAATAATACAATAGAAAAAGTCTATATACAGTGTGTGCAAATGAGGTAGGATAAGGGAGGCAAGGCAATAAATAGGCCATAGGGGCGAAATAATTACAATATAGCAATTAAACACTGGAGTGATAGATGTGCAGAAGATGAGTGTGCAAGTAGAGATACTGGGGTGCAAAGGAGCAAAGTAATTTGTTAACAGCTGGTGCACGAAATCTGAGGAAGTCTTGAGGTTTTGCTCGCCTGAGGTACAGTATCTCATGATAAGCTGTAGACCTCACTATTTGCCAAGAGTTTTTATCTATATTTTTCGTAGGTGTCTATTTCCCGCCACAAACTGATGCTGGCACTAAGACCGCACTCAATGAGCTGTATACAACCATAAGTAAACAGGAAAACGCTCGTCCAGAGGCGGTGCTCCTAATGGCCGGGGACTTTAATGCAGGGAAACTCAAATCCATTTTACCTAATTTCTACCAGCATGTTAAATGTGCAACCAGAGGGAAACAAAATTGAGACCACCTTTACTGCACACACAGAGATGTGTACAAAGCACTCCCTCCATTTAGCAAATCTGACCATAATTCCATCCTCCTGATTCCAAGCAAAAAACTGAAGCAGGAAGCACCAGTGACTCAGTCAATAAGAAAGTGGTCAGATGAAGCAGATGCTAAGCTCCCGTACTGTTTTGCTAGCACAGACTGGAATAATATGTTCCGGGATTCTACCGATGGCTTTGAGGAGTACACCACATCAGTCACTGGCTTCATCAATTTTTTATTTTTTTTATTTTTTTATTTTACCGTTATTTTACCAGGTAAGTTGACTGAGAACACGTTCTCATTTGCAGCAACGACCTGGGGAATAGTTACAGGGGAGAGGAGGGGGATGAATGAGCCAATTGTAAACTGGGGATTATTAGGTGACCATGATGGTTTGAGGGCCAGATTGGGAATTTAGCCAGGACACCGGGGTTAACACCCCTACTCTTACGATAAGTGCCATGGGATCTTTAATGACCTCAGAGAGTCAGGACACCCGTTTAACGTCCCATCCGAAAGACGGCACCCTACACAGGGCAGTGTCCCCAATCACTGCCCTGGGGCATTGGGATATTTTTTAGACCAGAGGAAAGAGTGCCTCCTACTGGCCCTCCAACACCACTTCCAGCAGCATCTGGTCTCCCATCCAGGGACTGACCAGGACCAACCCTGCTTAGCTTCAGAAGCAAGCCAGTAGTGGTATGCAGGGTGGTATGCTGCTGACAATAAGTGCATCGATGACGTCGTCCCCACAGTGACAATATGTTCATACCCCAACCAGAAGCCATGGATTACAGTCAACATTCTCACTGAGCTAAAGGGTAGAGATGCCGCTTTCAAAGAGCGAGAATCAACCTGGAAGCTTATAAGAAATCTTGCCCTCTGACGAACCATCAAACAGGCAAAGAGGGACACCGGGTCCGACACTTGTCGAATGTGGCAGGGCTTGCAAACTACTACAGTACAAAGGGAAGCACAGCCGCAAGCTTACCAGTACACGAGCCTACCAGACGAGCTAAATTACCTCTATGCTCTATTTTCTTCGCTGACATTTTCAACCTGTCCCTGACTGAGTCTGTAATACCAACATGTTTCAAACAGACCACCATAGTCCCTGTGACCAAGAACACTAAGGTAACCTTCCTAAATGACTACCGACCCGTAGCACCCACGTCTGTAGCCATGAAGTGCTTTGAAAGGCTGGTCGTGGCTCACAACACCATTATCCCAGAAACCCTAGACCCACCTAATTTCCATACCGCCCCAGCAGATCCACAGATGACGCAATCTCTATTGCACTTAACACTGCCCTTGCCCACCTGGACAAAAGGAACACCTATGTGAGAATGATATTCATTGACTACAGCTCAGTGTTCAACACCATAGTGCCATCAAAGTTCATCACTGAGCAAAGAACCCTGGGACTTAACACCTCCTGCAACTGGATCCTAGACTTCCTGACGGGCCAGCCCCCAGGTGGTAAAGGTAGGTAACAACACACCTGCCACGCTGATCCTCAACATGGGGAGCGTGCTCAGTCCCCTCCTGTACTCCCTATTCACTCATGACTGCATGGCCAAGCACGACTCCAACACCATCATCAAGTTTGCCAATGACACAACAGTGCCTGATCGCCTGATCACCAACAACTATGAGACAGCCTATAGGGAGGAGGTCAGAGACCTGGCCATGTGGTGCCAGGACAACAACCTCTCCCTCAAGACAAAGGAGATGATTATGGACTACAGGAAAAGGAGGACCGAGCACGCCCCCATTCTCATCGACGGGGCTGCAATGGAGCAGGTTGAGATCTTCACGTTCCTTCGTGTCCACATCAACAACAAACTAACATGGTCCAAGCACACCAAGACAGTCGTGAAAAGGGCACGACAAAACCTATTCCCCCTCAGAAGACTGAAAAGATTTGGCATGGGTCCTCAGATCCTAAAAAGGTTCTACAGCTGCACCTTCAAGAACATCCTGACTGGTTGCATCACTGCCTGGTATGGCAATTGCTCGGCCTCTGACCGCAAGGCACTCTAGAGGGTAGTACGTACGGCCCAGTACATCACCGGGGCCAAGCTTCCTGCCATCCAGGACCTCTATACCAGGTGGTGTCAGAGGAAGGCCCTAAAAATTGTCAAAGACTCCAGTCACCCTAGTCATGGACTGTTCTCTCTGCTACTGCATGGCAAGCGGTACCGGAGCGCCAAGTCTAGGCCCAAAAGGCTTCTTAACAGCTTCTACCCCCAAGCCATAAGACTCCTGAACAGCTAATCAAAGGGCTACCCAGACCCCTCTTTTACGCTGCTGCTACTCTGTTTATTAGCTATGCAGTCACTTTAACTCTACCTACATGTACATGTTACCTCAACTAACCGGTGCCCCCGCACATTGACTCTGTACCGGTAACCCCTGTATATAGTCTCGCCATTATTATTTTACTGCTGCTGTTAAATTATTATTTTATTTTGAATTTTTTATTTAACACTTTTTTTTCTTAACTACTTAAAGCATTGTTGGTTAAGGGCTTGTAAGTAAGCATTTTACTGTAAGGTGAAACACCTTATTATGTTGTATTATGCGCATGTGCCAAATAGATTTAGAGGTCCACACAGTAAATATGACATGTACAGTCACAAGCTTACCTTACCTTGTCATCATGATTAAGACATTTTCTCCTCAAGTGTTGCGGACCTGGAACACCCCACTGCACCAGACTAGATGATCAGACCTCCTCCTATACCTAAAATACAACAGGATAATGCTTTGTCCTTTTTTCCAGAAATTGAACTTTGTCTTTAGCCTTTCCCAACCCCCCAAAACACAAGTGCAGAGGCACCAGGTCAGCCGCAGCACACCACCCATGGAACATTTTTGGGAATATGTGCCCAGCTAAAAGGCACAACACTTAGTACATAGAGGTCAGCTAGGAAATGACACTAGCAACGCATCAGTAACTGATCCACATCTCAAACCTCTAGGCTGATTGCCGCCACAGAATATGTCATTAATCATTTCTCGAGTAGTGCTAAACTACTATTGTCATAGTACAGGTCATACTTTATAAATAATTTAAAAAATGACTGGATATCTTTGTCATTCACAACAGACAGTTCTCTGAATAATATGCCGACGACAAACAAAACACATTCTGCGCCTTGAGGTCAGTCAGCCCATCGACTGACAGGAAAAAGATAAATGGCTGAAGGTGCAACAGTGGTGTCCAACATCCTCAGAGCAGGTCCACAAGTTGAGGACAGAATCAGACTTCACATCCCGTAATTGTATCAAGCAGAGGATCTGTGAATAAACATAAGGAGCAGAGCCAAAGATTATCATAATGTTTCATGACTATTCAAACCGACAGGAAAGTTTAAAAAAACAAAAATACCAAGTGAAACTCACAACAAAAAAGTCACTACTAATACATTTTTGGGGATCACAAAATGGATTTCACTCTGAAAAGAGCTGTTGTCCACCCCGATTCAAATAGCATGCATCAAGGTAAATGAGGAATGTAAATTGAAGGAGGATCTGTGACTTGTTCGCTGTAAACATTCTAAAATGTCAATTGCAGACAGTGCAAGGTCATTCATCTACATTTGTTTAAAGCTGTATTGAACTTGTCCCTACCACTAGTTATTGTCCCAACCACGATACTCTTCATATTCATGTTATGCGTAGACGTCCACACAACAAGTATGAAATACCTACAGTTTTGCAGCACAGTTTCACAATTGATGTGAAAGCAGTCATAAGGAAGACATCATTTATTTGGATACATTTGGTGTGAAAAGTCCCTCAAGGGATATTTTTCCATAAGTTCCTACATGGAAAGGTGGCTATTGACATCCACAACTGATACTGATCTTGGTCAGGGATAAGAAGGGATGTAAAAACATCAAAGGTAATAGCTATGGTGATAATGACACTTAAGTTATTACAAGCAAGTGACTGAAAACATTGACATTCCCAATAGACTCTTGTTCTAGGTCCCAACCAGTGACAGTGAAATGATTTGATTCATCTGTGTCTACAAATAAGATTGACAACACACCTTCAGGCTTTGATGTTTTGAAACGGTTCAGTCCGACATGGAGAAGGGATGATAAGACCATGGCGCTTTAGGGACACTGCTGCTGGAAACACACGCATCACCTGTGAATAGACATGTATGAAATGATTAGATCAAGCAAATGAATAAAATACCTCATTGACCTCCAGTAATGAGGATATGAATATCCACTTCATTCCGGCCTAGTGACAGAGTTAATCATTGTAAAAAGATATCAAATCCCAAGTCACAGCATTACTTGCATATATTTTGATTCAGAAAGGCTCCCCACCAGTGATGCATACATCTGAGGAACAATGTGGAATGTTCAACAGTTTTATTTCGCTACATGGTTGACAGCAGAGTAATGTCCGAATCACATAAAAATAGGAAAGCATTAAGTCTTGATGAAAAACTTAACACCTCCACACAAAAAAATTACATTACAGAAAACAGCCTGTAGAAGTGACTGATATAAAACTCATGAAAAAAATATATTTTTCCAAGCAGATGGTCATTCAAAAGGTGATTTAAAGGGGGTACTTAAATTGGTCCTTCACAAATTGGCAAAGATCAAATCCAAATATAACCATAAATGAAAAATAATGTAAAAATGTGTCGCCTTCACAATGCAGTGGACTCTTTTATTGGTTTCTTCAGTGTCATACATTTGTCTTTTTTTTATATATATTTTTTAACAGGCACCCACAGTGAAGGCCAAAGAATTTGCAAAGTCCACCACTCAGACTAAATCCCTACTTTACTGCATCTCTTGTTAAATGTCAGGCCCAAAAATTGGGAAAGTATAAATTGGATAAACTGTCCTAGAGTTTTGTCATTTAGCAGACACTGTTATCCAGAGCGATTTACAGGAGCAATCAGGGTTACGTGCCTTGCTCAATGGTCGAGACAGATTTTTTACCTAGTCGGCTCGGGGATTGCATACCGACAACCTTTCGGTTACTGGCCCAATGTTCTTAAAATCACTAGGATACCGCCAGCCTAATTATCCTATGCTACTCTAAAGACACTACTCCTTCTTGTGTACTTTAGCGTCGAGTTAATTTCTCGTGGACAGACACACGTAACATAGGCCTAAATGGTAGTAACATCTGTCGACAGACAATGGGATGCTACGACTAACGAGGAAATTTGTTCCGGTACACTGATTTAGCGCCACTAATTTGGACAAATCAGAATTTCGCCAGTGCTCGCATCTTTTCGAATTTCAGGAGGAGAGGGGACATTTCGCCTATAGACTTGCCCAAAACTGCCTGAGAGTTCACGTTTAGATGGGTGGAGACTTCGCAAGTCTTGTTAGTATATTTTCTAACAGATCTTAATAAAGCATCTGATTCCGTGTCTGAGATTAGCCAGCATTTGGTCATTGGTAAAGGTCTGTGTTTGGAAGTTTGATTGATTTGCCCTCCCAAAAAAACACTTTCTGTAACTGGTAATGGTGAACGGCAGAGAGAGAATACATGTCCTATCTGAATATCACTGGGTAGTGTTTCATCAGGACTCATCTTTAATTAGCTGGGTGCCAAGTTTTTTTAATATTTGGAGTGCTTTCAACATTGTGTAAATTTTTTGATTCGTTTTTTTCCCCCTTCTCAAAATAATTTTTTCCCAGGTTTACTAATAATGTGCAGCTTATTTTCCTACATACACTACCGTTCAAAAGTTTGGGGTCACTTAGAACTTTCCTTGTGTTTGAAAGAAAAGCATTTTTTTTGTCCATTAAAATAACATCAAATTGATCAGAAATACAGTGTAGTTATTGATAATGTTGTAAATGGCTATTGTAGCTAGACACGGCTGATTTGATGGAATATCTACATTTGGGTACAGAGGCCCATTATCAGCAACCATCACTACTGTGTTCCAATGGCATGTTGTGTTAGCTAATCCAAGTGTATCATTTTAAAAGGCTAATTGATCATTAAAAAACCCTTTTGCAATTATGTTAGCGCAGCTAAAAACTGTTGTTCTGATTAAAAAAGCAATAAAACTGGACTAGCTGAGTATCTGGAGAATCAACATTTGTGGGTTTGTTTAGGCTCAAAATGGCCAGACAAAAAAATTTCTTCTGAAACTCATCAGTCTATTCTTGTTCTGAGAAATTAAGGCTACTCCATGTGGGAAATTGCCAAGAAACTGAAGATCTCGTACAACGCTGTGTACTACTCCCTTCACAGAACAGCACAAACCAGAATAGAAAGAGGAGTGAGAGGCCCCGGTGCACAACTGAGCAAGAGGACAAGTACATTAGAGTGTCTAGTTTGAGAAACAGACACCTCACAAGTACTCAACTGGAAGCTTCATTAAATAGTATCCGCAAAACACCTGTCTCAACGTCAACAGTGAAGAGGCGACTCCGGGATGCTAGCCTTCTATGCAGAGTTGCAAAGAAAAAGCCATATCTCAGACTGGCCAATAAAAAGAAAAGATTAAGATGGGCAAAAGAACAGATACTGGACAGAGGAAGATTGGAAAAAAAGTGTTATGGACAGACGAATCTAAGTTTGTGTTCGGATCACAAAGAACATTTGTGAGATGCAGAAAAAAATAAAGATGCTGGAGGAGTGCTTGACGCCATCTGTCAAGCATGGTGGAGGCAATGTGATGGTCTGGGGGTGCTTTGGTGGTGGTAAAGTGGGAGATTTGTACAGGGTAAAAGGGATCTTGAAGAAGGAATGCTATCACTCCATTTTGCAACGCCATGCCATACCATGTGGACGGGGCTTAATTTGAGGCAATTTCCTCCTACAACAGGACAATGACCCAAAGCACAGCTTCAAACTATGCAAGAACTATTCAGGGAAGAAGCAGTCAACTGGTATTCTGTGTATAATGGAGTGGCCAGCACAGTCACCGGATCTCAACCCTATTGAGCTGTTGTGGGAGCAGCTTGACCGTATAGTACGTAAGAAGTGCCCATCAAGCCAATCCAACTTGTGGGAGAATGCAAGGCTGTAATTGCTGCAAATGGAGGATTAAGTTTGAAGGACACAATTATTATTTCAATTAAAAATCATTATTTATAACCTTGTCAACATCTTGACTATATTTCCTATTCATTTTGCAACTCATTTCATGTATGTTTTCATGGAAAACAAGGATATTTCTAAGTGACCCCAAACTTTTGAACGGTAGTATAGGTCTACTTGGCTGGTACCAGAGTCTGAGGCTTGCTCTATGATCCTACAGTGCAGATCAGACTCTTCCTTTTGACGCAAATATCTGCAAGTCCATTTAACTGGCTAAGCATGGCTACTTTATCAGTGCACTGTACCAGATAATTCTCATTTAGAGATAGTTTCTTTAGCATGATGAGATGTCAGTCTTGTGTCACAAGCCGGCTCATAGCCTGTGACAAAAATGAGGGAACACGAACACCAGGTATAGGCCAATTTAAAAAGGTTCTTTATTCTACAACAAACTATTAACTTAAACTAAGAAAAAGGAATGAGGTGTGGATGTATCATAATGTAAGGTGTATGTAAAGTGCATGGATGTGTGAATATGTGTGTGTGAACATGACTGAGTGAAAACTATGCAAAACTACAAAAGGAACAAACAAATCATGAGCATGCCTGGAGGAGCAGAGAGAGAGGTGATTAGTGACAGTTTAAATACTTAGAGCCCAGGTGACTCCAATCACCGACGACCCTCCTCTGCCTGCAGGAGGAACTGCCCCTGCACTGCAGAGGAGGAGCCGTGACACTTGCTTTAGGTCCCAGGTATGTCAAGCAGAAGGAGCTGGCCATCTTCTGATATTTCATCTGCTCTATATTTTTGGCCTGTTGTATCCTTTTCTTTCTGAGATTTATTTCAGACATTCTTTCAGGAACAGCTAAAATAACTCCTTTCGTTTTTTGGGTTTGACCTGCAACATCAGGTATTGTAAACAGCTTTTCTAGATTTCTCATATTTTTGCTAGACCAAGTCCGTACCTCGTCACTATTTGACTCACTTTACAGGATATACATAGGGCCATTTTAAACCTTTTCAGATTTTGCAAACAAATATCAGAGGGTAAAGGTTTTTAACTTTCTCCTCTGTTGTAGATGTAATAACAGATTGGTCCTTTGTAGGTCTGTACAGTGCCTCCTCACAGAATGTCACACCTGTCTGAATAGAGATAGCCTCCATCTTAACAGGAGATACGAGGTCCACATTAGGCTTATCCTCTAGGCAGAGAGGGAATTTTGCGATAGGTTCATTCTCTTCGGATCAGGAAACGTCAAACAACGTCAGACATTTCCATTAAGATGTTAGGGTGTCTTTCTTTGAGAAATTTTCCTTTTCTCATCAAGCGTTTTAATCTTGACATTGTGTGGGTTGCAAACTCATACCGTTGATCCTCATTTTGCAAACCAAGATCAAAATTGTATTCTAAAATATCAAAGATAACATACTGTTGAGATTTATTTCGGAAACCTCCGCCATTACGCCATTTGTCAGTAACTGTAAATCCAGTTTTTGTTTTCCTCCAGATCCCACATTGAAATCTAAACCTATTTCTTTGCAGTTGGAGTATGGGTCCTTCAACCTTGTTCCATGAGAGGACCTTCCTGAAGTAATTGTGTCATAGCAACTGACATGACACCGGTTTTGTGTTTCCACTCCTCGTTTCCCTTTTACATTGATGAAAGATTGAGTAGTATGTTCAATAGTGAACAATTAGCTGGAATAATTGATCGAGTTTTAATCTCCCTATCACTTTCTCTCCTCTCTTCTGACAACATACCTAAAATCAGCCTTGTGTTTTCATGGGGACTTGTGGTATCTGGGTGATCTTTCTGTGGGCCTACATGGGAATCTACAGACCATGGTACGGATGTATCATCTTTCTCTTCAACCTTTACGTCTACATGGATTTTTAAGATGAGCTAACTGGCTAATATGTGACTTCTGATTTGAGTCCCTGTAGAATCATGTTCATTCATTGATTCAGCGTTCATCTCCATATAATTTATTACGGTATTTACTGACAATGGACAGCTTGTTAGATATTACTGCACTGTTGGAGCTAGGTACACAAGCATTTCGCTACACCCGCAATAACATCTGCTAAATATGTGTATGTAACCAATAAAATTTTATTTGCCTGCTCATGTGTTGATTCATGAGGATTTATGGTGTATGGATGGTGTATGTGTCAAAAGTTGCTATTAACTAGCTGGAAAAAGTCCAAGAGGATCATTATATCTTGATAGAAAAGCTGTTGATGATCAATAGAACGTATTCACCCTAGGCACACATTGAAATTGGTAAAAGTTGAATGAAAAGGCTAACATCAGCTACAGTACAATTAGTTTGTCCTTGGGATTATAATCATTTACAATATACAGTAGGCGAATTTGCATTGCAATCAAAATATTTTTTTCATAAAAGCAATTTAAATAAAATCCTAAGTAGCTTGGTAGTAGCTACTTCTTTAAACATGCAACAACGTTTCAGAAACACCATATTAGTTACAAGCTATATTTATATATTTTTTAAAGACAGCTACTGAGACGTTAGACACATGAGCTTCTAGCTAAGGTAGCTAACATTAGTAGCTAGATAGCTAGCTATTAACTAATTCGGAAAGCTACACTAGCGTTAGCGGTAGCAAAGATTTTTTATAACAAACCCTCGTTTGTTCTACCTGTTGCGGTACCTTGGGTGGTGAATAAATAAATGCAAGTCCCTTGGCCTCCATTGTAAACGAGACAAAACTAAATAAAAAATTGGTACCATTACACTTTCCAGATCTGAGATGTAGCTACAGATTAATTTATTTTTTATTTTTATTAACAACAAATCAATACAGAAAGTACAGAAGGGAACACAAGTATATATAGATTATATATAATGGACAATCTAGCTAGGGGGTACAAATATCACATTACAATGACACAAGGACCTTAAGGGACATACATACACTTACAATTCTAACAGCTTTTTTGTTAGTAGAGTATTTAATAGTTGTTAGTAAATTTACATTTGTGTATATGAAATTTGGCCAAAAGAATAATGAAATTAATTACATAAAAATGTTTCAGCTTATTTTTATCGTATGTAAAGAATCCAAGCAGTACATCTCTCCACAATAGTGTAAAATCTTCATAAATGTGTTCAATTATAAATCTACTGATGTCTTGACACAGTTTTCTTACATGTATACAATGCCAGAAAAGATGCAACACTGTTTCTGGGTGGTCATTACAAAAGGAGCAATTTGAATTTATGTTTTCCTTAAACTTCCTCATATAGTGGTTGGCAGGGTAATATTTATGATTTTTTTTAAAGGGAACCTCCTTAATTTTGTTAACCAGTAGGTATGTGTGTGGCAACATCCAAACTTTTTTCCAACAGATATTATCAATAAATCCATTCCAATAAGGCATGACATAAGGTATAGATACAACATCCCGCTGAAACAAGGTTCGTATCGCTCTGTTGTTGAATGGGCCAAAAGAGAAACAAATCTTTCCTACTGATGAGTCAACAGGGTCAATAGAAGGTATGCTCTGAGGGTCAGGTCTTGACACGTTCCTGAATAACAGAGCAACACCTGAGGGAATGGCTAAAACAATTGCGAAATCTTTAGGTGTTACAGGGACCTTGTAAAGAGATATGAATTCCTTATAACTGAGTAAAAGACCCTCTGCATTTACCAGTTGGCTCACCAATAGGATATTATTTCAGAACCAATATTCTAAAAACAAAGAAGTATTTTATACAATATATCCCGATTATTCCATGTATAATATCTGTGTGGAGAAAAATTGTGTTTATAAATTAAGGACCATGACAAGAAAACCTGCCGATGAAAAGCAGAAAGTTTCACTGGAATTTTGTCACTATTATAATTGCACCACAACAACATGGAGTTAAGGCCACCAAAAGTAGAGAAGACATGATGAGGAATAAAATTCCAGATAGAAGTGGGTCTTCTTAGGAATTGTTTTATCCAATTGATCTTAAAAGTATTATTTAAAGTAGTAAAGTCCAGAAAATTCTGTCCACCATTCTCATAAGTGTTCATTACAACAGTTTTCCTAATGTAATGGGTACGGTTTCTCCAAAGAAAGTTGAAAAGCATCTGGCCTATCTCCTTGCTTATTTTACTGTCAAGATATAAAGATAGAGCGCCATATGTTAGTCTAGAGATACCTTCAGCCTTGGTCATTAGGACTCTACCTTTTAAAAATAAGTCCCTCTGTAGCCATTGATTTAGCTTCTTCTGGGTATTTTTAATAAGAGGGTTAAAATTTAGTAAGCCTCTAGACTTCTGATCCTTTGTAATGGTTATGCCTAAATATGTAAGTTCTTCTTTTACTGGAATACCATAATATGAAGGTCGCTTGTAGCTACAGATTTGTTTTACTTTGAATTCTATCCCGAATGACGCCGAAATGAAGGCAACAATGTTGTTTTGTTGACTTCTTCATTTGTTGAGGGTTAACTTGTTTGTTTAGGCGCATTACCACCACCTTCAGGACTGCAGTCTGATTAAAGCACATTCCAATAATATCTCCATCCATATACACTGACTGTACAAAACATTAAGGACACCTACTCTTTCCATGAAATAGACTGACCAGGTGAATCTAAGTGAAAGCTATGATCCCGTATTCATGTCACTTGTTAAATCCACTTAAGTTAATGTAGATGAAGGGGAGAAGACAGGTTAAAGAATGATTTTTAAGCCTAGACACAATTGAGACATGGATTGTGTACGTGTGCCTTTCAGAGGGTGAATGGGCAAGACAAAATATTTAAGTGCCTTTGAACGGGGTATGGTAGTCGGTGCCAGGCGCACCTATTGGTTTGTGTCAAGAACTGCAATGCTGCTGGGGTTTTCACGCTCAACAGTTTCCTGTGTGTATCAGGAATGGTTTCAAAAGTGCTGAACAAATAGTTATATTGACTATGTCCGTCCTAGTTCGCTCCTTAATGTCTTAATCAAATTACGGATGGCGATTATCCGTTCATCGTTCCCTTATGCCATAGTTTGTACATCTCAATTATCAGTCGAAACCACATTTGTGACTCGTTTCAGGAAACTAGGCATATGTCGCAAGTCAGGACTTCACACGAGTTATTTAAACGTTATTCTTTTTTTTTTAATCAAAATGTGTTTTTTGGCAAAAATGCTGGAACATTTGAACTTTCATGTGTCTTAATAACAAATGTGTATGCCATCTGTAAATACAAATAAAGTTGTTAAATTATGAGCTTAGTTGGTTTAGCCACAAAAAAAAGCCAAGAACCTTCCCGCTAGCCATGATTGGCTGAGATAATGAGTAGGCTAGACATGCCAAGAGATGAGTTTCAGATTGGTCTGCCATGTAGCATCTTCTGTCTCTAAAATGAGTTGCTCGTTATGTGTAATCCGTTCTACTGCAGTTTTTTACGAAAGATATACCATTAGCCATGGAGAACTGCAAATGTGGTGCTAATGCTCTCAATAACATTGATGCCTGATAAATTCAGGGCAGCAAAGGTCAGTGGGAAAAAGTTGTGATGGACTATTTCCTGGAGGACGATCGTGCCATGCTGACTCTCTCTGACTCTGAAAATGAATCAGACAATGAGGAAATCCCTGATTTAGGTAAAAACATTTTTAATTGAAGAACACATTGTAGAGTCTTCTGATGACAGTGATGGGGAAGAAACAGTAATCAATAGTGTTGTTGTCACGGAAGAAGTTGACCGAGTTTTGAAATCAGCGGACTGTCTGGTAGAAGCAGAGTATGACAAGGAGATGAATAGAATTCTGGCATTTGATTGCAATGCCATGGAGTCGAAAAGAGAAAACAAGGCTGTAGTATAAAACACCTGTCTCCGGATTACATTTTCAAACTAAGGGCAACAATGGCATCCGAGACAGAGAGGGAGAAAGATCTGATGATTCTTATGGCATTGCACACGGTCAGTGTGAACCAGTGACTTGACCCAATGGGCCAAGCAAGCTGTCCAAACAAAGCGGAAACAACACAGGACGTCTTACTCAATGAAAGGGGCTGCAGTCTGCTGTGAAGCATTCATCCATGTATACAGGTAAGAGTCTAGCTACAGTTTTAGATATAAGTTTCTAAATTTGACAGAAAGTGGTTTTCATTGCAAGTTAAAGCTTACTATGGCTTGCTAGCTAACATTACAGTTATGATCTGTGTGTAACAATGTTCTCAGAATTCCATTTGCATTGCTAGTTATAGCCTAATGTTAGCTAACTAACTAGTTGAAAGAGATTTTTGAATGTTCTTCGCCCCACATACACCCCTCCAACCAGACATGCTTTATCTACTCATTTTCTGAATGCAGAGTTCAACAGAGTTCAAGTGAAGGTCAAGCAAATCATAGAGAAAGCAGACTGTATTGCAATCATCTCCGATGGGTGGTCGAATAATCGTGGCAAGGAATAATTAACTACATCATCTCCAACCCTCAACCAGTATTCTACAAGAGCACAGACACAAGAGACAACAGACACACCGGTCTCTACATTGCAGATGAGCTGAAGGCAGCCATCAATGACCTTGGACCACAGAAGGTATTTGCACTGGTGACAGACAATGCTGCGAACATGAAGGCTGCTTGGTCTAAAGTGGAGGAATCCTACCATCACACCCATTGTCTGTGCTGCTCATGCATTGAATCTGCTCCTTAAGGACATCATGGCACTGAAAACATTGGATACACTCTACAAGAGAGCCAATGAAATGGTTAGGTATGTGAAGGGTCATCAAAATATAGCAGCAATCTACCTCACCAAGCAAAGTGAGAAGAAAACATTGAAGCTGCCCAGCAACACCTGTTTGGGTGGTATTTTCATCATGTTTAACAGTCTCCTGGAGGGGAGGGAGTCTCTCCAAGAAATGGCCATATCACAGTCTGCCGAAAAGGACAGAAACATCAAGAGGATCTTCCAGGATGAGGTATTTTGGGATAGCGTGGTAAGCAGCCTGAAACCTATAGCAGTAGCCGTTCGACGGATTGAGGGAGACAATGCCATCCTGTCTGATGTTCAGACTCTGCTTGCAGATGTAAGAAAATAAATCCGTATTGCCCTGCCCACTTCACTGTTGCTCCAAGCAGAGGAAACTGCAGTTCTGAAATATCAAAAAGCTTGAAGACTTCTACCTGAAGCCCACACACGCCGCAGCGTACATGTTGGACCCCAAGTATGCTGGCAAGAGCATCCTGTCTGGTGCAGAGATCAACAAAGCCTATGGTTTCATCACTACCGCGACCTTGGTCTGGATGAGGGCAAGGTTCTTGGCAGTCTGGCGAAGTACACTTCCAAGGAAGGGCTTTGGGATGGAGATGCAATATGGGAATCGTGCCAACATACCTCATCAGCCATCTGGTGGAAGGGACTTTGTGGATCTGAGGCTCTTTCCCCTGTTGCCTCAATAATCCTCCAAATCCCACCAACATCAGCCGCCTCAGAGCGCCACTGGTCTTTGTTTGGGAACACACACACCAGAGCACGTAACAGGCTGACCAATACAAGGGTTGAAAAATTGGTAGCCATCCCGGCAAATGAGGCTTTTTGAGCCTGACAAGCAATCCTCAACAAGGTTGGAAAGTGACACTGAAGATGAGGCGTCAGAGTCTGATGTTCAAGAGGTGGACATTGAGGAGGTTCAGGGAGAAGACATGGAAGCCTGAGAGGAAGACAACGAAAGCTTCAGTTTCTAGACTGTCATTTTACAGATGTATGTTGAAAACGTTTTTGGGAGATGCGGTGGATCATTCAATATTCCCTTTCTTTTGTTGTTCAGTGAAATCATCCCATGTGAAGAGTCAACTCATTTATTTAAAGTTCAATTCGTAACTAAATAGTTAAAAAAAAATTATATTGGAAGGATTTAATCATTTGCAATTATGTCCACTTATAAGGTAAAAGGTTTATGTTTCTGTCTCCATATGATATGGTAAATATATCCAATGCAAAAAACATCTACACTTAAATGGTATTAATATTAATTTGCATATATTTCCATTAATTCCCATATATTCCCGTACATCTATGAGATACTTGCTATGGGCATCACTGCTATTAGCTTCACGGCAGACATTTGGGCAAGCGATGTCAGCCCTATGAGCATGCTGAGTCTGACAGCCCAGTGGGTCGACGAGCATTTCGTACTGAGGAATGCCGTATTGCATACTCAAGAATGTGCTGGTTATCATACCACTGCTGCCATTTCAATGGCATTTGAGAAAATGTTTGAAACGTGGAAACATGAACACACTCCTAGCGCCATTCGAACAACTGACTCGAGAAATAAGCTCATCAACTGCGTCTGCAGCAGACGTGATACCCTCTGTCATGGCATTGAAACGCCTGCTCAACAAAACTGCAGACACAGACTGCGGAGTTAAAACTTACAAATATACTCGAAGCTGTGAACAAGTGATTCGGTGGCATTCTCTCTGAGCCTCTTTACTCTGTCGCCACCATGCTTGATGCTAGGTGCAAGGACCGCTACTTCAATGCAGACAAGAAACAGGGTTTACGTGAAATGTTACATACACAGCTGGACAAGATGGAAATGGACACAATGACTGCGCAACGAGGAAGAGAGGCCATGGACAGACAGAGCTGAAACTTCATTGCTGAATGTAATATGAAATCCTGGTTGCGAATGAATCAACTGAAGAAATGAACGAAACAGCACAGCAAGTAAGTGAAAAAAAATAGGTTTTGATTATGTTTTACTGGTAATTGGGACATACGTAAATGCCAACAAAATAACCTTTTGGTCAGTGTGGTGTGGTGTGTGTTTAACCTTTATTTAACTCAGCAAGTCAGTTTAGAACAAATTCTTATTTACAATTTACAAAACCCGGACGACGCTGGGCCAATTGTGCGCAGCCCTATGGGACTCCCAATAACGGCCAGATGTGATACAGCCTGGATTCGAACTGGGGACTGTAGTGACGCCTTTTGCACTGAGATGCAGTGCCTTAGACCGCAGCGTCCGTGTGTGTGTGCGTGTTACCTATTTAACTGTACTAGAATTCTTAAAAGGCCGCTAAAATGCTAAATATCAGTATTGTTTTTTTTTGTAAGGAAAATATTTGATATAGGTATCGGCCAAAAATGTCATATCGATTCATCCCTAGTGTATAACCCAATGATTCTTGAAGGATGTAACTTATAAAATGCCTCATGAGCTTATTTCAACTGTCATACCCCATTACAACCCAAAATAAAATAAAAATGTACTCCATTGTTTGTAAATGTAATTGTAAACTAACACCACAGTGTAAATACAGTTAAATATGAGTAATTACAATAAATCATAATCTCAGTCATTATTACACTGCAGTGTTTGACCCAGGCCTACATCATGCATTTTTAAGTTGATGGTATCATGGGTTCATCTAGTAGGCTCATAAAATCATTGACTTTGAAAGAAAAGCATGATCCCACAGGAAATGTTTTAAATGCTCTGTAGTTGAGAAGATTAGCAGAATCCAGAAACCAAAGAAATTGAGATAATAAACGGGGGGTAAAAATGTACATTCAATTAATTAATCATTTAAAATGATTTACCGCCCGTAAGGGCAGAGTGCCGCTAGTAACAAATGTATGTTGTTGCACAGTTTCTGTTCATGGTGAAGTGCTGGGGACACAAAACTGAGGGTTCCTCATCCATGTCCTCCCCTTCGTCAATGTGTCAGTTGTCGGCCTCCCGGGTGGCGCAGTGGTCTAGGGCACTGCATCGCAGTGCTAACTGCGCCACCAGAGTCTCTGGGTTCGCCCCCAGGCTCTGTCGCAGCCGGGAGGTCCGTGGGGCGACGCACAATTGGGCTAGCGTCGTCCGGGATAGGGAGGGTTTGGCCGGTAGGGATTTCCTTGTCTCATCGCGCTCCAGCGACTCCTGTGGCGGGCTGGGCGCAGTGCGCGCTAACCAAGGGGGCCAGGTGCACGGTGTTTCCTCCGACACATTGGTGTGGCTGGCTTCCGGGTTGGAAGCGCGCTGTGTTAAAGAAGCAGTGCGGCTTGGTTGGGTTGTGCCTCGGAGGACGCATGGCTTTCGACCTTCGTCTCTCCCGAGCCCGTACGGGAGTTGTAGCGATGAGACAAGATAGTAATTACTAGCGATTGGATACCACGAAAAATTGGGGAGAAAAGGGGATAAAAAAATAATAATAATAAAAAATAAAAAAATGTGTCAGTTGTCCACAGTTACAGCCCTGGCACCAGTGGTTCCATAAGTCCTTTTTTTGTCTGACATCTGAAAACAGAAGTTAACTTGTGTTAAATGTGATTAACCAAGATAGCAGAATACGCCTGTGCAAAACATATGGTTTGGTAGGTTAGGGGTACAACTCACTGCCTCAACTAGGAAGAAATGTCTATTAAGTAACCAAGAGATACAAAAACAGTTGTTTTTTTTACAAAAACTGATGGCGTTTCAAACAAATTTCAAACAACTGAAATGCATACCTCTTTGGTCCACAGGGGATGAAACAACAGATTGCAGGCTTGGGGACATACCTCTGACTTAACAGAATAAAAATATTTCTTCCACAGTTCAGTGGAACTTGGATCATAAAACAAACAAAGAACTCCAACTGAATTATATCCATAAGAACAATAAGGATCGATAAAAGTTATTCCTGGGAGGGGGGAATCCTCATGTTTCGCCAAAATTAAAAAAACTAAAATTATTGGGTTCAATGTGTCCATTATAATGCTGTGCCAGAGAAAATGTATTATGCTCAGGTATTCCTTCCACCAACAACAGTAGGCATAAGAGTAAATAGTAGGCTGAGGGAGCTCGCTCAGTTCTTCTCTTCCTATAAACTAATAATTCTCCCCTTCAGTAGAAGTCTTGGTTGTTCATTAGAAGGGCATATCTTCTCAATGAAATTACACCTACATTAAAAAATAAATGTTTCCCCACGTCCCTCAACTTTAAGCCCTTAACTTGTATTCTGCCTTTGTAACTTCACTCAAACTGACTATTCTCAGCAGTGAATGTCATGGTTTTGAAGTGTGAACCACCACAATATTATCATGTGCATTTGCACCAAATTATATTATTTTCATTTGACTCGAAGTGTTGAAATTGTAGCCTATCATTTAAACTGTACCGTGTTGGTCGGTAGTGAACTACATGTAATTCAACTAGTAATTTAACTGCATTTTTCAGTAGCTTGGTGGTAGTTTATATAACTAAATTCAAACCAATATGTTTTTTGTTGGGGACAGCCTTATATTCCCAACAAGTCGTAGTGGGAGGACCATACAACATTTTATCGCGTGACTCCCAGTTTACTTCGAAATGGTGGTTTTTACGGGGTCAATATTTGCGCATAAAAGCGTTTTTTTACCGACATTTCTAACATAATTAATTTTACAGACACAGAAAGATTCAATTTTGTCTAGCATATTTTGTTTTGTCGACATTTGGAAGGTTTAGCAACAATGTCACCCTATCCCCATAATAATCCCACCTCCTGAATCCAATTGTTTGACATGGGGGAGGGGACCAGTAACTTCATGATCAAACTATCACTGTTGAAGCAAGTAAGTTTTCATACTGGTCATCATACTTTGATCTGTTTTAATCCAAATATCATAACATTTCATGAAAAACATGATTTTGACTGTTCATGACCTTTAAGGGTTGCTTAACTTCTACCCGTGTGAAGTAATTGTTAGCTCAGTAAACTTTATTTTCATAGTAGCTTCCCCAACACAAAAACTGTAGCATCATTATAATAAGAAAGCACATATTAAAGTTTGAAAGATTTTACCAATAGTAGAAAATTGGAGTAAGTAACAGGAAACTAATATTAGAAAACAGCATTCAATTTTGTCTTATATAAAAATTACTCCTTTATTCTAATTAAGGCTAACATGGATCCTGGATGTACGAAATAATTCTAAATCGGGGATATGGAACAACACTTACTAAAGCAGTGATATAAGGTTCTACGACAGAATTCTTAACCTATTTTCTAAATAATCTTCCAAAAGTGTGCATACCCTTACTAAAAGAAATTTAAGTCCATCAAACTGCATACTGAGTGTCTCCTTTAGCACTAAAGCTTAGGTCTCCAACCCGCCATGTTTCCTGACCATCATCAATTGCAACACGTTGTTCCACCTTTTTGCCAATAATACTTCCAAAATCAATGGGCAAAACCAAGACATTTTTCTGCTCATATTCCTTCCAAAGGTCAATCCACCAATCTATACAGAGGTCATCGTATTTGACTTGGAACAAGTTCACACCGTTCTCCTCTTTCATTTTCACAACTGTCCCGGAGAAGAACTCAATATTGCCGTCGAGGGCTTGCTTTACACGCTTTCCAAGGAGCTGCTCTGAGTGAGAGACGACTGGGATCCTATTGTCGCTCAGGCTGTTTCCATCGACTGAAAATAAGATAGAACACCTATGTGTATTGTCCTGTTTACCCCCCACCTTTGTTGATCCTGCCTTCTTTAGGGCACTTGCCCCATATGGACAGTCAAACTCAAAGTAAACGGAGCAAGATTCTTGGGCAGTGGTGGTGGGTTGGTCCATTCTTTCCAGCATTTCACAATTCAATGCTTCATCAGCCAATACCTCGTTTTTGTTCATGCCTGACTGCATTTCCACTTGTTTTTGTGAGGTTCTGCTACAGTTCTTGAGTTGATCCTCTCCATCATTCATGACCTCATTCTTCTGAGTTTTGCATCTCCCTCCATTTCTTGAACCCTCAGCCCTACTCAGCTTTGGTTCTCTCTCTCTCACACTATTGCGTTCTATAAGTACCCTGTCAACAGACTGAGGCCCTTGTTCAGATGCATTTACTAACACAGGCTGTGGTTCCTCTGTAGCTTTGACAACTGTTGACACATTCCGTTTCAAATTTGACACAAGCTTCTCCAGGCTCAATTTCCTCCCTTCAACTGAGGTATTAAAAATACCCCTCTCGTTTTTCATACCAAGAACAAACCTCCTAAATTGCAGTTGGCATACCACGGCAGAATATTTGCTTTCTTTACATAAAGAGGCCAACTGCTTATCAATAATCTTAACACTGTCCCACAAACCACCATACTGCTGCAACTCAGTGGTCAACTGCTGTATCACGCTGACATCATGACTGTCATTAAGGGGCCTCTTACAACGAATCAATGCATCACTTAGTCGCATAGGTTTCTTCCTCTTTGTTACAGATTTTTCTGGAATTGTTTTGTGTGTTTTTTTCAGGTTCTTCCTCGTCTTCTGCAGTTTCATCATTCCCAGAATCCATCGTGTCTTCTTCCATGTTTTTGGAAGGGTGGAGATTGCCTCTCTCAATTTGTCTTGTTCCCTCTCTAAACATGACTCTCTGCTTCACAGACTCTTGTGCTGCTGTCAGGATTGATTCTTTTTTCTGTTTGTCCAAAGATAAGTCATTCCCATGTGCGGTTCTTCTTGAACATTACCATGCAATTGCTATGCTTCAAGTGCTATGCTTGTTGCCTTTGACATCATCAAATAATCTAAGACACTTAAGTCCTTCTCTGAGCTCACATTTGACTCTAGGACAGCCTTCAACATTCCTCTGAGGCCATCTGGCAAATGATTGCTTTTATGCTGTAGCTGATCAGCCATCATTGTACAACATACCTTCAGAAAACTAGCCAGAATCACTTCTACAATCTAGATGGTCAAGTCAAAAAACTCTGAATCTGTCCACATAGTAAGTCTTTCCAACACAAGCTCCTTGGGCATCTCTATGTCATCAAACAAGCATGCTGTTCCTTCAACAACCTGTCTTCCATCCTCTTTCCATTCTTTGAGCTTGGTAATGAGAGTTTGGTAGCGTGTTTCCATCTTCAATGTGTCTCCCATGGATTTGAAGAGGGGATCAATTATGATCTTGGAAATTAGACCTAGAGCTCTGCATCCGGCTTTGAACTGTTGGACCTCAAAATCAGCAGCAACTCTTGCAAGAAAATTGTCGTCATCCAAGTACTCCCTAGTAGTGAACTCAACCAACTTCTTGTGTACGCTGTACGCTCCAGCAGCATTATGAAACAGAGTGTCAATTCGGTTTCCTCTGAATGGGGCCAGAGGCACGTCATCAAACTCGCCTTTTCTGGTCAAATAGGCTTTGAATTTCTCAGACTTTCCATCCTTTGCTTGGATCGTATCAGTCACAGTCCTCACCAAGCACACTGTTCCAGACTCCAGTGAATTTTTACTACTGTCTGGCAACCTATTGGCTCCAACTTCCTCATGTTCAACAATCATCTTTTCCCACAATAGAAGAGTTGCCTTTGCCTGATGAGCTAAACTATCGATCGAATGCAATCCACAGAAGACCTCATTCACACAGGATAGCTTGGCCTTTTCAGAATGAGTATAGAAGTCATACCGCTTAACCATCTTTGGCAAGATGTCTGATTTATATTCAGAAATAAGTTGTTTAAACCCTGTTTCTAGGACAACACAGTCATCAAAGAGACTTGTTATTTCGGCAAAGATGCCCCTCTGATGACCACCCGTGTCTTTATCATTTACTGCAGCCGCAACAATGTCCTGGACCATTTTGCAAACGATGTTAAACTGATCTACTTCCACACCAGCGCTTTGCTCTCTTATTTCCAAATGACAACAATATCCATCCTTCATACAGACGTCAGCATTTTCATGTTCATGAACAAATTCAGCTGCACCAGTGTCAAGAGTCACCTGATCTGCTTCAAGGACAAAGTGGGTTGCCACCGATGCAGAAGGAAGCCTCTGCTTTCATGCCAAGCATTTTGTTGAGTACTGCTTCTACAACCTCAGATACTTTGCTGCAGTTGATCCCCTTGTTAGCAGTTAAATCCAGGTACAATTATTTTATATTATCATTGAAGATGCCATTTTTAAGTGTTGGTACCTGTTGGGTGCGGAAAGAGTCCAATTCATCCTTAGTTTCTGTGTACATTTGTTTACAAAAACACACTTTCTCCTTTAACTTCACCAACCTGGGGTCTGGTTCAGTTCTCACATTCTCTCTCTGTCCTTTGTTACACACAGACATCTTAGATAGTTTTTCCTTCATCTTCTTGTATCTACCGAACAGGAACTTGTTGTCCCTATAAGCTCTCTGGAGTTTCACTCCTCACTCTTTCTTTGCCTTTTTCAAATGAGCTTTGTGCTCTTTCAGAGTGTCACATTTTTCTCCCAGCATCTTGATGACGAGTCACTTTCTATCAATCACCATTTTGAGGTTGTATTCGTCTTTCACTAGAGATACAGTGCTGCCCTCAACGTCTATGTCGGTTTCACTGGACGTCACTGGTGATAGTAGGCCTACACCTCTAGCTGGGGTCACTTTTTTGGGGTTATTAGTAACAGGCAATGTAAACACTTGCTCCTGGTATGAAAGCTTCTCTGTCAAGCGGGCCAAACACTTTAACTGGACCACCACTCTTTTAAGTTATAGAACTACTCTCTTAGAGAAGCCTATTTTCTGTTGCTCACTGTCCAGAAAAATATCAAAATTGGACTCGAAGATACTTAGGATCGCATATCTGTATACTCCACCTGCCTTTTTAGCACATTTGTGAACTTCTTACATTACGCCATTTTTCAACACATGCAGGTCATGTTTTTTCTTTTCAGTTGACTTTGATTTCAAATCCAGGTCAAATCCTATTTGCTTGCAGAGAGGATAAGAGTTATTGTCATATTCTGTGGTAGATACTGAATTGCACTGATTTGAATCAATGCTATTCCATTCCCTGACCTCCAACTCAGCATTCACTTTCCTGATTTCCTCTTGTACTAGAACATTCTTTCTGGCTTCAACAGCAGGAGCAATCCGTGATTGATCTTGGTTTTCCAGTGCATTATGACTCAAGACTGTAGATGCAGTTGCAATACAGAGGGTTGGGAATACAGAGTGAGAATGTAGGTACCAGTTTTTTTTATTTTGCAGTGGATCACCAATCGTCTCTACAGAATTACTTGCCTCTGCTGGAATTGTTTAGAAGGTGTTTGTGTTCCTCTGCTACTGAGTTCGTTTGTTAATTGATCTTGTGCCTGTCCATTACTTACTCCAGTCTTTTCAAACACAGGAACTAACTGTCCCTGTGTTGTTGCATGAAGAATGCTAACAGTTCTTAAAGAGACAACTGAACCTATGGCAATGATAGGCGAGACCTCCCTCTCTTCCTCCTCAGGCTTTACATATACTTCCATTGACATTGTGTTTGACAGAATTGCAACAAAAAAAGCTAGCCTACTTGGATAAGATCACTTATGAAATGTTTAGATTGAATCCCTCAAACAATTGCTCATTATTTTGTTTGCATGTTCATTTAGTTACCACTTCCAAGACTTTAGGCTAAACAACTGCTCCCTAATCACACCAGTAACGTTAATCACCAACAAAACAACCAATATCTTGTTAGCTAACATTAGACAGAATGTTACAAGTAACTACATGGATTCAATGTAGCAAGTTACTAGCTAAATAAGTTAGTGTTGTAGTTGTACATGTCGCTGGTTAGCTAAACGACAATCGACATAATAACATTAGCTAACTAACGTTATCACCAAATATAATCTTCCTCGGTTAGCTACCACCCACCCAGGCAACTACGGGAGTTAGCTAGCATCGTTAGCACGACATCCGTAAAATCCAAGTTAGCTGGTGACAATGGAACAAATATACACAACCATTCGGAAACGAATGACACTGTTTCGTTAAGGAACTAACGTTAGCTTATTGTTATCTAAACAAACTTCGCTACCTAGCTTGACCTCTAACCCTTCCCGCCAGCTAGATGGCACAGCTGACTACCTGTTTGTAGTGAATAGATACTGCTCCCTCGGATTGTCGACTCCGTCTAAAAGCATTCTAGGAGACACGAACTGTGTGGTTAAACTGTCCACGATTTTTTGAGGTATCTGGTATCCAATGTTTCTGCTGAACCCCAGTGATGTTACGTTTGATACTGGAACTCCGAAGTATGCTTCGAAATCGCTAGCAGTGAACTTCTTCTTCGACTAGGTTTAACGGCGGTTGGCATCAAATATTTGTTGCATTACCGCCACCTACTGGACTGGAGTACAACTCCCTTAACTTTGCATGAAAAAATAAATAAACAAATACCCTACAATCCAACACCACACAAACAAAAAAATACAAATAATAATAAATTTGTTAAAATAACACCACCCTACTCCACTGTTTAAATATATTTAGTCCTAACTCATGCCAACAACCTGAGAGGAAGGGACATACTTAACACACCCTGTAACTCTTCTGAAGTTTTTATTTTACCTTTATTTAAACTAGGCAAGTCAGTTAAGAACAAATTCTTATTTTCAATGACGGCCTAGGAAGGGGCAGAACGACAGATTTGTACCTTGTCAGCTCGGGGAACTTGCAACCTTTCGGTTACTAGGCTACGCTGCCACCCCTGTTAAGTCTCGCACACCCAAATACCTCTCTGCAGCTGCCACCACAACCTTCATTTTATGCGACTTACGTTCCATCTCTCCAGTACAGTTGATAACCATTTCTTTAAATGCTAAAAATCCAATCTTACCGAAACATATATCACTTGTTGGCCTATCTCTCTGTACTAGTACAGATCTACTACTCACATCACTCCTCTCAAGATCCATCCCCCTTGACACATCTTCCTCTACTTTATTCAATGCCTCAGCATATGTCAACTTCTGCACTACTCTAACCCTGGAAACCTCAACATGCCTCTCTTGCACGGGACATTTCTAGTCCCCAGCCCCATGGGCACCCCTACAATTAAGACATATCAATGCTTTCCCCAATGCTACACATTCCTTTGTCTCATGACCTTCTGCACACTTCTCACACCTAAGAACCTCCCTCCTACACAGTGCTGTCACATGCCCATAAGCTTGACACCTATAACAACGTAATGTATTCGGCAGAAAAGCTCGTACAGGACAACGTATATATCCTAACATCACTTTGTCGGGCAAAGACTCAACATTATTGGGTAGGATTTAGACATCCACTGTCTTTTGTCCACACTCCAGTCCAGTTGGCGGAGGTAATGCACCTTAAAGTTGGTTGCCAAGCGCCATATAAAATCACTGAAGAAGAAGAAGAAGGAAGTTGAGGCCGAAGGGAGTTCGCGCAAAATTAAACGATTTTCGTTGTCCTCTCGTCACATTTCTGGCTGTATAATGGATTGGAAGGGAGATAACGGCGTAAGTTTAACTTTACAGTGATTCTTGATTGAAGAGGAAGGGAATACTTGCTCTCTATTTAGAGCGGTGCTAAAATAGCCAGCATATCTAGCTAGGTAGCTAGTTAGCCTAAGGTTAGACGCTTCATGAACTGGCAGCAAGTTTGGGGAAATGCCATTGAGAAGAGGTAGCAGTCATGCACGCCAAGGCAGATAGGTAGCTAATAACTAAACTAGCACTGATCAGTAGGTATGTAATGTCAAATTACCAACAACATTTCAGACAACTGTCATCGTCTATGCAGCTGACGTTATTCAGTATAGCTACTGTAGCTAGGTTGGTTAGGTAGCTGTATGTGTGTGTCGTAGAACAGGGAAACTGTATTAGGTAACTAACGTCCTAACAAAGCTGTAATTCACCTAGTTAGCTAGCTGCCGAATAGGCATCAACTCACTACGTAGCTGGTAAAAACCTCTTAAGGATCCGCCCCCTTTTTTCAATTTTCGCCTAAACTAACATACCCAAATCTAACTGCCTGTATCTCAGGCCCTGAAGCAAGGATATGCATATTCTTGGTACCATTTGAAAGGAAACAATTTAAGGTTTGTGGAAATGTAGGCGAATATAACAGAATAGATCTGGTAAAATATAATCCAAAGAAGAATTTAATTTTAATCTTTTTACCATCTTTGAAATGCAAGAAAAGGCCATAATGTATTATTCCAGCCCAGGTGTAATTTAGGTTTTAGCCGCTAGATGGCAACAGTGTATGTACACTTTTTTGACTGATCCAATGAACCATTACATTTATGTTTTATTTCAAGACTGCCCAAATGTGCCTAATTTGTTTATTAATAACAACATGTTCAACATTGTGCGCACTCAAACAATAGCGTGGTATTCTTTCACTGTAAAAGCTACTGTAAATTGGACAGTGCAGTTAGATTCACAAGAATTTAAGCTTTCTGCCAATATCAGATATGTCTATGTCCTGGGAAATGTTCTTGTTACTTACAACCTCATGCAAATTGCATTAGCCTACGTTAGCTTAACCGTCCTGTGGACGGGACACTGATCTCGAAGAAGTTAATATTTGTCCATAGGCTACCAGAGTGAGGACAGACATTTTTCGGAATAAACATGGTGAGTGAAAAACGTAATTAAATAGCCCACTCCCTACCTGGTATTTTATTATGCTGCTATACAACTTTTTATGCATTGTTTGTTGGCAACCTTGTTATTTGCGAAGTTTTTGTAACAAATTCCTGTTGGAACGTAACACAAATTATACCCAGCCATTGTAACTATTTTTCGAGTCACTAGGTCCGTCTCTCAAGTCGAGTCCCAGGAAGAATGGGTCGAGTCAAGGCCAAGTCGTCCATTAAAAAAACTACAAGTCTGTGTCATTATTGAAGCTACCACACAGCCCTTTTCATTATTTTGTCTACAACATATTTTGATTATGTAAGAATTCTTTTTTACAAGAAATTCCAAATGCAAGTTTAATAAGTAAATGATTACAAAAATAAATTGCGTACCAAAATATCATGTTCCTGCCAGCCTAGTGTGTCGCACTCTGTAGGCTATAGCCTTGAAATAATTGCAATAGGCCAAAAATATAGCCTAAATAATTAATCTTCGTTCCTTCTTAGGCTATCTATCTGGTTCCTGACCTATTTAGTGTTTATATGCTGTTTAATACGACATATTATATTTGAAATGATGAGTGCTTCTTAGTCACTTTTTAAAGAAAAGTACAGTACACAGTAGAGCACATGAATTGAGTAAATTAATGTACTATACTCTATTACTGAACTATACTGTGGCAAATTGTGCTGTACTTTGATGTCCAAACGTGGGAAAAATAACCATCTATAATTGGTTCAGATTTTGCTGGACCAACCTATTTGGTCTTGTTTAGGGGCAAAGCTCATTAACATAATTGCCAGTGTGTAGAATAATACCCACATATGCAAAGGAGGATATTGCATATTTATACCTTTTTGTGTACCTATTTAGGATACATTACCATGAAGAGAATGACATTCATATCCATAATTATGCATTTCTGTGGAGTACAGATCAGGGATCCATGATTAAATTCTGTTATCGCAATTCAGTTACTGGGTATAAATCCACTTACTGTAGTTAACCAAAATAATAGATGTGTCATAGCTGGTGCCCCATTTCATTCTGCAAACATTGTTGAATCTTAATTCGGGGATTTAACAGAATTTTTTGAAAATGTGGACAGATAAAAAACTGAGGGAGATTTTACCGAAATTCTGTTTGCACACTTTGCAGCTGCACAGTTCTTGCAGTAAATGGGTTTTTGGAAAATCTTTGGTGTATGTTGTTCAAAGTAGTTCTTGTAGTTCTTTGCATACTTTGCATACCAAGTTTTTATGGTTTCTTAAACTTTGAAATCAATGTTTTTTGTTTGGCATACATTTGAGTCTCACCGCAATTCCATTACCACATAATTGCCTAAATGCCATAAATTGTCTGTCTTTTACTTAAATAATGGGGAGGAGCCAGAAAGATCAGGCTACTGGAATTCTTTGTGGTTTGGTTGTTTTCACGATTTTGTCTCTTTTTTTTTAATCACCTGCCCAATGGGTCAACCTCAAAGCAGGCTCAACTTGCATGATTGCTAAGTTCAATTGCCCGAGGCAGTAGGCCAACCCTTAATGTCAATCACTGCGTACCATCTATTTGCAAGTCAGGCAAACTCACCAAAATGTAGAATTTCCATCTATAGTTGATTATGTACCGATTCTCTCTTTCTGTGTATTTGACAGGTTCACAACCATGACAGTTGCCAAGGCCACGGGGGTCACTCGCATGGGCCTACAGTGCATGGATTCGGGGGTCACGGCGGTGGTTTGGCGCACGGGTTCCATGGCCAATTTGGCCCACGAGCTGACCAGATAGACCCCACTCAGCAGCCCAAGAAACGGTCGCATATGGATGACAGCAGCAGCTGGGACATTGTCAAAGCAACACAGTAAGATTCACCACTGTTGTCTCTCATATTAAACCCTATTAATGCCCACACAGTGCGATTATTCTACTCCCAACCCCATAGCTCAGATCAAAAGTAGTGCACAATATGGGTAATATATTTTCATTTGAAATCATCCCTGGAGATCCACAAAGCAGTAGTGATCAGATTAGTAAGAATAACACTTTGCATTTGGGTCAAATAGCAATACTGAGGACTGAATAGCTTTCAGGGATTGCAAACTCGTCACTCTTTGGCGATATTCATCTACGTGAATCGTGTAGATCTGTAAAGAAAACTTTTGGGGGTGAGGTGACGCACGCAAACAGATCTTCTCCCTGTGTGATCACTACCTTCTCTGGAGACTGTCAGCATGCACTCCAGGCAAAAAACTTGTTTCCTTACTGGGAATTTTGGAGTGCAACCTGTATTCTAAATTGTGCTGTAATTATAGTTGATAATGCAAATTATAGTTGCATGTATGTTTTCTACAGGCCAAATTATTACACACGGAAGTTATTAACGTTAGCTATTTGATATTAGCTGACTTTAGCTAGCTAACTACGTTAGCATTTAAGTTGGCAAACTAACACTCGCTTGCCTCAGCTAACTACATTTTTCCTCAGCTTACGTCACGTCTGTGTGTAATAACCCACAGAACACATATAGGCATTGGAGGAGGCGCAGGATTAACTTTAGGGCAAATCCATTTTTAATTCAATCACTTTTTGACAACATACCTTTTCTGATTTAAACAAAACTTTCCATACATGTTTGCCCATGGAAGAAGTGGTCAGAAAGTGACTTTTTAGACCTGAATGACAAAACATTCAGGAGATGAAGGTGCTCAGTTTATCAATTTTGCATACCATGAGATATGTCTTCATCACTGGAAAAGACAGTTTGCTGTAATTTAATTGCTTCCAAACAGGATTGTCATTATTTTATAATAAATAAATGGGAGGGGATTATAACAACTATGGCATTTATTAACCTTTTTAAGATAATTATTTAAAAAAATGAGTAAACATGTAGCTTAGACCCTACTTTACATCATCTGAGGGTTGTGTGTTGTGCCCGCTATCATTTGAGACACATGCTCTTGAATACAGGGTGGGTGTCATTTCAATCATCAGCGGTTTCCATTAACTTGTGCAGTGCTCAAACACCGTTACTCATTTAGACAAATGACACGTTAATAGTCGACAGCCTGTATGCCCTCCCATCAACAGTGCCTTCAGAAAGTATTCATACCCCTTGACTTTTTCCACATTTTGTTGGGTTACAACCTGAATCTAAAATTGATTACATTGAGTTTTTTTTGTAACTGGCCTACACACAATCCCCCATAATTTCAAAGTGGAATGATGTTTTTAGAATGAAAAGGAAAAGCTGAAATGTCTTGATTCAATAAGTATTCAACCCCTTTGTTATGGCAAGCTTAAATAAGCACAGGAGTAAATATGTGCTTAACAAATTAAATACAAATGAATTAGTCACATGCGCTGAATACAACCAGTGTAGATCTTACTGTGAAATGCTTACTTACAAGCCCTTAACCAACAATGCAGTTGTAAGAAAAATAAGAGTTAAGAAAATATTTACGAAATAAACTAAAGTTTGAAACAAATAAAAAAAAATTACATGAGGCTATATACAGGGGGGTACTGGTACAGAGTCAATGTGTGGGGTTACTGGTTAGTAGGTAATATGTACATGTAAGTAAGGGGTAAAGTGACTATGAATAGATAATAAACAGCAAGTAGCAGCAGTGGAACAAAAATGCCATTTGATTAACTGTTCAGCAGTCTTATTGCTGGGGGGGGGGGGAACTTTTTGCTAGTCCTGTCTGGTCCAGCGATGGTGGGTTTGTGTCCATAGATGACATTGTTGCTGGTGATATCTGGTGAGGACCTGCCTTACAACAGGCCTACAAGCCCCCAGTCCAGCCTCTCTCTGCTTATTGCGGACAATCTGAGCACTGATGGAGGGATTGTGCGTTCCTGGTGTAACACGGGCAGTTGTTGTTGCCATCCTGTACCTGTCCCGCAGGTGTGATGTTGGGATGTACCGATTTTGTGCAAGTGTTGTTACACGTGGTCTGCCACTGCGAGGACGATCAGCTGTCCGCCCTGTGTCCCTGTAGCGCTGTCTTAGGCGTCTCACAGTACGGACATTGCAATTTATTGCCCTGGCCACATCTGCAGTCCTCATGCCTCCTTGCAGCATGCCTAAGTCACATTCACGCAGATGAGCAGGGACCCTGGGCAATTTTCTTTTGGTGTTTTTCAGAGTCAGTAGAAAGGCCTCTTTAGTGTCCTAAGTTTTCATAACTTTGACCTTAATTGCCTACCGTCTGTAAGCTGTTAGTGTCTTAATGATCGTTCCACAGGTGCATGTTCATTGTTTATGGTTCATTGAACAAGCATGGGAAACAGTGTTTAAACCCTTTACAATGAAGATCTGTGAAGTTATTTGGATTTTTACGAATGATCTTTGAAAGACAGGGTCCTGAAAAAGGGACGTTTCTTTTTTTGCTGAGTTTACATATGAGATGGGTGATGTAATATTTACAAACGATTAAAGTGACTACGCTACCGTAGAATAGTATAGAGTAATGCAAGATACGGAGACATTTATCAAAGTGGCTAGTGTTTCATTTCCTTAATCGCCAGTGATTCCTAATCTGTCCATAGGCAGCAGCCTCTGTTGTGCTGGAGATGGCTGTTTACCATTCAGTGGTGTAGTATAGAATACAATACAGTATATACATTTGAAAGGGGTGTTGCAATATGTAAACACAATTTAAAAGTGACAAAGATACCGTAGAATAGTGTGGTTTGTGGTTTATACATATGAGACGAGTAATGCTAGATACGGAACATTGTTAAAGTGGCCAGTGATCCCTAATCTGTGTCTATAGGCAGCTGCCTCTGATGTGCTTGTGATGGCTGTTTAGCAGTCTGATGTCAGGCAATGCATTCCGTGAAGAGTCGTGGCACTCAGTCATGTTGTCAACAAGGCAGCGTGATGCATAGTTCAGATAACATGCATCACTTTTCCATAAAATATACACTACCATTCAAAGGTTTGGGGTCACTTAGAAATGTCCTTGTTTTTGAAAGAAAAGTCAAACATGTTCTCTTTTAAAATAACATCAAATTGATCAGAAATACAGTGTAGACATTCATTTTCTAAATGGCTATTGTAGCTGATTTTTGATGTACGCATACGTAGATATTCCAGAGGCCCGTTATCAGCAACCATCACTCATGTGTTCCAATGCCATGTTGTGTTAGCTAATCCAAGTTTATCATTTCAAAGGCTAATTGATTATTAGAAAACCCTTTTGGAATTGTTAGCACAGTTGAAAACTGTTGCAATAAAAATGGCCTTCGACTAGTTGAGTATCTGGAGCATCAGCATTTGTGGGTTCGATTTACAGTCTCAAAATGGCCAGAAACGAAGAACTGAAGGCTATTCCATGCGAGAAATTGCAAAGAAACTGAAGATCTGGTACAACACTGTGTACTACTCCCTTCACAGAACAGTGCAAACTGGCTCTAACCAGAATAGAAAGAGTGGGAGGCCCCGGTGCACAACTGAGCAAGAGGACAAGTACATTAGTGTCTAGTTTGAGAAACAGATGCCTCACAAGTCTCAACTGGCAGCTTCATTAAATAGTACCCGCAAAACCCAAGTCTCAACGTCAACAGTTGAAGAGGTGACTCCGGGATGCTGGCCTTCTAGGCAGAGTTCCTCTGTCCAGTATCAGTGTTCTTTTGCCTATCTTAATCTTTGGTGAATGGCACGACAATGGGCCTCGGGATCTCGTCACAGTGATATCAGGATCTCAGGCCTCAGGATCTCATCGTCTGTGTATTCAAATTACCATTGATTTTTAAAATGCAATTGAGTTTGTTGTCCGTAGCTTATGCCTGCCCATACCATAACCTGTGGTGGAAATTCCTACCAAGCGACAGCGACTTTATTTCTTCAAACAATCATTCTTTAATATCGTTTTAATTATTGCAATAATGAAGCTGGTCAATGACCACGCTTAAGTGTTCGCTGAGAGCCCAACGAGCAGAACTGAGCCACAGTATCTTTATAGTTACGACACATCCTCCTGAATACGTGCCAAACTGCAGATGTCTGAAATGGGTCAAAAGGTTAGGATTTGTATGTGAGAAAGGAGTATTCACCCAGCTAGATAGCGTTTACTGTGAAGACTCTTCCAATTGTGTAGAAACCAGGGTTTGGCCCCTAAGACGAGGTTCCTCCCATCAGCCGTCCACACCAGAGACATCTCCCTGGTACGTCACAGTATACAAACACCAACTCATTCTATGGAATGCAGGTTTTATCACCAAGTCATCATAAATCAATTGCCAGTGCCAAGCCCCAGAGGCCCAACTCAGTCCCACAGACACAGGCGAGACAGTACTGAGAAACCTTATTCGATTGCACGATTTTCTACCATAAACCCCACTTTCACCATGGGGCACTCTGTTCACAACATTGACATCAGCAAACCGCTCGCCCACAAGATGCCATACACGTGGTTGCCGGTTGTGAGGCCGGTTGGACGTACTACCAAATTCTCTAAAATGTCATGTGGCGGCGGCTTATGGTAGAGTAATTAACATTAAATTATCTGGCAACAGCTCTGGTGAACGTTCCTGCAGGCAGCATCCCAATTGCACACTCCCTCATAACTTTGTTGTGTGATAAAACTGAACATTTTAGAGTGGCCTTTTGTCCCCAGCACAAGGTGCACCTGTATAATAATTACACTGTTTAATCAGCTTCTTGATATGCCACACCTGTAAGGTGAATGGATTATCTAGGCAAAGGAGAAATTCTCACTAACAGGGATGTAAACACATTTGTGCATAAGTTATTTGTGCGTGTATGGAACATTCTGGGATCTTTTATTTCAACGCCTGAAACGTGAAACTAACACTTTACATGGTGCAATTCTCTTTTTGTTCAGTATAGTTTAGATTTTTTTTAAACTATCACTTTTGCATGTGAAAACACAGAATACTAGTGCTTAACCTACATCACTTTTGTTTTAAGCCGACTTTGCCGTTGGCCAGAATAGGGCACCCGGCTCATGGCAGGCTGCCCTGTCCCAAAACAAATGCAGTCACTTTTCACTCGGTGCAAACTACGCCAGCCCGGGCCGGCTTAATCGAATCCCCTCCTTGATACCAACATATAATGGTGTTTCTCATATCAAAATGAATGACTGAGCACAGAATGCAACCCTATGCGTTCTACAAATAGAATATCAAACCGAGTTCAGAGTGATGTCATTCAGAATGAGTTCTCCATAAATTATCACGTGTGACAGCTGTTCGAGCAGCCAGATTCATCCCTTAACCACACTGGCTACTCAGCTGCTTTTCTCCGTCTGTTGTTTCTGCGCATCCATCAGTTTTTAAAATGTTATTTAGCCATGATGATGAGTGGGGTGTGCAGAGAGTGATGGGGTTTCTTCTTTTGGTGTTTAATTGGAGCGGTTGCGCGAAGTGGATACTTTTTTTATTTTGTTTGTAAGACCAAACGGGCCAGTCTGACTTTGCTGTCAAAGAGGAAAAACGGAGCACCGTGACAGTCGTGCTTGAGCTTTTACATCACTTAAAACCGTGAGTTTCTAGCCCAAACCACTCAAAAGCTATGCTCTATATTACCGGAGCTACTGTACCTTCTTCCCTTTCTACGCGAGTTGGTGCACATTTTATATAATTTTATAAACCATGCTGCGGGCCGTTTTTTTAAACTACTAGCGAGCCGCGAATTTCTGGTTTGATAAACAATTTTCTTTAGTCATGTTACCTTGGCTATGCACAAATTTGGATGGCACAGGAAAAACTGAAAATTGATAGATAGCTTACTCAGGGACGCATATGCCTTATCAATGTAATTCTAAGCTAAATCGGAATCAAATCTATCAATATTTCTGGTGTTCCTTAAATTCTGGTTGGTGCCAACATTTTAGTCATTTATCAGATGCATTTAATCAGAGCGACTTACAGGGGTGAGTGCATACATTTTCATACTTTTCCCCCCATACTGGTCCCCCATGGGAATCGAACCCACGACCCTGGTGTTGCAAGCACCATGCTCTACAAACTGAGCCGCACGGGACCACGTGTTTGGTTTTGTTCCTGTGAAAATCCTGCATCCTTCCGGCAACTTCTCTCTCAAACTCAACATCTCTGTTCTCCAACCAGACCATGTAACCATGTAGTCATGCATGCTAATAACTAGCATAACTTTTCTGACCAAATGCAGAAAAGCTATGGCATCAATTTATGAACATGACTAAATACTTACCCCTAGTGTCAGTACATAGATATGACATGACAGAATCTTGTAGCTTACCACTAGTTGGAAAAATGGTAACCTCATTTAGTGTACCAGATTTTCCTTTTGATTCATGCTTATATTCCAGTACACCTTCCAGAATATTTTACCAGAGATAGATAGATGGATAGAAAGATGTATTCTATGGGCGAGTGGATCGATTTTCAATATCTTTTCCCCCGTGCTTGGATTCTAGGTTTGGTATCCTGGACCGATGTAAGGAACTGGTGGAGGCCGGTTACGATGTGAGGCAGCCTGACAAGGAGAATGTCTCCCTCTTACACTGGGCAGCCATTAACAACCGCGCAGAGGTGGTCAAGTAAGGACTCTACATCAAACACGTGTCTGATTAGGAATGTAGATTTAGATTTTGAATGTAGAGTTTTTTTCTTACAAACAACAATCCAATGTCATTCCCAAAGAGGAGGCCATGCTAAGCGGAAGATTGCTGTGCAAAGATATTGGTAGGTGTATTTTTAATATGTCCGTTCAATGCTCTTTCATAGGTATTATATAACCAAAGGGGCCGTCATAGACCAGCTAGGTGGTGACCTGAACTCCACACCCCTGCATTGGGCCATAAGGTAATTGCTTTGTTGGTAGGCAAGGTCACCCCTCTCTCCCTCTCTATCCACCCTTACAGTTTCGGTCAAATATATTGGCACCCTTACTTGATTTACTATTTCTTCTCAGATATGTTTTAAATGGAAAACTTGCGTTGTTCACAAGTGTATTTGTTTGATTCACTTCAAACTAAAAAATGGCCTGGACTAAATTATTCAAATGAATTTGGTTGGAGGCAAGTTCTCATTTACTGTGTAATAGAGCCAAACAGGGAAATGGTTCCAATCATTTTTTTTATAGGGGATTTTTAGAAGAGCTTAAAATACGGGCTTACCCTGGCGTGACGTTTTGATAACCGTGTGAATCTCTCTCGGACAAGGGGACTTTTATAAATGTATTTTCCTCTATTTACTCTCAGATTAAAAAATGCTAATTAGCATCAAAGTAGACATCATGCAAGACTACAAATCCCTGCAAGCTCCTGCACGTCATCTCTAGCTGACACCTTTGCAAACAGGTATTGTCAATTTAAAACTTGCACAAGACTGTTCACAGAATTGTCCATTTATTCATTACTACATTTAGCTAACATTAGATTGTTAATGCAGAGATTCTTACCTTTGCCTCAATTCGGCAGTCTCGTCCAGATCATTGCATTTATAGTCCTTTATGATAGCCACATTAGCAACTAATTAGCGTTTCATTTTGGGGGGGGGGGGGGGTTAAAATACAGGTGAATATATTGATAAGTCACCTTGTCCTAGAGAGATTTACATGGTTATCAAAACGTCAAGCCAGGGTAAGCCTACACGAAACACGACCCTTTTAAGTGTTTCTAAAATCCCCTATGGGAAAAATGAATGTTGGAAAAAAGATTGGAACCATTTCCCTGTTTGACTCCAAGGTTTTATGGGTATTGTGACTCATACCGTGGTGCTTTATTTATCTCATCATGGTAAGTTGCAGGTGCTTACAGGGTAAAAATAGCCATTCAACCGCTTAAAAAAAAGAAGAAAAAAAAGAACATTCTGCTCCGCAGCCCGTCTGGTGTTCAACTTTCCCAAGTTCTCTCACGTCACCCCGCTCCTCCGCTCTCTCCACTGGCTTCCAGTTGAAGCTCGCATCCGCTACAAGACCATGGTGCTTGCCTACGGAGCTGTGAGGGGAACGGCACCTCCGCACCTTCAGGCTCTGATCAGGCCCTACACCCAAACAAGGGCACTGCGTTCATCCACCTCTGGCCTGCTCGCCTCCCTACCTCTGAGGAAGTACAGTTCCCGCTCAGCCCAGTCAAAACTGTTCGCTGCTCTGGCACCCCAATGGTGGAACAAACTCCCTCACGACGCCAGGTCAGCGGAGTCAATCACCACCTTCCGGAGACACCTGAAACCCCACCTCTTTAAGGAATACCTAGGATAGGATAAAGTAATCCTTCTAACCCCCCCCCCTTAAAAGAGTTAGATGCACTATTGTAAAGTGGTTGTTCCACTGGATATCATAAGGTGAATGCACCAATTTGTAAGTCGCTCTGGATAAGAGCGTCTGCTAAATGACTTAAATGTAAATGTAAATGCTCCATTGAAAAAGTGTAAGGGTGCCAATATATTTCACCGGATCTGCACCTACATAGCGCTAAGAAGGTTTTAAATCAGAGTTATGAATTGTGTTATGTGGTACATATAAATATGGTTTGGTGATTTTATGTTTGGTTGTCTGTGGACAGGCAGGGCCACCTCTCCATGGTGATCCAGCTGCTGCGGTACGGAGCCGACCCATCTATGGCCGACGGGGAGGGCTACCGCAGCCTGCATCTGGCAATCCTCTTCCAACACATGCCCATAGCAGCCTACCTCATGGCCAAGGGACAGGTGAGACTCTCTTTCTCTCTTGCTCTCTTTTTCTCTCTCAGCCACACTCATTCTTGTGCTTTCTCATCCTTACTTTCTCTTTTATTCTCCCTTCAGTCTAACAAGTGTTTAGTTATTTTTTTTTCTGTTGTAGGAAGTTGACCTTCCTGACTCAAATGGGCAGACACCCCTGATGTTGGCAGCACAGAAAATCATTGGGTACGTTTCCCTGCAACCCAATGATTATTTGTTTCTTTTCCATGTATTCTTACAATAACATATGTCCTCAATAACTGGCCTATTAGGCTGTTTTGGTAATGTACTACTAAGAAAGGTCATGGTTAGGGTGGGGCGATCTGAAATCGATAAACCAATAATTGAATGCAGGCCCGAGCCCACTAACTTCCTGATGAAATGCAATGCGTCGGTGGGTGCGGTGGACAAAGTGAACAGGAACTCTCCGCTGCACTGTGCCGTGCTGGCGGGAAACGTAGACGCCGCCCACATCCTGCTGGAGGCCGGGGCTAGCGTGGATGCCGAGAACGCCAACGTGAGAACCTGATCTCACACACACACACACACACTAATTAATCCTATCGTAAATGTGAGCTCCTGGAGGACACTATGGCTGCCATATAGCGATGGGTTGTCTTCACACACAGTTACACACCTCGGGTTGGGGGGGGTTATCAATTCATAGACTAAATCGATGCATGCATCATACTCAGGATGTTACTAACATATAAGGCTCTAAGATGCATGTGTTGGCCTATTTGAAAGATGGACATGTGCATATTTATTTGCTATAGTCAATCAAATCAAATTTTATTGGTCACATATACATGGTTAGCAGATGTTAATGCGAGTGTAGCGAAATGCTTGTGCTTCTAGTTCCGACAATGTGGTAATATCTAACAAGTAATCTAACAAATTCACAACAACTACGTTATACACACAAATGTAAAGGGATGAATATGTACATATAAAAAATATGGATGAGCGATGGTCGTAGTGACTGTAGTGTGTGAGGTTAACTAAGGATTGTGAGTGTGATGATGGGACTGTGTTGTGTTTGTCTTCTCAGGGTCACACTCCCATAGACCTGGCCCATCAGGTGCACAGCCCCCTGCTCATCCACATGCTCAACCACATCAAGCAGGAGAGGATACGCTCCAGCTCCCGCTGCCTGCGCCTAGTTAACCGATACAGGGTATGGACACCACAAACACATTTTTCCTCTGCCTATGTTACTTCAACACACAGGGTGTGGGGCACTACACTTTCATATACTCAACAAATGTCTGTGAGAGATGGTAACCCATTTTTCCAGCATAAGGGAGAACAATAATTAACCTCTGCTTAAAATAGAGATCCCAAAGCTGCAGTGTTTCTCGCATTGTGGTTGAAATGAATATTAGCATTTCTCTTTTTAAAGATTATTTACGTGATTATTTCTCTCTGCCCTTGTCTCTCTTTAGGTGTGTCTTCAGTTTATGTTCAGTGTTGCTGTGCTGGGCAGTTTGGGAGCGATAGCTGACTTGAGCTCAGAATCCTGGCTGCTAAAAGGGGTTCTGCTGGCCTGTGTGATGGCTGTGGTCAACCTGGCCCAACGGTGAGAACGCACATTGGCCGCCCGTGGTCAATCCAGTAGACGAGAGCACACACCATCACAGCGGTTAGGGTTGATCAGCTGTGATGAGTGTTCTTCAACTGCGACGCATTGAGAGACCCGCGGTGCACCCCATGTCTATAACTCTGTTGGTATTACTAGGGACCTCCCGCAAGATGGCGCTCTAATCCTGACTAGTAGCCTGCTTCTATTCATACTGTCCACGCTTGGTTCCGTCAAATCTCCCCGGGCAATCGTTTGCTGACACGGCTGCTCATTAAGTAGAAAATGAACTCTCTAGGAGCATTTATGGCACAACTCATTTTTCATTTTCACACAAGACTTCTGTGAGTTGAAACGCTGTTATAACGTATACAATAAGTGTGTGTGTGCGCACTTACAGGCAGTTGGCGAGCCAGGCCCTGCAGTCGCTGGTTCCTGCTACAGCTCTCATGGCGTCAGTCTTCTGGATGCTGGTCACCTGGTGCCTGTGGTTCCTGCCTGATATCCTTTAACACAGGGCCTCTACTGACACTCGCACTCCAACCCAGCACAGCACTCTACATTCTGTATTTGCCCAGCATCTAACAATGTACTGAATCAACACTTAAACAGCTCCCCTGTCATTGACCGTCCTAGTCCATCTCGGTCTACTTCAATCCAGCCCATTCTAGTCCAGCCTAACCAAGTCCGTCTCTTTTTTAAGTAGAACCGGAGCTCCGTCCTCCTTGCATATTTGATCATATGGCAGGTAGGCAGGGTACAGTGTATACAGGGGAGACGGCACGAAAGTATAGGGTTCGGGTGGTATTTTCTACCCATGCCGCTCTGGACAATATGTGCTTGAGAGGCTGCAGCACTCGCTGCGCTGCGCTTTTGCGCCAAGTACATCTCGGTCCAGTATCATGGTTTAAGTGTTAAAGTAGTTAATGCAATATACTCTGTTTCATACCCATAAAATTCAAATCTGGACCTGTCCGTTGCGTTTTTTTCGTTCATCCCCTCTAATCAGGGACTTATTTAGTCCTGGGACACTAGGTGGGTGCAATTGAATTATCAGGTCGAACATGACTTCCAGGGTAGGTTGGAATACACCTACTGTATTTGGTGTGACGTTATGTCCTTAACCCGTCTCCCTACATGGTCCTAGTGCCACGGTACAGGTGTTGTTCACTTTCAACGCCACAGCTCTGCTCTACTACTACCTCCGCTCCTGTAGGACTGACCCCGGCATCGTCAAGGCAACTGAGGAAGAGAAAAAGATGGTAAGGAGCAGGATATCGGGAGAGGCGTTGTTCCATCACTGTTGTTTTTTAAAGACAGCTAGAAAAACATTATGGACAGGTCACAACATTTACCCTGGTCATGCTCGAAGGGTAGTTGGCATGTGACATGGCTGCCAATCTACTTCAATGACATGGATGTGATTTGATCTGGTTGGTCTTCTGTGTCTCCAACAGAATGTGGTGTTGCTGGCAGAGGCGGGCTGCTTGGACCCCAGGATCTTCTGCACTTCCTGTATGGTAAGCCACAAGGACCAAAGTAGACCGGTCACATTCCAACACATTTACTCAAACCATAGCCATTAGCGGGATACTGAAGACTTCTTCAAATATGTTTGCTCAAGCGTTCACGTGTTAGGAAATGTGGTGATATGAAGAAATGTTGATTGGTTGTTGTTTTTTGGTTATGCAGATGAAGAAGCCAATGAGGGCCAATCACTGCTTCTCCTGTGACGCCTGCGTGGCAAAACAGGATCATCACTCCATCTGGATCAATGGCTGCATAGGTAACTAAAACCACAGAGCTTATATATTTGTCTACCGTATATTATAGATATAGTTTGTAGGATAAGCTACACTAAGCCTCAATACGCACTAATAGGTTTGTGTAGTGGAATACAATCATTGTAGTGGCAGTCAACTAGTATTTGAACACTTGGAAATACAGTATTCTTCTAAGATTAGCTGACTCCGATACACAGCCAGCATTAGCCACGTTGTCAGCACCAGTGTTTTACGTTTTAATGGCAAAGTTTCGGTCTTTCTCCCACCCATCCTTACTTTCTTCAGGTGCCAGGAACCACCACTTCTTTGTTCTCTTCCTGCTCTCTCTCTGCCTGATGGGAGCGTGGATGTTCTACGGATGTCTCATGTGTGAGTGACAGTCTCAATTAGTCACGTAGACAATAGTACTTTATTGCACTTTTTATTTGTGTACATTCTTAAGTAAATGCATTATCTGGTTGCCTGACGTTCTCGTATGTGTTGCCAGACTGGTCAAAGCACTGTCCGCTGCACTACCAGGAGGAGGGTGTGTGGGGTGTTATCTCTGCCCTGGTGGGCTGTTCTTCCTGGGTACTGGGCATCTTCTGTCTAGCTTTCTTCCATACCGCCTGGGCTTCCATACTACTGGTCATACAGCTCTACCAGGTAACTGTGTGTGTGTTTTTAGAGGTCGACCGATTATGATTTTTTCAACGCCGATAGCGATTATTAGAGGACCAAAAAATGCTGATACCGATTAATCGGCCATTTTTTTTTTTATGTATATATTTGTAATAATGACAATTACAAACAATACTGAATGAACACTTTTATTTTAACTTAATATAATACATAAATAAAATCTATTTAGTCTGAAATAAATAATGAAACATGTTCAATTTGGTTTAAATAATGCAAAAACAGTGTTGGAGAAGAAAGTGCAATATGTGCCATGTAAAAAAGCTAATGTTTAAGTTCCTTGCTCAGAGCATGAGAACATATGAAAGCTGGTGGTTCCTTTTAACATGAGTCTTCAATATTCCCAGTTAATAAGTTTTAGGTTATAGTTATTATAGGAATTATAGGACTATTTCTCTCTCTACCATTTGTATTTCATATACCTTTGACTATTGGATGTTCTTATAGGCACTATAGTATTGCCAGCCTAATCTCGGGAGTTGATAGGCTTGAAGTCATGAACAGCGCTGTGCTTCAAGCATTGCTAAGAGCTGCTCGCAAACTCAGGAAATTGCTGTTTGAATGAATGCTTACGAGTATTCTGCTGCCTACCACCGCTCAGTCAGACTGCTCTATCAAATATCAAATCATAGACTTAATTATGATATAATATAAACACAGAAATACGAGCCTTATGTCATTAATATGGTCAAATCCGGAAACTAGAATTTTGAAAACAAAACGTTTATTCTTTCAGTGAAATATGGAACTGTTACGTATTTTATCGGACGGGCGGCACCCTAAGTCTAAATATTGCTGTTACATTGCACAACATTCAATGTTATGTCATAATTATGTAAAATTCTGGCAAATTAATTAGTCTTTGTTAGGAAGGAATGGTCTTCACACAGTTTGCAACGAGCCATGCTGCCCAAACTGCTGCATGTACCCTGACTCTGCTTGCACAGAACGCAAGAGAAGTGACACAATTTCCCTAGTTAATATTGCCTGCTAACATGAATTTCTTTTAACTAAATATGCAGGTTTAAAAAAACATATACTTGTGTATTGATTTTAAGAAAGGCATTGATGTTTATGGTTAGGTACATTGGTGCAATAATTGTGCTTTTTTTTTAAATCATCACCCGTTTGGCGAAGATGAAGTAGGCTGTGATTCGATGATAAATGAACCGGCACCGCATTGATTATATGCAACACAGGACAAGCTAGTTAAACTAGTAAAATCATCAACCATGTGTAGTTAACTAGTGATTATGTTAAGATTGATTGTTTTTTATAAGATAAGTTTAATGCTAGCTAGCACCTTACCTTGGCTCCTTGCCAAGGTAATCGGTCGACCTCTACTGTGTGTGTGTGTTTATGTAGTATCTATATGATGCTACAATAAAACCTCCCCTGCTACAACTGTAAGCATGTTGTATTTGAATAACGTCTTGAACCGCTGTTGTCTCAGTAATGCATTAGTTCTTTAACAGCTCTATGTGCACTCGCTCTACATACACTATTTGATTTTTCTCGTTTTGCTCGAGTTGCCATTGTTTTCGCTGTGTGTTTCTTTTGATTTGCTCAGAATCAAACGCTGCGTGTATTATTCATGATTGATGTGTTGAAGCAGTCTTGTTGCTGCGCCTTCCCCAGGGCCAGTCCCCCCTGCTGGGGCCCCACTCACACTGAGATGTCTCTCACTGCCTTAATGATGCCGGGCTGGGAGGAGAGCTGGACTGCTATTTGCTTTTGTCTTTTTTTAGGAAATATTTAAACTGATGCATTATTTATCGTTGTTTTATCATAATTTTTTCACGACAGGGACTTGTAAGCCGAAGTGACAATTTGGAGGCTTAGTGGCATTTCTATTTTACTTAGACGTGTGTCTGTCTGAATAGATTGCGTTCTACGGCCTGACCACCGCAGAGAGGGCAAACCTGATGCTTCGTCAGAGGAAACTCCCACAATCCATCTCCCTCAGACAGAACCCTTACAAGTAAGTGGTCTTCATCAGGCTAACCTGCCGATTCCGTTTACTTGGTGACAAAAGCAATAAGCAGTGTTCCCTCACACTATTTAGGATTGTAGCCCAGTGCTTCCCTTTCACTTTCTCCATTCTTCTCTTTTCTCTCCCTCCCTAGTTTGGGTGTGGTGCGTAACCTGGTGTCGTTCTTCCAGCTGCGTTGCTGTGGGCTGTTCAAGCCCGCCATGGTCGACTGGACCCAGCAGTACCCACCCGGCCGAGACCACATGATGTTCGGCCACCCCGACATCGTCTGACCCCACGGGGTCAGAGGGCAGCTAGGGCTGGGTCCGCGGTCGTTCTGGACCAAACGGATTAATCTTGTTTATTTTTTTAATCTTTTGTATATTTTGGACAGCCTGTGAAGAAACACCACTACAAAGGGAAATAGCATGGAGGAAGTTGTACTGATTTTTTTTTTTATGCGTTTGCTTTTTGTACAGACTGCTGCTGCTTTACACTGGTATATATTAATGAGGGGGAAAAAAGGAACATTTGAAATATAATTTGTGTGAAGTCAAATTAGCCTTAATATGGCTTAAATTGTATATTAAGTTAGTCAGTGTTTTTATGAATATAAATATAGTTATATTTTGATCAATGTGTTTTTTTTATGAAGAATGATCTTTTAAATGTCTGTTTTACAGTGTTCGCAAGAACACTGTGAGTGTTTTTAGATTGAAGGACCAACACCGTAGACAGTTTAAGCAAAGCATTGCTTTGTCAGTCACTGAACTCTTTTTATTGGAGCATGCAGTGCATACATTTTCTCTCGAGCAGTTTTTCTAATACTGGTACTGTACCTCCTAAGTATGCTCATTTTCTATCCAGCCTTTCTCGACAGTGGACAGACACCATTGCTGTTTCCGATTCCCTCTCCCAGAGGTGTGCGCTCGTTCACTCCCCCTTGTGGATTTAGAAGGAATGAACGGGTGGAAGAAATATGGTGGACAGTGTACTGTTGGCAGCTGTTACACAAATTGAGTGCTTTTACATCCATTAAGGGTGAACTAGTGCCCACTATTGAGAGAAGGCAAGGAATCGCAACTCAACCCATATCGCAACAATCCAATATCCAACCGCCATCCTACGAACTACGCTCTTCTCTTTCAGCCTTAACGCAACCGTCTTGAGATTTCCAGTCATTTCGATTAATGACCAACTGTCTTATGTTATCGTAACCAAAACGAAATACCTATTATTCCATTAGTTATGTTTTTATCATATTAGGACTTTGTATGCTAACGTATAGCTTCAAGTCATGCTAAGAAAAATGTACTCGTGGAATACCATTCCTACGGATAGAAATCAAGTGATATTTCCGTGTGAAAATGTCACGGGATGCATTTGATTCACTGTTTACATTTTGTGTTGAAGGTCACACTGATGGTGTGCACGTCTGACAGGGTGTGGCTTTGATCAGACTGGACAGTTTTATTATGTTTGACCTGAAATGTCATGCGACGGACATTAGCATCCAAGCTATGTTGCTTTTTTCTTTTTCTTGTTTTCTGCATAACCACATGAAGTAATGTGCCATTGTAACTCGCTGCACTGGATATTAGAATAAAGCATTGCAAGTTGGTTTTTACTATGGCGTCAGAAAGCCTTTTGAGTTCGATACTGTATGTGAGCTTTGATTTATGTCCCCACGACTGCTTATGGAAAGATGTGGTATCTTCGTGTTCCAATCGATCTTCCATAGCCATGTGAAGACATGGTAAGTAAAACTGTAATGATCCTCTTATTTACCAATTTTTTTAATAATTGATATGTTGGTATTCATTTTCATATTTGGGCAAGCCTGTACTAAGTCAGGCTCCCAATTTTACTTATGTTATCCACACCACAGGAGACAGTTTTAATGAAACAAATGATGCATTCCAAGACCTCTTTAATTGAAGCCAAAGAAAGACACCAGTCAAGACATAATTCCTTTACTTTATCTCATTGCAGGTAAAACAAATTGTTTAAATCCATGTACACACACCCTCATCAGCCTCCTGCAGTTGATGTACTTTTAATTAGAAAAAGCTTGCGCATGGGCGCCCAGACATAAGTTTTGGATAGATTAACGCGAATGTGTTTGGTAATTAGCGTTGCCTTGTTTATTTAAATTACACCGGCATATTTATGAGCGCAGATGAAATCTATTAATAATGAATTAAAAACACAGCTGGAGGCATGTTAGTGTAGCCGTCTTCACCAGGCAGCACATTAACACAGAACAGAAATATGACTTAATTATGTGTTTCCTTCCCTCTTGTTTTCATGTTAATTTGTTTTTAATGTGGAGAGAGATTATTAGCTAAACGGCTTGTTGGCTTTTGTTTGGCGCTTTATGTTTTTGCCTCAAAGCTTCCTATTTCTTTTTGAGGTCCGCTTATGTTCTATTGTGTTGCACTTTCAATATATTTTGAAGAGAATCTGGTTATAATTGATTCATGCCATCCTATACACCGTCCATAGGTGACTGTATTGTAACCAGGTGTGTGTGTGTGTGTGTGCTGGTCCAGGTTGTTTGACGTACAGCTCGCTTTGATATGATGACTCTTAGATCAAAAATGTCCTTTTTATGCAAATGCAGCAGTGCTGTTTTTTCCATTGCCTTGAACACAAGAAAGGAATATGCAGTTTATACAAGCTAGACATCGCTTCTCTCGCCATCGTTTGGTGTGTTGGTAAATGCTGCGACGTAAAATCCTATGGGTACAAATCCAGCTGAGACTCGACAATGGTAAGGCAAGGTTTTAAGAAATGTAGTATACAAGCTAATGGTGAAAATGCTCTATATTTCTAATAAGCTCTAATAAAATGTACACAAACTATTACAAGGAATTCATTCTCCATATTCCACTGTTCCCCAGCCCTTTTCCTTTCGGCCCAAAGTTTTTGGCGTAGCAAAGACAGAGGGAAGAAACCAACTAAGAAATAATGAAACACTGAAAGATGCAGTACTGAGGCTCCTCAGTGAATAGGGATTTTTTTTTCTATACTAAAATATATTCACATCACCAAATAATTGATTAATTGCAAGGAAGGGCTGCAGTAGCCTCAACAGCACACTGTAGGGTAGTGCCGTGGTGTAGCCAGAGGACAGCTAGTTCCCGTCCTCCTCTGGGTACATTGACTTTAATACAAAACCAAGGAGGCTCATGGTTCTCACCCCCTTCCATGGACTTTCACAGTAATTATGACAACTTCTGGAGGATGTCCTCCAACCTATCAGAGCTCTTGCAGCATGAACTGACTTGTCCACCCAGTCAAAAGATCAGAGAATGAATCAAGTACTGAAAGCTAGCTAACTGTAGCTTATGCACTGCAGTGCATAAAATATCATGAGTAATTGACTCGAAGAGAGAGAAAGACAATAGTTGAACAGTTTTGAACAAATTGATTTATTTAAAAATTAAGAAGCATGAGAGCTATATTTAGTTGTATTTTTTTCACTTAGCTAGTGGATGCAGCTAGCTAGTTTAGCCTACTCAAACACCCGGCTCAAACAGAGAGGGATGCTATGTTAGTTACCTGGCTATAGCTATCCAACACTGGAACTCTTCCAAGTCAAGGTAAGCTTGGCTTTATTAATATATTGCCCCTGGTGTAGCTGCTAAACGGCTTGCTGTACACTACTGCATGATTATAGCGGGTTTACTAATGTGTTAGTCAACATATCTACTAGAACTATGACATTAATATAGTGACAACGATGTAGACTGTGGTTAGCGGTTATCATATGAAGGTTTGGCTTGGAAAATTGTTTTTTTCCACCTGGTCACTGATGGTTTGTGCAATGAAGTCCAGAAGCGAAGGGAAAAGGTGAGAAGAGGAGAGCGCGTAGATGAAAGAAGGAAATATACAACGAGCAAAGTGATCATGCTTCTATGAAAGTGAACTGTGTTTACGTTAGATCAGGGTGTATTCATTCCACCGATTCTGTTAAAACTAACGTTTACTCCCTAGATCAGCTAGATGCGAGCAAGAGTGTGCAAGGTGGTATTGAATGTGTCACTGTCTGTAACCTTGATTACTCAAAATTCTTTAAGTTGTAAACTTTCATTCATTTCTAGGTTGTAGCAACTTCATGATGGGTATAGGGAAAATGTGAGTATCATGTAATAGCCAAAGCACATCGGTGTTACATTGAGCTGGGTGAATGGAATATGACAGTAATCAATATGCAGTAATATAAATAAGGCCATGCTCTCACCCTCTCATCTTAAACGTCACCGACTGCCAATGGTTTCTACTGAAGCCTCGCTGTATCATTTATCTAAGGGAGCTCTGTAGGGCTGGCTAGCTTTGTGGTCTTAACAGCATGTAAATGGCGGGAGCTTGTTTTTGTTGTGTGTTTGTGTACCTTTTACAGTAGAGTTCCCCATCCTTGTCTGTCACTGTGGTAGACTCCAGGCTCTTCCCAAACAGCGGAAGCAGGATTTATGCCAAGGTTGCAACAAGAAACACAAGCACCTGTATATCAGAGTTAGGTTATCTTTGTATTGTTATGGTCTAAAGGGTGCAACAAGGCTTATATAGAGGACTTTTACCTTTCCTGCCCCCATGATCTTCTCTGCTGTGTAGACAGCCTTCGGACATCTTTGGCAGCAATCTCAACTGCCAAACCTTTTGTGCAAACTTACTGGAGTTTGTGGATGTGGGGTGAGGCTTAGAACTTCATGAAGAGGAAAGAATAAATTACAAATCTCCAAAGAGACCAAAACGAACATCCATATTCACAGAAAGGCTTTGCCATATGTCAATTAAAATGTTTCCTTGGTAACATTTAAGTCTGGGAAGCTTTTTATGAAAGCTGTATTCGTGTCTCTTTTGATACTGAAAATATGACTGATGTATGTTTTCATCGATATTTAACTGCAGCAGTGTCCTGGACAACTCTGTGTTTTTAATTAAGTAGTCTATTTAACGTTAGTTGTGTCGAGTCCTTAAATTGGTTGTTCAGATGTAAAAGAGAGGGGTAGAGATGGGGGGTGTGGAAGTCAGAGAGAATCACGAGAGGGACCTACTCTTGAGAGTGCAGGTCCAGGGTGGTCAGAGCTGAGGGTTCCAGCACCTTGGCTGTAGTCTTTTGGCCCATACTTCTTGCCGTAGCAGGACTTGCAGTAGATCTCTGACTCATGCGCTGCGGCTGTTGTACTGTCCAGCCCTTTCCTGCAGGCCACTGGGGTGAAGAGAAAAACCAAACCAACACATTAACACAGTCTACACTGAACCACAGTTTGCAGGAGAAAGTATGTTGTGGCCATGACAGCTATGGACTAACTTTCGTCAGTTTGTCAGGATAGAGGTTGGACAGCAAAAAACTGAAGTATTCCGTTCCTTTATTTTAATACCAAAATATATTTCTTCATGCCCTGATACCTATTAAGCGACTATATCAGGCTGTGGATAATGGCATTATTCATATTTATTAGGCCGCAGAAGCCTGGGCCTGGAATCTAACAATGGTCCCACTCAATCAACACAGCCCTTTCAGCTGTCCCTGGTCAGAGTCTTTCTGAAGACTACAGTCTGGAGAGGTTGTTTAGGACCAGTGGTGTAAAGTACTTAAGTAAAAACACTTTAAAGTACTACTTGTAGTTTTTTGGGGTGTCTGTATTTTACTTTACTATTTATATTTTTGACAACTTTTACTCCACTACATTCCGAATTCTTTTTATTTTTTACTTTTTACATAAATTGTCAAATTCACACACTTATCAGCAGAACATCACTGGTCATCCGTACTGCTTCTGATCTGGTGGACTCACTAAACACATGCTTCATTTGTAAATGATGTTGGAGTGTGCCTCTGGCTATTTGTAAATTAAAAATAAAAGAAATGTCTGGTTTGCCTAATTCTGACTTGTAAATATATACACTGCTCAAAAAATAAAGGGAACACTTAAACAACACAATGTAACTCCAAGTCAATCACACTTCTGTGAAATCAAACTGTCCACTTAGGAAGCAACACTGATTGACAATAAATGTCACATGCTGTTGTGCAAATGGAATAGACAAAAGGTGGAAATTATAGGCAATTAGCAAGACACCCCCAATAAAGGAGTGATTCTGCAGGTGGTGACCACAGACCACTTCTCAGTTCCTATGCTTCCTGGCTGATACTTTGGTCACTTTTGAATGCTGGCGGTGCTCTCACTCTAGTGGTAGCATGAGACGGCGTCTACAACCCACACAAGTGGCTCAGGTAGTGCAGCTCATCCAGGATGGCACATCAATGCGAGCTGTGGCAAGAAGGTTTGCTGTGTCTGTCAGCGTAGTGTCCAGAGCATGGAGGCGCTACCAGGAGAGAGGCCAGTACATCAGGAGACATGGAGGAGGCCGTAGGAGGGCAACAACCCAGCAGCAGGACCGCTACCTCCACCTTTGTGCAAGGAGGAGCACTGCCAGAGCCCTGCAAAATGACCTCCAGCAGGCCACAAATTAACTCAACCTGCACTCTCAGCTCCAATGTAAATAACATGAGTAAGTCTTCCTCTGATAAGCTTCCCAGTAAAGCATTAAAAACTTACGGATGACAGCAACCAACGCTGACACTACACATCCAAGTATATCGGACCAAATTATGAAAGACAAGAATTGTACTTTTGAATTCTGTAAAGTGAGTGTAGAAAAGGTGAAAAAATTATTGTTGTCTATCAACAATGACAAGCCACCGGGGTCAGACAATCTAGATGGAAAATTACTGAGGATAATAGCAGACGATATTGCCACTCCTATTTGCCATATTTTCAATTTAAGCCTACTAGAGAGTGTGTGCCCTCAGGCCTGGAGGGAAGCTAAAGTCTTTCCGCTACCCGAGAATAGTAAAGCCCCCTTTACTGACTCAAATAGCCGACCAATCAGCCTGTTACCAATCCTTAGTAAACTTCTGGAAAAAATCATGTTTGACCAGATACAGTGCTATTTTACAGTAAACAAATTGACAAAAGAATTTCAGCATGCTTATAGGGAAGGACACTCAACAAGCACAGCACTTATACAAATTACCGATTGCTGAGAGAAATTTATGATAAAATGATTGTGGGGGCTGTCTTGTTAGACTTCAGTGCAGCTTTTGACATTATTGATCATAGTCTGCTGCTGGAAAAACGTATGTGTTATGGCTTTACACCCCCTGCTTTACACCCCCTTACTTGTCTAACAGAACACAGAGGGTGTTCTTTAATGGAAGCCTATCAAATATAATCCAGTTAGAATCAGGAATTCCCCAGGGTAGCTGTTTAGGCCCATTGCTTTTTAACATTTTTACTAACAACATGCCACTGAATTTGAGTAAAGCCAGACTTTCTATGTATGCGGATGACTCAACACTATACACATCAGCTACTACAGCGACTGAAATGACTGCAGCTCTTTGTTGAGTGTTGCAGTCATTTCAGTCGCTGTAGTAGCAGTTAGTTTCAGAGTGGGTGGCAAGGAATAGCCCTAAATATTTCTAAAACTTAAAGCAATGTATTTGGAACAAAACACTCACTAAACCCTGAACCTCAACTAAATCTTGTAAAAATGTATGTGGAAATTGAGCAAGTTGAGATGACTAAACTGCTTGGAGTAACACTAGGTTGTAAACTGTCATGGTCAAAACATATTGATGCAGTAGTAGCTAAGATGGGGAGAAGTCAGTCTAATAAAGCGATGCTCTGCCTTAACAACACTATCAACAAGGCAGGTCCTACAGGCCCTAGTTTTGTCGCACCTTGACTATTGTTCAGTCGTGTGGTCAGGTGCCACAAAAAAGGACTTTGAAATTGGAATTTCAATTGGCTCAGAACAGGGTAGCACGGCTGGCCCTTGGATGTACACAGAGCTAATATTAATAATATGCATGTCAATCTCTTGGCTCAAAGTGTAGGAGAGATTGGCTTCATCACTACCTTTTTATTTATGAGAGGTATTGACATGTTGAATGCACCGAGCTGTCTGTCTGAACTACTGGCACACAGCTCAGACACCCATGCATACCCCACAAGAAATGCCACAAGAGGTCTCATCACAGTCCCCAAGTCCAGAACAGACTATGGGAGGCACACAGTACTACATAGAGCCATGACTACATGGAACTCTATTCCACATCAAGTAACTGATGCAAGCAGTAAAATTACATTTTAAAAAAAAATGTTTTTAAATTTTAAAAACACCTTATGGAACAGCAGGGACTGTGACGCAACACAAACATTGTCACAGACGCGCGTACACACGCGATAACATACGCACTATACATACACATGGATTTAGTACTGTAGATATGTTGTAGTGGTGGAGTAGGGGCCTGATGGAACACAGTGTGTTGTGAATGTATTGTAATGTTTTAAAATTTTATAAACTGCCTTTAATTTGGCTGGACCCCAAGAAGAGTAGCTGCTGCTTTGGCAGCATCTAATGGGGATCCATAAGAAATACAAATACGATACCTACAGCACCCGATGTCACAGGAAGGCCAAAAAGATCATCAAGGACAACCACCCGAGCCTACTGCCTGTTCACCTTGCTACCATCCAGAAGGTGAGGTCAGTACAGGTGCATCAAAGCTGGGACTGAGAGACTGAAAAACAGACCTCTATCTCAAGGCCACCAGACTGTTTAACAGCCATCAGTAGCACAGAGAGGCTGTTGCCAACATAGACTTGTAACCATTGGGCCACTTTAATAAATGGAACACTAGTCACTTTAATAATGCCACTTTAATAATGTTTAAATATCTTGCATCACTCATCTCATATGTATATACTGTATTTTATACCATCTATTGCATCTTGCCTATGCCTCTCATTGCACATCCATATATTTATATGTTTATATTCTTATTCCATTCTTTTACTTAGATTTGTGTGTATTATGTAGTAATTGTTAGATGTTGCTGCACTTTCGGAACTAGAAGCACAAGCATTTCGCTACACTTGCAATAACATCTGCTAACCTTGTGACCAATAAAATTTGATTTGATTTAGTGACGCCTCTAGCACTGAGATGCAGTGCCTTAGACCACTGCGCCACTCAGGAGCCCTGATTATAAGGAATTTGGAAATGATTTTTACTGTTGATATTTTAGTAATTACATTTACTTTTGATACTTAAGTGTATATTAAACCAAATACTTTAAAACTTTTTCTCAAGTTGAATTTTACTGGGTGATTTTGTTTTTCTTCTATTAAGGTAACTTTACTTTTACTCAAGTATGACAATTCGGTACTTTTCCCACCACTGTGTAGGACTAAGGCTTGTAGTGGACAGACTCATTTTCCAGCACCAGCAGATGGAGATGCAGATCCCACCTACATTGCAGATAATTACAAAGGCCTTTTAGTGTTCCCAGTGGTGCTATCTACCTATTGGCAGCCCCCAGCCATTCATGGGTAATTAGGTGAGATTGAAACACGTTATTTGAGACTGGTATTAGGATGAGTACGGACATTTTAGGGGGTCCATTTTAGGGGATCCACCTCTCCCCTCTCTTTGCTGCTGCTGTGATCTCTCATGGTCCAGTGACCACTAAGATACAATCTGCATAAGCTAAGAGGCTCTCTGTGTAAGAGGCAGCCGGATTCAGGGCTCAAATCTAAGGATAAAAAAATCATCTTAAAAACACCACAACACTGATTGGCTGGCTATCATGACCTTTGCCTACAGAGTGAAGGATTTGCTGGTTGTTTGGTTGACCAGGCAGAATAAAATGGACAATCTCAAAGCCAAACAAAAGAAGAGGATTACTGTTTGAGTTTCATGGTGTGACTGGACTGTTAAAGGGTGGGACAGGGCTATTCTTCTGAACTGCAATAAGATGCTTATCTTCAATGGCCATTGTAGAACAGAAGCCAGCTTGTCAACGTTGTGAAGAGAGTGCCCCATGGTGGCAGTTTGGTTATGGTATGGGCAGGCATAAGCTACGGACAAAGAACACAATTGCATTTTGTCAATGTCAATTTGAATGCACAGAGGTACCGTGACGAGATCCTGAGACCCATTGTCGTGCCATTCATCCGCTACCATCACCTCATGTTTCCGCATGATAATGCACAGGCCCATGTCGGAAGGATCTATACACAATTCCTGGAAGCTGAAAATGTTCCAGTTCCTCCATGGCCTGCATACATGTCATCCATTGAGCATGTTTGGGATGCTCTGGACCGACGTCAATGACAGCGTGTTCTGGTTCCAGCCAATATCCAGCAACTTCGCACAGCCATTGAAGAAGAATGGGACAACATTCCACAGGACACAATCAACTGCCTGATCAACTCTATGCAGAAGGAGATGTGTCACACTGCATGAGGCAAATGGTGGCCACACCAGATACAGACTGGTTTTCTGATCCACGCTCCTACTTTTTTGTAACTTAACTGTGACCAACATTACCAACATTGTCTCATTATGAAAATTAATAGTGTGGTTTTAACCTTTTTGCTTTTTTACCCCCTTTTTCTCCACAACGGGCTCGGGAGAGGCAAAGGTTGAGTCATACGTCCTTAACATCCGCCTGCTTAATCCGGAAGCCAACTGCACTGTGTCGGAAGAAACACCCGTTCAACTTACGACCGAAGTCAGCCTGCAGGTGCCCGGCCCACCACAAGGAGTCGCTATAGCGCAATAAGCCAAGTAAAGCTCTCCCGGCCAAACCCTCCCCTATCCCGGGCAACGCTAGGGCCAATTGTGCACCGTCCTATGGGACTCACTGCCGGTTGTGACACAGCCTGGGATCAAACCCGGGTCTGTAGTGAAGCCTCAAGCACTGCGATGCAGTGACTTAGACAGCTGCACCACTTGGGCTAGGAACTCAAATGTTGAGACAATGTAGGAGAAAATTCATGACTATGGGGGATTTTCCAGTACATATATTATGCACTTCAGAAGTAGTAAGCAGAATCAACATAAGGTTAATTAATAGACATGTGCAAGCAAAATAAAGGCTGAGCTCAGGTGAATGAACAGAGCTGGGTCAACATGGAGTTAATCACTAGACATGTAAAAACAGAACGTAAGCAGAAAATGTATGCCTGTGCTGTTATAGGCCTGAGGGAAGTCATTACCTGGTCCTGTGACTGGCTTCAGGGCATGTAGTTGTATTGTATATGCATGTCTGTGCCATTACAGGCTTGGGGCGAGCCATTGTGTAGTCCTATTAGTATCATTGGACAGACACCTGCATTATGTGTGTGTCTTATTTGTTGTATCGTTGCTATGGATACGCCACCAATACAATCTGTAAACAAGCAAGAATTGAGACAGAAAGATAATGGTGGCGAGAGGCCAAGGGGTGTTAATCATCTACATAGAGCGGAGTGACCATGTGTGTTATCTGAAGGTGGAAACCTGTAAGGCCTGAGGTCTGTGGCAAGAGAATATAGTTGTTCCATGGAATTGCTCGGCTTTGTTACTTTTTGTAATAAAGTCTATTTGAATTCACAAGCTCCGATATCTGAGAAATATTTGATTCAATATTTCCACAACAACCATAATAAAATATAAATAAAATGTTTTTCAGTGCAATTATCAGGAAACAGCTCTATATGTATTGTGATTAGTGATATTTACCATTAAACCCAAACCTATACCATTACAATTGCAAAACACTATGCAGTGTGTGTTTGGGACTTACTGTTACTGTTAAACCATAACATTAGAAGTGCTGTAGCCTAATGGCTTGCTTGTTCACCAGGAATGGTCTAACAGTAACTGTACACAACCCCTCCCACTCCCTTCCTACCTGGAGGGGAACCCCCCACCTCATTGTGCCCCACACATCTCCATCAAAGCTTGTTAAGAACCATCATGTCCACCTGAAAGAGGTGAGGCTACCTCTTAAATGCCCCACCTACAGTAATTTAGTCCTCTTTCAACCAAACCAGCACAGACCATTAGAGATGCGTTATTGACTGTGAGTATCACATGAGTGTGGGGTGTCAGCTAAGACAACACCATTTCTCACCATTCTCATCTACTACATCATCTAAACTCAGCAAAAAAAGAAACGTCCTCTCACTGTCAACTGCATTTATTTTCAGCAAACTTAACATGTGTAAGTATTTGTATAAACATAACAAGATTCAACAACTGAGACATAAACTGAACAAGTTCCACAGACATGTGACTAACAGAAATGTAATAATGTCCCTGAACAAAGGGGGGGGGAGGGGGCTAGGTGTCCCGCTAGTGAAACTGGAGGGTGCGCAATTCATATGAATAATCATAAATATTAAGGATTTTAAACATGTGTATAATTTATGTACATGAATGTATAATTTATGTACATATAAGTGTCTTATATCGGCTGAAAGCTTGTTCTTGTTAATCTAACTGCACTGTCCGATTTACAGTAGCTATTACATTGAAAACATGCCATGCGATTGTTTGAGGACGGCGCCCCACATCAAAATATTTTTCCACCGGCACAGTTTTCATACATATAACTTTTTTCACTTTTTTTGAAATTCTTCCTCAGATTTGACATCCTAAGGGTCCCAGCTATAACATGTAGTGTTTTGTTAGATAAAATCCTTATTTATGTCCCAAAATGTCAGTTTAGTTGGCGCCATCGATTTGAGTAATCCACTCGTTTAACTTGCAGAGAAAGGAATCCAAAAATCTACTCCTAAACTTTGTTTCAACAAGTCAAAATACATTTCTATTTACTCCTCATATACCCTAAAATGTATTCAAACTATGATATAAGAAGTATGTTCAATAGGAAAACGATTTTAGCAGGTGCGTAATATCTTCATGGCGTGCGCAAACACAAATTTCCAAGACTGTGTCCCTCTGTTATTTCTTATTCGTTTTTGAAGTTACAAGCCTGAAACCTTAAACATAGACTGCTGACACTGTGGAAGACATGGGAATTGTATCCAGGAAGCTAATTTTCAATATGACCTTTCTCTTGCATTTCTAAGAGGATGGTCTCTCAAAACAATTCTGGTTGTTTTTTCTTTGGATTTCCTCCTACCATATCTATTGTCTTATTCTCCTACATTATTTTAACATTTCTACAAAACGGTTTTCTTTCCAATGGTACCAATTATATGCATATCCTGGCTTCAGGGCCTTGAGCTACAGTCAGTTTACTTTGTGCACGTCATTCAGACAGGAAGTGGAGAGAAAAGGTGCCTAGCCCAAAGTTAAGTACTGCAGTGCATCTCCTCCTCATTGCCAGTTCTTGCTGTGAAATGTTACCCCACTCTTCCACCAAGACACCTGCAAGTTCCCGGACATTTCTGAGGGGAATGGCCCTAGCCGTCACCCTCCGATCCAACAGGTCCCAGATGTGCTCAGTGGGATTGAGATCCGAGCTCTCTGCTGGCCATGGCAGAACACTGACATTCCTGTCTTGCAGGAAACCACGCACAGAACGATCAGTATGGCTGGTGGCATTGTCATGCTGGAGGGTCATGTCAGGATGAGCCTGCCGGAAGGGTACGACACGAGGGAGGAGGATGTCTTCCCTGTAACACACAGCGTTGAGATTGCCTGCAATAACAACAAGCTCAGTCCGATGATGCTGTGACACACCGCCCCAGACCATGACGGACCCTCCCCCTCCAAATCGATCCCGCTCCAGAGTACAGGCCTCGGTGTAACGCTCATTCCTTCGACGATAAATGCGAATCCCACCATCACCCCTGGTGAGACAAAACCGCGACTCGTCAGTGAAGAGCACTTTTTGCCAGTCCTGTCTGGTCCAGCGACGGTGCCCATAGGCAACGTTGTTGCCGGTGATGTCTGGTGAGGACCTGCCTTACAACAGGCCTACAAGCCCTCAGTCCAGCCTCTCTCAGCCTATTGCGGACAGTCTGAGCACTGATAGAGGGATTTTGCGTTCCTGGTGTAACTCGGGCAGTTGTTGTTGCCATCCTGTACCTGTCCCGCAGGTGTGATGTTAGGATGTACCGATCCTGTGCAGGTGTTGTTACACGTGGTCTGCCACTGGCAGGATGATCAGTTGTCCGTCCTGTCTCCCTGTAGCGCTGTCTTAGGCTTCTCACAGTACAGACATGGCAATTTATTGCCCTGGCCACATCTGCAGTCCTCATGCCTCCTTGCAGCATGCCTAAGGCACATTCACGCAGATGAGCAGGGACCCTGGGCATCTTTCTTTTGGTGTTTTTCAGAGTCAGTAGAAAGGCCTTTTTTTAGTGTCCTACATTTTCATAACTGTGACCTTAATTGCCTACCGTCTGTAAGCTGTTAGTGTCTTAACGACTGTTCCACGGGTGCATGTTCATTAATTGCTTACGGTTCATTGAACAAGCATGGGAAACAGTGTTAAACCCCTTTACAATGAAGATCTGTGAAGTTATTTGGAGTTTTACAAATTATCTTTGAAAGTCAGGGTCCTGAAAAAGGGATGTTTATTTTTTTTGCTGAGTTTTCATGATTCCATATGTGTTATGTCATAGCTTTGCTGTCTTCACTACTATTCTACAATGGAGCATTTTTTTTGGAAGAAAAACCCTCAAATGAGTTGGTGTGTCAACTTTTAACTGGTACTGTATATATATATATTTTTTATATTATTATTTTAATACTGATTTAACAGGTGCTGCAGAACCCTCAGCAGCCCTAATTCCCGCGGCTATGCATGCATGGGATTGGTTCAGACTACAAAACCCCCCCACAAATGTCTACATTTGGTTTCTCTTTGATGATACCCATCATATTATAGTGACGGCGATGTTGTCGAGCCTGTTATTCTAGCAGAGATAAGGTATCTCAGCCAGTCCTGACTCTCCTCTATTCTCACCCATTAATTTCAGAGGTACCTCATAGGGCTGGTATGTGGCGATAAGACTCCAGGAATGTAGCCCATTAGGACCATGGAAGAACATATTTCAGTATCCACCCTGGACCGCTTGAAGCAGCCTGGTCACTAACACTTTCCTCACATGGAAATTTCGTGATGGATGAATTCAAATCATGTTCATTTCAACTTAGAGATAGCTTGATCAAGTTCATCATCAGTCAGATCCATGGACCCTTGGACCAAATATTCAAAAAAATATGGCACTGGTTGGACACTGGCTAGTATGATATTGGTTTAATTGAAAATCTCAGTCAATCCCGGTCCCAGTCAATTCAATGTCTATTCCATGTTGGATCAATGTAATGTCATTGAAATGATGTGGAAACGACGTTGATTCAACCTGTGTGTTTACATGTATCAATATCAAACATATCACTCACAAATCATAGATATTTTACTACTATACCTGCACAGGTCTATGGATGAATTTGTATCAATCTCTCCCCTCACAGTTCAGTCTCAAATCTGTGAGTGCGACCACCCCAACACCACAGAGGGAAGTCCTGAAACACAGCCCATCTCTCTCATTACCCCGAGTTGAATTGTGACGCTCAAAATGAAAGCATCCTAAAATAACTTCTGACAAACACTCAAGACCTACAGTAGCCACCCACCCCACCTTTGACAACACACCTTTCACCAACCATTTGTCCTGGTCTTACACAATTTTACGGTAGTCGTCATATTCTTCATCCTCCTCGGACGAGGAGAGGCGAGACGGATCGGACCAATACGCAGAGTGGTTAGTGTTCATAATGATTTATTAAAACGAAACTGAATACTGAATTACAAAACAAATAAACGAAGTGCATAAACCGATACAGTACCGTGTGGTGCAACAAACACAGACACGGAAACAAACACCCACAAAACACACGTGAAACCCAGGCTGCCTAAGTATGATTCTCAATCAGGGACAACGATTGACAGCTGTCTGATTGAGAATCATACCCGGCCGAACACAAACATCCCAACATAGAAAATCAAACAGACAAACCCACACAACTCACGCCCTGACCAACTAAATAAATACAAGAAAAAGGAAAACAGGTCAGGAACGTGACATAACCCCCCCCTTAAGGTGCGAACTCCGGGCGCACCAGCATAAACTCTAGGGGAGGGTCTGGGTGGGCGTCTGTCCACGGTGGCGGCTCTGGCGCTGGTCGTGGTCCCCACCCCACCATAGTCAAACCCCGCTTCCTTGGCCTCCTCCCAATGGCCACCCTCCATGTCAATCCCACTATACCAAAGGGCAGCACCGGACTGAGGGGCAGCACCGGACTGAGGGGCGAATCCTGGCTGGCCGGCTCTGGCGGATCCTGGCTGGACGGCTCCTGGCTGGACGGCTCAGTTCAGACAGCGCTGGGAAGGCAGGCAGTTCAGACAGCGCTGGGAAGGCAGGCAGTTCAGACAGCGCTGGGAAGGCAGGCAGTTCAGACAGCGCTGGGAAGGCTGGCAGTTCAGACAGCGCTGGGAAGGCAGGCAGTTCAGACAGCGCTGGGAAGGCAGGCAGTTCAGACAGCGCTGGGAAGGCAGGCAGTTCAGACAGCGCTGGGAAGGCAGGCAGTTCAGACTCTGGCTGCGCTGGAGAGGAGGAAGGCTCTGACAGCGCTGGACAGGTGGGAGCAGCTGGAGAGAGAACCCGGAGAGACAGCCTGGTGCGGGGGGCTGCCACCGGAGGACTGGTACGTGGAGGTGACACCGGGTATACCGGACCGTGAAGGAGGACACGCGCTCTTGAGCACCGAGCCTCCCCAACCCTGCCAGGTTGAATGTTCCCCGTAGCCCTGCCAGTGCGGCGAGGTGGAATAGCCCGCACTGGGCTATGCTGGCGAACCGGGGACACCATCTGTAAGGCTGGTGCCATGTACGCCGGCCCGAGGAGACGTACTGGAGGCCAGATATGTTGGGCCGGCTTCATGGCACCCGGCTCGATGCCCAACCTAGCCCTACCAGTGCGGCGAAGTGGAATAGCCCGCACTGGACTAAGCACGCGTACTGGGGACACCGTGCGCTTTACCGCATAACATGGTGTCTGACCAGTACGACGCCTTCTCACTCCACGGTAACCACGAGGAGTTGGCTCAGGTATCCTACCCGGCTTTGCCACACTCCGCGTGGGCCCCCCAAGAATTTTTTGGGTCTGACTCTCGGGCTCCTAACCGCGTCGCTGCGCTGCCTCCTCATACCAGCGCCTCTCTGCCTTCGCTGCCTCCAACTCCGCCTTGGGACGGCGATATTCGCCTGGCTGAGCCCAGGGTCCTTTGCCGTCCAGAATCTCTTCCCAAGTCCAGGAGTCCTGTTTTTTTTCCCGCTGCTGTTGCCGCCCTTCTCCACTCCGCTTGGTCCTTTGGTGGTGGGTGTTTCTGTTACGGTAGTCGTCATATTCTTCCTCCTCCTCCAACGAGGAGAGACGGATCGGACCAATATGCAGAGTGGTTAGTGTTCATAATGATTTATTAAAACGAAACTGAATACTGAATTACAAAACAAATAAACGAAGTGCATAAACCGATACAGTCCCGTGTGGTGCAACAAACAGACACGGAAACAAACACCCACAAAGCACACGTGAAACCCAGGCTGCCTAAGTATGATTCTCAATCAGGGACAATGATTGACAGCTGTCTCTGATTGAGAATCATACCCGGCCGAACACAAACATCCCAACATAAAAAATCAAACATAGACAAACCCACCCAACTCACGCCCTGACCAACTAAATAAATACAAGAAAAAGGAAAAACAGGTCAGGAACGTGACACACAAGCATGATTGAGAGATTCCCTGAAACTTCTGGGTGACAGTAGCCAAAGGGAATGAATTATGTGTCTAGCTGATGGTAATTGGAATGGCACATGATTTTAAAAGGGGTGTGTACACAGAATTAAATAAATCTATATGGGTTTGTATTTTTAATTGGTTGGAATTGAAGGCATGTACTGTATTCACTGTTGGATATGAAATCACCTTTATCATATTCATACTCTACTCTAGACTAATGCTATAGGACACCAACATATCATCGACCATGTATTCATCAACTGAGGGAGACAGTAAAGCATACATGAACAGGACAGACACCGGTTTAACAATATTAATAGTTTACCATTTTATATACAAGGATGCTTTAAGTCCATTCCTTATGCATTAAGATCCGATTTCAATTACCTGATTTGCCTAAGGTAGGAATCCCATCACATACATTCACCCCTTACATTTTAATCACATACAATTCAGCTTACGAAGGGTAACAGTTAGCATGTACAATGTGCAAAATTGTAATCTTACCAATTTGACACGTACAAAAACAGCTCACCTACAATACGTTTCAATCAAAAGGTTCTATTTCAGTCATTAAAGTTCCGCTGTCACGTATTAATGTCATCCCAGTGAACTAAGGTTAAGTTGTTGTCCTTCTCTATGGCACGTCGATGATGTAATGGGACTTCAGTACAACTTCTCATCGAGAAATGTGGAAATACTCAGCCAGCATATTACATTTTGGCAAACAACCCTTTAAAACCTAAATAAGACAGACAGTTTCACTATTTAGTATTCAGACACAGAAAGCACCTCTCACCAGTTTAATACCTACTGGTGATCCCTAATCATATTTCCGTACATATACACCAGTATCAAAAGTATGTTGTAGTATTATAGTATTACACAGTAATATTCAGCATATTGTGTATCAAGCCCCAGGGTTAAGTGTATTTCCCATGGCTGGTCTCTCCATCAGTTATATTTGGAGCTAGCTGTGATGATGGTGACACGCAGCTGTTTCTGTATGGAGTTTCCACACCACGTTCACATACGCTGTCTTCCCCTGTAGAAATGGAATAAACCAGGGCTCCCGAAACTCGGTCCTCAAGGGCTGCACGTTTTGGTTTTTGCCCTAGCACTACACAGCTGATTCAAATAATCAATTAATCATCAAGCTTTGATAATTGGAATCAGCTGTGTGGTACGAGCGCAAAAAAACTAAATGTGCGCCGAGTTTGGGAAACGCTGGAATAACCCATGGACCAGTTTTGGATGAAATCATATGGCGACATCACATACCCTAAAACACAAAACCACTCAACCTACAGTACGCCTTAAAAATACGACAGTCAGACCATAGAAAACCATGCACATGCACAGACACACACATGTTGAAGGGCTGACACACACACACACACACACAGGAGGTGTAGCAGCATAGACTTTAGGTGTCTTCAGCGGTGACGTCAAGCTTCCGCTGAGGGATGTAAACGGTTCTGGTGCCCGCCGGCGCCGTGTGTCCATGGCTGGTGGTTACCACGGTAGCCTGCGGGGTGTGGAAGAAACTGTGCTGGGGGAGGGCCGCCCCTTTGGGCGTGGTCATCTGAAGAGGAGAGAAAGACAACGACAGAGAACTTAGCAGATGCTTACAATCAACATCACACCTCGTTTATATAATCAGTGAAGTTATTTACCCAAGCACTGAACCAGCAGCACACCATTAGCAATTAGGGAAGAGGGGTTTGCCTTTGACTGTTTGTGTGTGTGATAAGATTATGCTGTGTGTGTGTGACCCAGTGTGTGTGTATGTGTAACAGTGTTTGTGTGGATGTATGTATGCAAGCATGCATCTCACCTGCTGTAGGCTGATTAGTGTGAGTGGTTGCCCACCTGGGCCGGTCATCTGGTGTTGGACTGGCACGGGGGACATGGGCTTAACGAACACCATGCCGCCCCTCTGATGCAGGCCCAGGTGGGGAGGCAGGGGGCTGGGCATGGAGCTGGGGTGCTCCGGGGTGTGGGCAGTGCCAGGGCTGCAAGCGGGCACAGAGCCAGGCCCAGGGATGAGGCCCAGGTTCTGCAGGGTAAAGTTGAGGATGGCAGGGCTGGGGAAGCGGTGTCCCAAGGCAGAGAAGGGCGAGGACGGGGGAGGCCTGTGGAGGGGGAGGCTGGTGGGGGTGAACTCCTGGATCGGGGGAGGTCTAGAGCCTGGGAAGGAGAGAGGGAAGATATTGTTAATTAGTCATAAGATACAGATTTCCAACTTTAAATTGAGTTTAAGTCATCTGATACCGAATGCTTGTACGCTTTACTCAAGGTCCCCAGAAAATAATAAACGAAAAGACATAGTTCAAATTTGCATTAGTGTGTGTACTGACTGTGAATAAATGTTAAAGGTGTGTATACCTGCGGTGGGTGTGTGGTAGATGTTGTAGGTGGGTGTGAAGGCTTTGCTGCTCTCTGTGTTGTGGTCTTTGTAGCTGAAGAGGGACTGCTGGGACATGGGGATCAGGTAGCCAGTGGGGATCAGAGTCTGGAACACAGAGACAGACCGAGAGAAAAGAGAGTCATTAAGACAGTGTTATGGATGCAACGATTCACCGATACGCATCGGTCCCAGATTTAAATGTTTAAGATACAAGTACGTTGGTCCTCAGACCAGAACCAAATGTAACATGCATTGGTCAGAAAATCGATTCAAACATTACGAGTCACTGGTTCACAAGTTCAATACATTTCTTTCGACATCCGAAAATACCTCTTATCTTTTGTATCGAACTGCATATAACTCTGTTGACAGTCATTGCTCTATAAGTCATTTTATCAGTAGCCTAGTCAAACTGTGCCCAGCTTCACATACGTGGCATATTCAAATACTAAAATGGCTTGCATGATTAAGATATCATGCAATTAAGATTGTGACAATCACAATCTTAATATCACTATAAATTATGATGATTTGCTAGGTTTTTGATATACAGTTGAAGAAGGAAGTTTACATACACTTTAGCCAAATACATTTAAACTCTGTTTTTCACAATTCCTGACATTTAATCAGAGTAAAAAATCCCCGTCTCAGGTCAATTAGGATCCCCACTTTATTTTAAGAATGTGAAATGTCAGAATAATAGTTGAGAGAATGATTTATTTCATCACATTCCCAGTGGGTCAGAAGTTTACATACACTCAATTAGTATTTAGTAGCATTGCCTTTAAATTGTTAAACTTGGGTCAAACGTGTCGGGTAGCCTTCCACAAGCTTCCCACAATAAGTTGGGTGAATTCTGGCCCATTCCTCCTGACAGAGCTGGTGTAACTAAGTCAGGTTTGTAGGCCTCCTTGCTCGCATATGCTTTTTCAGTTCTGCCCACAAATTTTCTATAGGATTGAGGTCAGGGCTTTGTGAGGGCCACTCCAATACCGTGACTTTGTTGTCCTTAAACCATTTTGCCACAGCTTTGGAAGAATGCTTGCTTGAGGTCATTGTCCATTTGGAAGACCCATTTGCGACCAAGCTTTAACTTCCTGACTGATGTCTTGAGATGTTGGTTCAATATATCCACATAATTTCCCTACCCGGGGTAAGGCCATCTATTTTATGAAGTTCACCAGTCCATCCTGCAGCAAAGCACCCCGACAACATGATGCTGCTACCCCTCTGCTTCACGGTTGGGAAGGTGTTCTTTGGCTTGCAAGCCTCCCTCTTTTTCCTCCAAACATAACAGTTCTATTTTTGTTTCATCAGACCAGAGGACATTTCTCCAAAAAGTACGATCTTTGTCCCCATGTGCAGTTGCAAACCATAGTCTGACATTTTATATGGCGGTTTTGGAGCATGACTTCTTCCTTGCTGAGCGGCCGATCAGGTTATATCGATATAGGACTAGTTTTACTGTGGATATAGATACTTTTGTACCTGTTTTCTCCAGCATCTTCACAAGGTCCTTCGCTGTTTTTCTGGGATTGATTTGCACTTTTTGCACCAAAGTACGTTCATCTCTAGGAGACAGAATGTGTCTCCTTCCTGAGCAGTATGACGGCTGCGTGGTCCCATGGTGCTTATACTTGCATACTATTGTTTGTGCAGATGAACATGGTACATTCAGGCGTTTGGAAATTGCTCCCAAGGATGAACCAGACTTGTGGAGGTCTACAATTTTTTTTCAGAGGTCTTGGCTGATTTCTTTTGATTTCCCCATGATGTCCAGCAAAGAGGCACTGAGTTTGAAGGTAGGCCTTGAAATACATCCACAGGTACACCTCCACCTCCAATTGACTCGAATGATTGGCCCATCAGAAGCTTCTAAAGCCATGACATCATTTTCTGGAATTTTCCATGCTGTTTAAAGGCAGTCAACTTAGTGTAACTTTTAACCCACTGGAATTGTGATACAGTGAATTATAAGTGAAATAATCTGTCTGTAAACAATTGTTGGAAAAATTACTTGTGTCATGCACAAAGTAGATGTCCTAACCGACTTACCAAAACTATAGTTTGTTAACAAGAAATTTGCAGAGTGGTTGAAAAACGAGTTTTAACGACCCCAACCTAAGTGTATGTAAACTAGAGGTCGACCGATTATGATTTTTCAACGCCGATAACGAGTATTGGGGAACCAAAAACAGCTGATACCGATTAAATCGGCCGATTTTTATATTTATATATATATATTTGTAATAATGACAATTACAACAATACTGAATGAACACTTTTATTTTAACTTAATATAATACATAAATAAAATCAATTTAGTCTCAAATAAATAATGAAACATGTTTAATTTGGTTTAAATAATGCAAAAACACAGCGTTTGAGAAGAAAGTAAAAGTGCAATATGTTCCATGTAAAAAAGTTAACGTTTAAATTCCTTGCTCAGAACATGAGAACATATGAAAGCTGGTGGTTCCTTTTAAAATGAGTCTTCAATATTCACAGTTAAGAAGTTTTAGGTTGTAGGTATTATAGGAATTATATTATACCATTTGCATTTCATATACCTTTGACTATTGGATGTTCTTATAAACACTATAGTATTGCCAGCCTAATCTCGGGAGTTGATAGGCTTGAAGTCATAAACAGCGCAATGCTTGAAGCACAGCGAAGAGCTGCTGGCAAACTTAGGAAAGTGCTATTTGAATATATGCTTACGAGCCTGCTGGTGCCTACCACCGCTCAGTCAGACTGCTCTATCAAATATCAAATCATAGACTTAATTATAATACAATAAACACACAGAAATACAAGCTTTAGGTCATTAATATGGTCAAATCCGGAAACTATAATTTCGAAAAACAAAACGTTTATTCTTTCAGTGAAATACGGAACTGTTCCGTATTTTATCGAACAGGCGGCAACCCTAAGTCTAAATATTGCTGTTACATTGCACAACTTTCAATGTTATGTCATAATTATGTAAAATTCGGGCAAATTAATTACGGTCTTTGTTAGGAAGAAATGGTCTTCACACAGTTCGCAACGAGCCAGGTCGGCCCAAACTGCTGCATATACTCTGACTCTGCTTGCACAGAATGCAAAAGTGACACAATTTATCTCGTAAAAGAAATTCATGTTAGCAGGCAATTTTAACTAAATATGCAGGTTTTAAAAAATGTACTTGTGTATTGATTTTAAGAAAGGCATTGATGTTTATGGTTAGGTACACATTGGTGCAACGACAGTGCTTTTTTTGTGAATGCGCTTGTTAAATCATCACCTGTTTGGCGAAGTAGGCTGTGATTCAATGATAAATTAACAAGCACCGCATTGATTATATGCAACGCAGGACAAGCTAGTTAAACTAGTAATATTATCAACCATGTGTAGTTAACTAGGGATTATGTTAAGATTGATTGTTTTTTATAAGATAAGTTAAATGCTAGCTAGCAACTTACCGTGGCTCATTGCTGCACTCGCGTAACAGGTGGTCAGACTGCCACGCAGTCTCCTCGTGGAGTGCAATGTAATCACCCATAATCGGCATCCAAAAATGCTGATTACCGATTGTTATGAAAACTTGAAATCGGCCCCAATTAAATCGTCCATGCCGATTTAAATCGATCCACCTCTAATGTAACCTTCCGACTTCAACTGTATGCGCTGTTGAAAATTGTGTTTTACCGGAATTAAAGTAAGCTACCAGAGACAACTCTCACCTGGCTATACCTGCTGAAGGGGGCTTACAATAGACTTCATTTTGATCGTTCAGGTTCAACATCAGCGATAGTTTTGGTAGTTTTGCTTTAAAACAATCAGTATGCCAAACATTAGGAACACCTTCCTAATAGAGTTGCACCTCCCCCATTTTCCCATCAGAACAGCCTCAATTCATCAGGGCATTGACTCTACAAGGTGTTGAAAGCATTCCACAGGGATGCTGGCCCATGTTGACTCCAATGCATCCCACAGTTGTGTCAAGTTGGCTGGATGTCCTTTGGGTGATACACACGGGAAACTGTTGAGCTTGAAAAACTCAGCAGCATTGCAGTTCTTGACACAAACAGGTGCGCCTAGCACCTAACTACCATAGCCCGTTCGAAGGCACTTAAATCTTTTGTCTTGCCCATTCACTCTCTGAGCGGCACACATACACAATCCATGTCTCAAGGCTTCAATATCCTTCTTTAACATGTCTTCTCATGTTCATCTACACTGAATGAAGTGGATTTAACAAGTGACATCAATAAGGGATCATAGCTTTCACCTGATCAGTCTATGTCATGAAAAGAGCAGGTGTCCTTAAAGTTTTGTATTTATTTAACCCTTACTTAACTAGGCAAGTCAGTTGAACAAATTCTTATTTACAATTTTTTATTTATTTAATTTACCGTTATTTTACCAGGTAAGTTGACTGAGAACACGTTCTCATTTGCAGCAACGACCTGGGGAATAGTTACAGGGGAGAGGAGGGGGATGAATGAGCCAATTGTAAACTGGGGATTATTAGGTGACCATGATGGTTTGAGGGACAGATTGGGAATTTAGCCAGGACACCGGGGTTAACACCCCTACTCTTACGATAAGTGCCATGGGATCTTTAATGACCAATGACGGCCTACCCCGGCCAAACCATAACCCGGACGACGCTGGGCCAATTGTGCGCCGGCCTATGGGACTCCCATAGGGTCTGTAGTGAACCAGGGTCTGTAGTGACGCCTCTAGCACTGAGATGTAGGCCTTAGACCGCTGCGCCACTCAGGAGCCCTTGTATACTCAGTGTTTATGGTATTTTCATATATATATATATATATACACACACACACACACACACACACACACAGGATAAGGTTGCTAATTTCATAACGAGGACAGCAATCCCTTTTGCGAGGTGCACTGCATGGCCAAAGCGAGAGAAGATCATTCCATAAAAATGTCCAAATGATCAAAACCATTCGATTTTGAGATGGGGGTGAAATATATTACAAAGTTGTGAAATATGTTCATTGACTATGTCATAGCTAATTTGTAAACAATAAATATTGATAAATTAGTTTAAAAAGTGAATTAGTGGGTGGTGGTAATTTCAGAACCAAAGTGGGGGGGAAAAAAAAAAAAAAATAAAAAAAAAAAAACAGGCTACGTTGCCCACTAATCTGATAGTGGTACTGGGGTGGTAGATGCCTAGTCTCGCTTATGGCTCAGCTCAGGTGCCTACATAGTACATACACCAGAGACAATCATCACACACACGCACACACACTCAGAAGTCAGCTCAGACAGATCCAGCTCAGAGAAGCCCAGCCCATGAGCTTCATCATCATCAGATTTTAATTTAGACTTCCACTGGCTGGGGCAGAGCTCCAGGTAATCTATATAAGGTGGTGTCAGAGGAGGGCCAGAAAAATTGCCAAAGACTACAGCCACCCAAGCTATAGACTTACCACTCTGCTACAGTCCGGCAAATGGTACCGGGGCATCGGCTCACGAACCAACAGGCCATAAGACTACTAAATAGTAATAAGACTGCTAAATTGTTTACATTTGTAAATGTAAATTGTTAATTAAATGGTCACCAGATCAATCGGCACAGACCCTATCTTGCACTGACTCTATGCACAATCACAAGACTATACATACACACTGGCCTATAGACACTTGATCTGGTACCGGTACTCTCTGTATTGCTCAATTTTTGTGTATTTTATTCCTTGTGTTACTATTTTTAAACTTTGCATTGTTGGGAAGGGCTCGTAAGCAAGCATTTCACGGTAAAGACTACACCCGTTGTATTCGGAGCAGGTGGCAAACTTTATTAAAAAAAAATATATATATATATAAAAAAATGAATGTGTTTATGCAACAAATGTTTGTGCATTGAATCGTATCGCATCGATTCGTTCTCTAATCGTTTCAAACTAAAACGTACCGTTCCTTTATCGTATTGCAGCTCATGTATCAAATATTCTTGAAAGGGAAAGATGCACATCCCTATACATCATCCAAAGATACTATACACACATAACATCTAAAGCCAAGTGTTTTCTGTTATTACCAATATCGGTATTTTAGCTATGCGTGTGTTGTGTGTTTACCTCTGTGTGTAGGTGTTGGGGGTTCAGTAGAACAGCTCTGACAGGCGTGAGCCCTGCCTCGCTGTCGGAGGTCGCGACCTTCTCCTCCTCCAGGAAGGTCTCCAGGTTCTGCTCCAGTGTCTGATTGGCTGCTACGGCCACTGAGCTCCCAGGGGTGTTGACGAACTCTGGGTCCAGGTGGAGGGCTCGGGGCGAGGGACGGCTGGAGACGAGACCCCCGCGACGCGCCTTTAGACGAGCCTGGAGGATCTCACACAGCTTAGGAGACGTGTCCTGGAGGAGAGCAGAGAAAGAGAGGTGGGTTAGCTTCGTATGACTGTTGCTATAACTATTTATCAGGCTTCTTTATTTGTATGTCATTGCCAAAGTTCTCTACTAGTGACAAGTCACCTCACATTCTGGTCAAAGTAGGTACAACTGAGCTGCGTAGAGGCAGCTAGTAGTAAAGAACAGGTCTTACCCTGGTGCTGGAGTCAATCCTCTTGGCCTTGGAGGGGCTTTCCTCTGAGGTTCTCTCTGAACACACACGTTTTAGTGCCGAGGGGCTGCTGGTTGGCAGCTTGTTCGTAGCAGACGAGTGGCCTTGCACTGTGACATCACTCGGGCTCCGCCCCGTCTTATCCTCGAAGGTCATGGAGCGCACAGCGAGGCTGGTTGGCTGAGGCCTGGTTAGGGGGTGTGGCCTGAAGGAGGAGGGGTGCATGTAGATGGCGTAGGGACCGCCTCCCTGGTGTTGGGGCAGCAGCATAGGGATGAGGGGTGAACACTGGGCAGGGTGGAAGGACATTTCCCCAGTAGGCTGGGGGGTGAACTGTGCCCGTGGGGTGAGGTGGACAGTGCTGGCACGGGCTTCTGTGGGTGTTAATACTGGGGGCTGGGGAGTTCCTGGCTTTTTAGCAGCTTTCTGTTGATGAGCTGGCAGTGACTCAGTCACAGTAACTGCAGGCGTAGGTGTCCTGTCAACAACCCTAGAACGAGACAAGACTCATTGTAACATCTGACAGTCTGAGTTGAGGTTAACGAGGAAACGTAGAACATTTCTGGTTAATTTAGAAGAATAAAGGATACGATAGTGCAATGAGAATCAGGCAGCACTTACTTGTTTGATTGCTGGTCAAGCTGGATCTTACAGATGGCCGCTAGTTGGGCCATTTTGGTGGGAAAGAACTCCCTGCTCGAGGAATCATCTGAAAAGAAAAACAGAAGCTAATTTAGACACCCAACTCTCAGTGAAAACATCTGAATACTCCATCTCCCAGATTCTATCTAAATATCTCCCAGGACTTACTCTTGACAGGGCTGGTGGGGGCTGAGTTGATCTTGCGCCGGTCTTCCTGGATGCTCTTGGCCAGTTTGATGAGGGAGGGGTGGCGGGTGAAGCTGCGTTTGCTCCCCGGAGAGGAAAATAGATTTTTGGCACAGTTGTCTACGGAGGTACGAGACTCAAGTTTCCTCTTGGCAGTCGCTGTAGTGGCAGTGGTATCTATGTGTGAATCGAAACACAAGTTTTCGTCTGGTGAATGGGAGAGGCAGGTTGGACACCATTACAGGTTAAATGGTAACATAGTGTCTGACTTACAAAGTTCATATAAACCACTAACTTGAATAGCAAAAGTTCAGCACAGCTTCTATGGCACAGGGTACTTCTATATCATGTAGAAATTGAGGACATGTGATGCCTATAAAGGCCTTGTGATAGTGTTATTATGTATGGTAACCCCTTCAAGTGAAGTATTATTGGGAAGACAGTGTGTTCTGATGAGTGCCTACCCTTCACATTGGGGAAGTCCTCAGTGCCGGTCCATTCAAAGGCTGGCTTCCTTCCTTTCTCCTCTGTCACATGGACCTTCTCTATCAGCTTCAGGCTCCGCAGCACGTTGGCTATATCATACAGCCTGCGGACCTTAGCTGCAAACACACAGACACAGATTCAAACATTACTCATCATCACTAGATGAAGACCGTAAGGTGTTAACACACTTGAGGGAGCATCTCAGTGTGCAGAATCTTACTTATTGTGTCAACTACACACTCAACTTGTATGATAAAGCTTGTGTATCCTAGCTAAAAATGTGCTGAGAGAACAGATTTGCTAGTTAGTAATTCTGTTATATACATACTTCCACAGGCTGTGCCAGAGGCATAAAGGACTGTTTTGCCCTTATAGGCTCAACACTCACTCTTGAACTTGCTCTTGTCCTGATCAGCCACCTGGTCCTCTCCAATGAGGATCCTGGCAGCCACATCCAAACTGACCACCCGAGGTGTGGACACCAGGAACAACATGACAAACTTCTGGCTCATCACCCTCAGAGACTTGTCCTTCCTGCTGTTCACGGAGGCTGGAGAGCACACAGGGGAATAATAGCACAGTTATTACATAGCCAAGACCATGGTCACTCAGTTCAGCCCACTAAAACAAGATATATCTACAGGGAAAACATTTTTCGACAAAATCCTTGCCGTACAGGGTCAATCAATTGCATGCTACATATTACGAACAATTGTATTAATATCTCTTAATCAAATGAGGTTAATCCTGGCCTCTCACCTGCTTTAAACTCCACCCCAGGAAGCTCCACGAAGAACATCTCCTTCTGGCCCTGTTCTCCTCCCTCCACCCCCTCGTTCTCTTTCTCCTCACCGCCCGAGTCAAACTCCTTTTCCAGGCTGCGCTGGCGGATCTGCTGCATCTGTTGCCCGTAGCGATGCTCCTCGCCCACCTGCCGCAACTTGGCCAGGGTCTGTGGTAGGTTAGCGCGCCCGTGCCACGTGTAGCGATTCTTGGCCAGCCGGCTGACCATGTGCAAGCTCTCCAGCACATTCATGATGTCATAGATGCGCCTGCGCTCCACATCTGTTCGAACAGAGAAGAGAGAACGTGAGTTAAATGAACAGGAGTAAAGTGGTCTTGTGTGTATACTGTCTGTCTATAGTTTGTAACTGCTTATTTACAGCATCAGCATATAGGCCTAAACTTAGGGAATACATGCTGTATTTATTGCATTCTTCAAAAAACTAAATGTGAAACTATAAGGGTAACATAGCTTTATTCTGAGAAAAAATGAAATGGGAATAAAGACAGTGGAGAGACAGAAGTAAAACAGGACGTACTAAGCTCTGTGGCAACATCATCCAGACTGATGTCGTTGTTGAGGGCAAGGTTGGGATAATCAGGGTAGCGGGCCAGGAACTTGTGACAGAGCAAACCCAGACTCTTCTCTTTTCTGCTGATCTGTTTCTCCCCTTCCTCTCCAAGCTCAGGGTCCTATGGGTGAATAGGAAAAAGATCAAACCGGCAATCAATACATTTCTAAGGTCTTAGCTGCAGACTCATTTGTGTGTGTGTGTGTGTGTGTGTATTATTTTACCATGGCATCCCCTCCCTCAGAGTCCATACACAGCTCTTTCGCTCTGTTCCTGATCTCAGGGCTGGCAGCGCTCATCAGCATTTTCAAATTGGAGGTTGGGGTCCAAGGCTCACCAGTGCCAGTCTCCCTTCCTTTAGTTGGGGTCGTAAGGGGTCCCATGTTGGATTGAATCTCTGTTAGCACAGTGCCTTGGGTAGATGCTTTCCTTGGTGTTTTTGTCAGTGCTTGTGGCTCTGCAAAGACATTCCCCTGTTGGACAAAGTAGATAGCAAAGATTATTTAAGGATCACTGGATGTCACGGTTAGAGTTAGTTATGTAACAGTCAGTCAAATGCCCTTGAACATACCTATACAGCATATTAACTACTATATAAACAAAAAGATAGTAACCTGGATTTAAAAATCAACAGAAACATGTACGTAGTAGCTAGCTATTACTAACCTTGTGATTAGAGGTGGTGGTTTGATTTGTATGTCTCAGATAATGGGACTCCGGTGAAGTGCTCGACATTTTCCAACTAAATTTCAATTTAAAACAAAGAATGTAAGACTGATATTTGCTAATAAAAAAGCAGTGTCTAGCTAGTTAGTTAGATCAATAACAGTTAAAGTTAGCAAGCAGATCAACTTATTTGATTCACTTAATCCAAGTTCCAAGTTTCGTTATAGGCTTAGTTACCGTTTCTTAACTGCATTATATTTATTCGGTGTTAACATACTAACGATATAGCTAGCAGCTACGCTTCTAATTCAATCACATTTACCAAATAATACCGTGCCTGTCGGTTGATTTACCTAGATTAATATTAAAAATCGAATATAATCAAAATATCACAGTTAATGCTTGGCGGTAACTGACGTGCACGCCATCGAATGATCAAGCAAAACGGCTTCAACGACACGCCTATTTTGCGGCAAGTAACCAGTAAGAATGAAGCGGGCGATGACCTCAATCGAATTCGGACCGTCCCGCGCAGGTAAATATTTTTTTTAAATCTTGGCGCGGAATGTGCAGACACATTCCAATGACACACCCGGAACATTGAAAGGTGACACACACTGATCATTTGTGCTACTTTACATAGCTTATAGTGCACGAAAGCAAGTCAGCATGAATAAATTGCCGTAACAAAATGTTGTTACACGTTAATAACGGCTGGCAGAACAAATTGTATCGCTTTCCAACTAGTTTGTTAGCCAGCTAATGAGCTATTGCGAGCGCGGGTTAATGCCACCATTGCACCCTTTTCTAAAAAGCTGTCTCGCTAGCTATAACTACGTCTTCCAAAAACAACTACATTTTTGCTATAAGCTATAAGTCACAAATACGCGCATTAATATTTCATTAGAGGTGTATTAAATATGTTAGAAACTACAAATGCACATTTATTTACATGAGATCCCATTCAATTTGGATAGCAATAGCTAGCTGACCAGCTAGTTACGTACAGTAAGGCGCGGGTTAACTAAACTCCAACAAATGGTGTAAAGTACAGTTGCTAGCTAGCTAAAGATGGTGAATAAGATCTGACAATCACAGTCCCATAAAGAGAAATGAAGAACACAAATATATGTAGTTACTTACCCTATAGCACAGGTTACATTTGTGCCCCTCTCAAATTCTTGTTTGCATCCCCTTGAAAAAGTCAAGCAGCTAAAGGTATTGGTGATAAACGTGTGCTTTGCTATTGGCTGACAAAACAATCCTCATATCTTGAAAAAATGTGAGATGTTGTCAATGTCCCCATGCAATTTCGGAACCAGACGATCGGCTAATTCACACTAAAGGTATAAAAGGAGAGCCAAAACGACTTTTGCCCTGTAGTCCTACCCAAGTGAGTAAAATACGTTGATTTGAGGACCATTTCATTTGTCCCGCCTAGTTTCACGCGTACAGAACGCCCAGAACTTCCTCCACCGGATCGAGCCAACCATCACAATGTGAAACTACTCACACAACGCCTAATCCCACAAGTTTACATTAAACGCTGCGCGGATATCTTGCCAGAAACGTGGCATAAAGCCAATTCAATTTTGGCAACCATTAAATTGGGCTACGTCTATTTCAACATCTTTCCATAGTTTATTTTTCCTCTGATTTTGGCGAAGAAGAAAACACGAATAGACAGCAAAGGTGGCTGGTGGGAGGAGCTATAGCAGGACGGGCTCATTGTAATGGCTGGAATGGCGTTTTAAAACGGAGTCAAACACCTCAGACATAAAGAAACCACATGTTTGACTCCGTTCCAAAGCTCAATTCCAGCCATTACAATGAGCCCACCAATCTCTGATATAAAGTACCCACAATAGACTTATACACTGCTCAAAAAAAGGGAACACTTAAACAACACAATGTAACTCCAAGTCAATCACACTTCTGTGAAATCAAACTGTCCACGTAGGAAGAAACACTGATTGACAATAAATTTAACATGCTGTTGTGCAAATGGAATAGACAAAAGGTGGACATTATAGGCAATTAGCAAGACACCCCCAACAAGTGACGTAACTGATTGAAATGCTACTAGCGCGTACCCGCTAACTAGCTAGCCATTTCACATCCGTTACACTCACCCCCCTTTCAACCTCCTCCTTTTCCGCAGCAACCAGTGATCCAGGTCAACAGCATCAATGTAACAGTTGTAACTTTAAACCGTCCCCTCGCCCCAACACGGGCGCAAACCAGGGACCTTCTGCACACATCAACAACGGTCGCCCACGAAGCATCGTTACCCATCGCTCCACAAAGGCCACGGCCCTTGCAGAGCAAGGGGCAACCCTACTTAAGTCTCAGAGCAAGTGACGTAACTGATTGAAATGCTACTAGCGCGTACCCGCTAACTAGCTAGCCATTTCACATCCGTTACACACAGTCACAGCTATCGGGCACCTGCGCGAGCACATGGACACTCACTCAACCACTGTCACAAGTACTCACAAGTTACAACAGATACCCCAGTCAGTGTGGGTTGTAGACTACGTCTCATGCTACCACTAGAGTGAAAGCACCGCCAGCATTCAAAAGTGACCAAAACATCAGCCAGGAAGCAAGGAACTGAGAAGTGGTCTGTGGTCACCACCTGCAGAATCACCTCTTTATTGGGGGTGTCTTGCTAATTGCCTATAATTTCCACCTTTTGTCTATTCCATTTGCACAACAGCGTGTTAAATTTATTGTCAATCAGTGTTGCTTCCTAAGTGGACAGTTTGATTTCACAGAAGTGTGATTAACTTGAAGTTACATTGTGTTGTTTAAGTGTTCCCTTTATTTTTTTGAGCAGTGTATAACATTATCATAGTTTCTAATACCATATCGGTGTAGCCATTCTGTAAAATGTTACCATATCATGCATACATGCAGACTAGCAGATGATAACATGCCGTTTCAATTTGTTGGAGATAAAAATGAACGAAATAGAAGTAAAAAGTGTATCATACCTATATCTCCATAAAATACTAAAACGTTATGGCACCAATGTCATTTTTTAACGATTAATTGGGATTGGTGTTTTATTTTGTGCGTTGACTCAGAGGGAGATTGGGAGATACAATTTGTGATACAATTTGCACAGATTTGCTCTAGGCATGAGACATTCGATACAATGTCGCTAGATGTCACCAAAATCATTCTATCTGTAAGTATCCATGGAAACGGATGGGGCAGGGGAGCTGGTGGAGAAAACGCTGGGCGCATTGGGCGCGCGGTCCAGTGACGCGACGTGATATTATCGATTGAGGAGAGAGTGGGACTTTGCTGAGCAAAGCGAAGCATGCACTGGCTGTTCAAGAAGGAAAGGGAAAGAAGGGAAGGTAGCGAGTGACGTGCTGTAGGGAGCAGTTCGTCTTTGAAGGGAAACATTAAATTCGCTGCTGATGTGTTGGGTGAGTAGATACTCCTAACATTTTACTTAAATTCCATCTATTTTTATGATTTGTAGTTAGGTTACTTCTATTTCAACAGCTTTCCATAGTTTATTTTCCACCTTTAATTTTGGTGAGCGACCCCATATCAGAGTAAAGGAAATGCAGCACCTGCCTTAGCAGGATTTCTGCAGGGTGATATACCATCATCCATATGCTTCTTGTATGTTTTGTGTTTATTATTTGGAAATGTTTGTGCAGAAATTGTCGAGGACTTGCTTTGCATAACTGATTTAGCTACAATCGTTAGTTTAATACACTATATAACTATTGCATTCTGCTCATGCTACGCACTATGCACATGCTCAATACAACTCATTTTTGGTTTATATGAAGCTCGAGCCCGAGAACCTGCCATTTCATACTGAAAAACTGAAAACTCATGCATTATGTTTTGTCATTTTTCTATAACATTCTAAGGTAGCCAGCCTAGACCTCAGTTAGTAGCCTACCAGCCTTATTTGATTTATTGTCAGCAATTTATGCAGTTACATCAATGTAACTTACACCATCTGATTAATTTACAACATCTGATCAGCTCTTTTCATATTTTGGTTCAAATAGTCATTTTCACCTCTATGAGTGCACACATAATACCATATGTGCGACAAAAAGAGCACATTTAGTTGCCCCTGTAGTATAAGTATAGTATTCATATCATTGACACTTTATTGTCTGACATTATTGTGTATTCTTCAAGATAAATTCCAACGTTCATCAATCATTTAGTGCATGTAGCCTATACATTTGCAAGTAACATAATGGGCAATTTTGATGGGGTGGTGGCCACAAAAACAGCTGAACTAATCACAAGTGTCCACAGTGGCTCACCGGTCTGTGTACCGACATCCATACCCACACATACAGAGAGAAAACAATGTGAAGTTTTATAGTTCATTTCCTGCAATTCTACACATTAAGCCATGGGGCGTAGAGAAAATGTTGCACGTTTAAAGCAAGTTTTCTGCTATTCTACACATTTTGCCATGGGACTGAGAGAAAATATTGCAATTTTATAACTATTTTCATGCAATTCTACTCATTTTGCCAATTCAATCATGATTACTACACATTCACATAGCTGGCTAGACTAATTTACCAATCTACATTTTTTTTGCTGACATGCTAATTGAATGAAGGTCAGTGATGGACGTAAAAAGAACCACATTTCAAAATGGCACATTGTGTATTCTACTATTCTGAGACCCTGACCGAGTTCCTAAATAAAAGGGGGCCATCCCATCCCTGCTGTAGAATATTGTTCCATGCTGTTGTCTAATTGGCAGCCTGGTTAAACTTTTTTTTTGACCCATCCAGTTGTGCAAAGGGTTATAGTTTGGTGACTGTATCACAGGTTAATCCAGCAGACTTTACAGGGCTCTTGAGATGCCCTGGCCCCCAAAATTCACCCCCTCTTGACACCGTAACCTCTGCAAGTGTCTTTAATTTAACTCTGTTTTCTTTTTCTAAAACACACACACGCACCTGCTCACAATCAGCATACCAGACTCTTCAGGGGCCTGTGAATTTGAAACAGCATCAGTGGTATTCCATTTTTCTCCTATTCTCTTTTTTTTAGTTTTTACAAACTGGGGGGTTCGAAACTGGAATCCCTCCAGTGATTTTACAATGGAGGAATGTTGGCCCTGTGGGAATAGGGAGCCATGATCATAACCAGGGAGGAGATTAGAGGTTTTCGCTCTGGGTGAAGGCTTGAGGAGAGAGGGCCACCATGGTTCTGGGGCTCCGGATCTCAGGGCCCCTGCCTATCCCCTGATGTTAAGTCTAGGTCAGCCTCAGTGGGCTAAAAACTGCAGCCAAGAGCCATGGAGTGACGACATAACTGACTGAGCTAGCTCCACCCAGGACATACCCCCATGAGATAGCTTGTTGGGTGTTTTTTTTTCTCACACAAAGTTGTTGGACCAATAGCGATTTTGGATGAAAGAGTGGGGGTTTTGAAGGACTTTGGAATAAGCAAGTATTTTTGTTTCTTGGAGAGGATATTTTATTGGATATTTTTGAACAAAGAAGGGACAGTTGGATGTTGTAGAAGGAAGAGAAAATGGAATCAGGAGCAGAAGCATCCCCACAGCAGCACCAGAGGAGGAAACCTGTGATGCACGGCCTGGAAGACCAGAAAAGGGTGAGTGACCAAACCTCTCTTTTCTCCCAATCTCCCTTTCAGAGCTCTGCTAAATGTCTGTACCTTTGACTTGAGCTCAGAGGAAGTCATATGAGAAAATCTCAAAAAAATAAATCAAAACATTTCAGTAGGTGCATTGTTGGGTAGAACCCATGAAGAAATTGTGATTTGGAGTCTGAACAGGCACATGTTAAGGCACACTTCTGAAAGTGTTGGTGTTGGCAGCCCTGAATGTTGCTTGTATCCTGATCCTGCAAAGGAAAAATGATACATCATCCAATGATAGTGATGTGGGAGAAAATAATTAGAGTTACGTGTCGGGATATTATGTTTGACGATATATAGTATCGTATCGTTTTGAAAAAATTGCAATATAATGTTTTTGCTAGTTGGCTGTACCTGCACCAAAACTCCAGTATTTTTCCTTCATCATTTTTTCTCCATCTTCTTTTTAAATAGGGAGACAATTTGTTTTCAGCACTTTTATTTCCATGACTGATCAAAACTCGTTATCTCATGGCTCTCTCATCTCTGCAGCAGACATATGGTGAGCAATATGTTTGGACCATGGAATCGCAATAAAATCACAGTATTGAATCGCAATACTACAGTGCCTTCAGAAACTATTCACACCCCTTGACTTTTTCCACCTTTTTTGTGTTAATTTAAAATGGATTAAATGTAGATTTATTTTGTCAATGGCCTACACACAATACCCCATAATGTCAAAGTGGAATTGTGTTTTTAGAATTTTTTCCAAATTAATTAAAAATGAAAAGCTGAAATGTCTTGAGTCAATAAGTATTCAACCCCATTGTTATGGCAAACCTAAATAAGTTCAAGAGTAAAAATGTGCTTAAGTCACATAATAAGTTGCAATAATAGTGTTTAACATGATTTTTTATGACATCTCTGTACCCCACACATACACTTATCTGTAAGGTCCCGCAGTCGAGCAGTGAATTTCAAACAATGATTCAACCACAAAGACCAGGGAGGTTTTCCAATGCCTTGCAAAGAAGGGCATCTATTGGTAGATGGGTAAAAAAGAAAAGAAGCAAACATGGAATATCCCTTTGAGCATGGTTAATGGTTAAGCATATTAATTACACTTTGGATGGTGTATGAATAAATCCAGTCACTACAAAGCTACAGGTGTCCGTCCTTATTAACCCAGTTGCCAGAGAGAAAGGAAACTGCTCTATGATTTGACCATGAGGCCAATGGTGACTTTAAAACAGTTACCAAGTTGAATGGCTACAATAGGAGAAACCTGAGGATGGATCAACAACATTGTAGTTACTCCACAATACTAACCTAATTGACTGAGTGAAAAGAACGAAGCCTGTACAGAATAAAAAATATTCCATATCATAATCCTGTTTGCAAAAAGGCACTAGAGTAGTACTGCAAAAACTTTGACAAAGCAATTAACTTTTTGTCCTGAATACAAAGTGTTATTTTTGAGGCAAATCCAATACCACTCTCTATATTTTTAAGCATAGTGGTGGCTGCATCATGTTATGGGTATGCTAGTCATCGTTAAAGGCTGGAAAGTTTTTCAGGATAAAAAGGAACGGAATGGACCTAAGCACAGGCAAAATCTTAGAGGAAAACCTGGTTCAGACACTGGGAGATGAATTGACCTTTCAGCAGTACAATAACTTAAAACACAAGGCCAAATATACACTGGAGTTGCTTACCAAGAAGACAGGGAATATTCCTGAGTGGCCGAGTTACAGTTTTGACTTAAATCTGCTTGAAACTCTATGGCAAGGCCTGAAAATGGTTGTCTAGCAATGATCAACAACTAATCTGACAGAGGTTGAAGAATTTTGAAAATAAAAATGGGCAAATGTTGCACAATCCAGGTGTGGAAAGCTCTTAGAGACTTACCCAGAAAGACTCACAGCTGTAATTGCTGCCAACGGTGATTCTAACATGTATTGAATACTTATCTAATCACATGTATTTGCTTTTTTATTTGATTCATTCTTTACAAATGTTGGAATTTTTCTTCCACTCTGAGTATTTTTACAAATCAATTTTAATCCCACTTTGTAACACAACAAAAAGTGGAAAAAGTCAAGGGGTGTGAATACTCTCTGAAGGCACTGTAAGTATCGTGATAATATCGTATTGTGAAGTCCCTGGCAATTCCCAGCCCTATCCAATGACATATCAATCTGAGATTTATCTTATGTGACCATACTTAGACAATGTTAGAGTCTTACAGAGCCTTTCCGTGGGGGCACACCCACCCCTAAGTGCTGTGATTTATGATTGGCTGTCGCAGAGGATGTCCCATACCATCTGGCCCAATGGTGGCATCAGCTGTAACTGGGGCTTAATTGACTTGTGTATTGATGCATGTATGTCTTTTATGGCTGCTTAGAAATGCATGTGGGCACCACCAGCATCAGAAAAAAATTGACGTTAGACATTAGTGGCTGTATAACTGCCAGTGAGTGAATGCATTTGAATGCCTATGGTGCATCATTGACTTTCTCACCAAGCCAGAGGGGTCTCCCATCTGAATAAGTGCTATTTGAAAAACCAACAAGAGCAAGGAAAGGGCCCCCCATGTTTAATAAGAGGAACTTGAATTGTGATAGCTACAATGATATTAGTATGCATGGGTGCGTGCGTGTGCTTTGTGTCCATTTTGAGGTAGAAGGGGAGAGGGAGGGAAGCATATCCTCCATCTGTTTTGTCCTCTGACAGAGGGTGATGGTGATGGGGGGTAGAACTCACTGGGGTATGGAGCCGGTAGCAATCTTCATCTACCATGTAGTTGAGAGTGGGACGGGACAAATGGGTCCAACACCCCTCATGTCACGTACGGTATGGAATACTCCTAGTAAGACCCATTATTTTTCTCAGTAATACACCTATTGCTACAGCCCCTGTCTGTCTCTCACCACCAGCTCCTGTGATGTAGTGATGTATGCCTGCACCAACGCCTTCTAATGACTCCTGGAAGGGTGGATGGGAGGCCCCAATCACTGATCATGTGTGGGCAAAATACATCTCTGTGTTGACTCAGTTTACTTTTCATCTGGATTGGATTGAATTCATATGTAGCAGTTACGTCACATAATTAAAAAATCTTTTTAAAATGGTGAATGCTACATTTCTCTCAGACTGGCTTGAATACGTGAACAGAATCTCCCAATGATGAAACATACAAAACCGTCATTTATCAAAACAAACCAAAGTGGAGGGGTATGAGGGATGTAAAATTGTACAATTTTGGATTCAGATGGTGAGAGCTCCGTCATCCTGAAATAAGGGATCCCTTGTGAGTCAAACAGTCTCTAAATGTCTTCGTCATATTCTTTGCACTTACGAGCTATTGTTACTTCCCCCTGGCTGTTATATTTGAACAAAGTTGAAGCTCTGAAACGGTGTGGACCACAATCCAAAGGGTTACCATCTTCATGTTAAGTTTCTCATTGTCCCTCTGTAATATTTTCTAACATTTTGTATAATTTCTCTTTGTAAATGGTATATTTTCTATATTTTCTTTGTAAATGGTATATTTTCTCTCCTTTCTTTGATAGGAGATTTAGTGAATCCATTGAATTCCATTGAATTCCATCCCTCCACCCTCAGACACTCTGGCATGCTGATCTAATGGTCTCGAGGCTTCGAGACCCTCTTCAGTGTTTGTCCTTCTCTGTTTTCAACAGGAAGTCATTTGGGGGAAGCCTTTTTCCTTTCTCATTTGGTTAAGGCTGGTTTCCTAAATGTGTGGTACATACTCTGAGCAGCTGTGGAGACGGGAGAGGATGGCTGCCCGTGGAAGGGTACTACATGCAAGAGTTCCATCACAGGCAAATTGGGTTCTTTGCCAAAAATAGGGATGCAAGAGATCATGAAGCTCTCATATTTGAGGAATAGCAGCATTATCTCTTCAGCAGTCTGAGGACTGGCTAGGTTCAAATGAATGCATATTCTTGTGTTTTCTTCTTTATTCTCTTTCTCTCTGTCTACAAAATTATCGATTTGATCAAGTGTGTTAAATTCATCACCTCTGATTTTCTAGAGCATGAATATTAATTGACGGGACAGAAATCCCAGCTGCTGTTTTCCAATTATCCAGACTGCTGCATCTCTCAGATTCTAAGTGACAGAGTGAGCACCACATAAGAAAACAAAAACAGCGCTGATGGACTGTGGATTAGTACAAGTTACTAATTTGGTCTATTTTAGCAAACGAGGCCTAGATTTCTGTGTTGTTGCTATGGCAATCCAATCAATAAAATGTTTTTATAAAGCCCTTTTTACATCAGCCGATGTCACAAAGGGATATACAGAGACCCAGCACAAAACCCCAAACAGCAAGCAATACAGATGTAGAAGCACGGTGGCTCGGATAAACTCCCTTGAAAGGCTGGAATCTAGGAAGAAACCTAGAGAGGAACCAGGCTCTGAAGGGTGGCCAGTCCTCTTCTGGCTGTGACGGGTGGAGATTATAACAGTACAAGGCCAAAATGTTCAAACGTTCAAAATCAAATGTATTTATATAGCCCTTCTCACATCAGCTGATATCTCAAAGTGCTGTACAGAAACCCAGCCTAAAACCCCAAACAGCAAGCAATGCTGGTGTAGAAGCACGGTGGCTTGGAAAAACTCCCTAGAAAGGCCAAAACTTTTTTGGGGGGATGTTCAAACGTTCATAGATGACCAGCAAGTTCAAATAATAATAATCACAGTGGTTGTAGAGGGTGCAACAGGTCAGCACCTCAGGAGTAAATGTCAGTTGACTTTTCATAGCCGAGAATTCAGAGTTAGATACAGCAGGTGCAGTAGAGAGCGAGAGACGAAAACAGCAGGTCCGGTGAACAGATCAGGGTTCCATAGCCACAGGCAGAACAGTTGAAACTGGAGCAGCAGCATGACCAGGTGGACTGGGGACAGCAAGGAGTCATCAGGCCAGGTAATCCTGAGGCATGGTCCCAGGGCTCAGGTCCTCGGGGAGGGAGAGAGAGAGAATTAGAGTGAGCAAACTTAAAACCTCTTAAGGATCTGACCCTTTTTAAATTTTTGCCTAAAATGACATTCCCAAATCTAACTGCCTGTAGCTCAGGACCTGAAGCAAGGATATGCATATTCTTGATACCATTTGAAAGGAAACACTTTTTGAAGTTTGTGGAAATGTGAAATTAATGTATGAGAATATAACGCATCAGATCTGGTAAACGATAATACAAACAAAAAAAACATGCGTTTTCCATTTTTCTTTTGTTCCATCATCTTTGAAATGCAAGAGAAAGGCCATAGTTTAATATTGCAGTTTAGGCACAATTTAGAGTGTGTGTGTGCAGAGTTTCAGATTGGTCCAGTGAAGCATTGCAATACTGGACAATATTTTGTATCAAGTCTGCCCAAATCTGCTGAATTCGTCAATTGATACATTTTCAAGTACATAACTATAGAGAACATACAAAAATGATATGGTAATACAACATTTAAGTTTACACACTCCCAGGAATGTCATACATGATGGATTATTAGCTTATACACCAACTTTCACACATCTAGATGGCCAGGTCCTACATTTGAATATAAAATTAATTTTCTCAAACTAAACTATGCTACATTTTATCTCTGGGACACTCAGGATGACAAATCAGAGCAAGATTACTGAATGTAAGCACATTATTTACCTTGAGGTGAATGTATCAAACCATTTTCCGTGATAAAAGTTTTTTGTTGTTGTCATGCCCTGACCTTAGAGAGCCTTTTTATTCTCTATTTTGGTTAGGTCAGTGTGTGACTAGGGTGGGTACTCTAGTTTTTGTGTTTCTATGTTGACCTGGTATGGTTCCCAATCAGAGGCAGCTGTCTATCGTTGTCTCTGATTGGTGATCATATTTAGGCAGCCTTTTTTTCCACCTGTTGTGTGTGGGATCTTGATTTTGTATTGTTGCTTTTTAGCTCTACAAAGCTGTACGTTTTTTTTGTTACTCTTTCTTGTTTTGTGCCGGTTATCATAAATAAAAAATTATTAACCTCCTCTTCCTCGGACGAGGAGAGGCGAGACGGATCGGACCAATACGCAGAGTGGTTAGTGTTCATAATGATTTATTAAAACGAAACTGAATACTGAATTACAAAACAGATAAACAAAGTGCATAAACCGATACATTCCCGTGTTGTGCAACAAACACAGACACGGAAACAAACACCCACAAAACACACGTGAAACCCAGGCTGCCTAAGTATGATTCTCAATCAGGGACAACGATTGACAGCTGTCTCTGATTGAGAATCATACCCGGCCGAACACAAACATCCCAACATAGAAAATAACACATAGACAACCCACCCCAACTCACGCCCTGACCAACTAAATAAATACAAGAAAAAGGAAAAACAGGTCAGGAACGTGACAGACCATCCTTCCAACACTGATCGTTACAGTTGTTGTGCACTCTCCTCAAACAATAGCATGGTGTTTTTCCACTGTAATAGCTACTGTAAATTGGACAGTGCAGTTAGATTAACAAGAATTGAAGTTTTCTGGCCAAATAAGACATGTCTATGTCCTGGGAAATGTTCTTGTTACTTACAACGTCATGCTATTCGCTTTAGGGCACGTTAGCTCAACCGTCCCGGTATAGGGACACTGATCCCGTAGAGGTTTTTAAATTCACATAGGACACAGTATAAGACAGGAGAAATACTCCAGATATAACAGACTGACCCTAGACCCCCGACACATTAACTATTGCAGCATAAATACTGGAGGCTGAGACAGGAGGGGTCGGGAGACACTGTGGCCACGTCCGACGATACCCCCGGACAGGGCCAACCAGGCAGGATACAACCCCACACACTTTGCCAAAGCACAGCCTCCACACCACTATTCCCTGTGATTCTGCTCATAATGGGTGTTTTTGTCCCCTGAATGCCTGATGTGGTATCGACATGTGTCACGTCCTGTCTGTAAAACTGATACTTCCTCTAAGCCTGTCTCAGCCACCAACTTGGCGATATCATCAATGCAAGATGAGACGGCCATGAGAGGAGACTTTTTTGGTATCTCCGGGGAGGCTAGGTAGACTGGGAGCCTGCTAGATAGAGCCAGATGGTTCATGGACATTGACGGTCTTGAATACATTTAAAGCACCGAGGTAGGGATGTGAGAGGTGGGATCCCATTGTTGAAGAATTACTTCAGGTTCCTGTGTAGCACGCCTCAGTGTCCCCCCCAATTACCTGGGCTGTGTGAGCTCCAGATCCACAACCAGATACTTACCCCCTGGTTGAGGTAATTGGATTCTGTTCACTTTGTAAATTCTGCCTCGGCGTATGTGTCTCACCCCTCCGAATATTAATGTTCATTGAGTGGCAATCATTGGATACATGGCAAAGCGGAGTATTACACGAGAAAGGACCGGGAGTGCATTGATCTAATCAACTGAAGCAATGCTCAAAGAGATCCTGTGGGGTGATCGTTGGGAATGTGGGGCATTGGCATTCATTGAATTAGGGGGGAGTCCTTGGGATATAGTAATGAAAAACAAAGATGCAGTCTAGATATAGGGAAGACATTTTTTTTTTTTCTAGACCGTGGTAAAGTGTGCCGAGTGAGTGTGTGTTTGGGTGCCCACGCGCATCCGTGTGGGTTGTGTAATTAAGTGTGGTCCCCGACATGGCAAGAGTTTGATTAAATGTAATATCCATGTTGTGCTTGGCCTTGAAAGGTATGGGACTTAAGGAACTCCAAGCCCACCATTTGTTTGTTTAGCCCCCTTTGACTTCTAAATGTTATTCAGAGTAGCATGGATGGTGCAAGTCTGCCTTTCCTGCTATACTCAGCTACTGCAGTGAGCTAAACTGTGTCGAGCTGCGTCATCACAGATTCGACTTCAGCGTCATGCACCCTGGTCTTTTCACTGTGCTTTTAGCCCCTGTGAATTGAGTCTGAGTCAGAGTGAATTCAGGTCTGAAAAGCAAGTTCAAACGCCTGTGAGAGCTCAGTGTTTGAACAAGGCACTCGGCTGGTGGATTTATTGGAGAACTGCCAGAGCAGTCGAAGGAACTGTTTGCTGATCTTTGACTAACGAGGTTCGAAGTATACGTTGGCATTTCCTAACATGTTTACCTCGGTGCCTCACAATGAGTTCTCGGGAGAGCTCTACAAACCTGTTTCTTCAAGGTTATTAAAAAAAGTCTCTCTTGATTTACATTCTGACCTCACACAGGGTTTCTGTGGAAACTGTTTGATTTACAGGATCAGTGTTATACCAAGGAAAAAAGCACATATGCTGTTGAGGTGTTGACTTTAGTTCACCGATAGTGCAAACCAAGACACAGTATAAGGGTTTCATATTGGTGGCACTTTAGAGTGAGACATTTTGATGGAGGAGCATGGGAAGCCAAACACCCCCATTAAACAAATCCAGGTGTAAAAGTAATAAAATGTAATTTTGATCATACTGTAAATTGTAAACGATCTTGTAAACGAAGGGTGATGTTTTTGTTGCTTTATTCACATCACAGAGGGAAGCTAAATAATATATTTGCTTTGAGAGTTTCCACAGCTGATGTTTAGGCTGGCTTTCCCTATCGCAGCCCTGACTTCTGAGAGCAGAATACAGGCTAGCTTTTTGAATGAACACACACAAAATCCTGATATGGTTTCTAGGCTAACTTTTTATTTTTGCTCACCAAAAGCCTACTATTTAGAATGCAAGTATGCGTATTCAGACACAGCCTAATTGCCCAATCAAACCCTTTGGTTGTGTTTGCTAAGGCATCTGCTCTGTAGGCTAGATTGTGCTGCTCATTAAACGTGTTTGAGACAGGTTTTGTGTGTGTTCTCTTCCAGGATAATGAGACATGTTTGTTGTGATCGTATGTGCTTCTGTATGGTCTATCGTTAAGGGTAATAGCAGCCTAATGAGTTAAGATGTGGGGATGGACGAGATGGGAGGGGAAGCCTACATCATACATGTTTGTGTTTATTCTCCTATTAGATGGCCTTTTAAAGAGCCTCTTGGGCTCTTAATGTTGAGATACATTTAGAGAGCACACAGGCATTTATATCAACAACCAAATAGTTATGCATGGTAATTGGCAAACATGCCTATCTATAACAGTGCTTTAGAGCCGGGTAAGTGATCATGTAATAAATAATCGGGCCAGTATGTTACAACGTACACAAGGCAATACGATCCAGTCTTTGGATCTTTGAAAGGATCTGCTCTGTCACAGAAAGGACAGCTCAGATGACCTTCCTTCACTTCCTGAGTTCCTGTGAAGGGTCAATGGTCCCTTCCAGAAGACCAGTGTGTGTTTGTGCACTGTACCCTTTGCTTTACCAGTGTGTAGTATGCTATTGTAAGCTATAGGCATAGCTCGCCTAGCTACTCACTGGTCCCTATGATCACTCGGCTACGCATGCCTCTCCCTAATGTCAATATGTCTTGTCCATTGCTGTTTTGGTTAGTGATTATTATCTTATTTCACTGTAGAGCCTCCAGCCCTGCTCAATATGCCTTAGCTCGCCCTTTTGTTCCATCTCCCACACATGCGGTGACCTCACCTGGTTGAAATGGTGTCTCTAGAGACAAAACCTCTCTCATCGTCACTCAATGCCTAGGTTTACCTCCACTGTATTCACATCCTACCATAGATTATGCCTCGAATATATTCTTCCGCACCCAGAAACCTGCTCCTTTTACTCTCTGTTCAGAACGCACTAGACGACCAGTTCTTATAGCCTTTAGCCGTACCCTTATCCTACTCCTCCTCTGTTCCTCTGATGATGTAGAGGTTAATCCAGGCCCTGCAGCGCCTAGCTCCACTCCCATTCCCCAGGCGCTCTCATTTGTTGATTTCTGTAACCGTAAAAGCCTTGGTGTCATCCATGTTCAACATTAGAGCATCATCCCTAAGTTTGTTTTATTCACTGCTTTAGCACACTCTTCCAACCCGGATGTCCTAGCCATGTCTGAATCCTGGCTTAGGAAGGCCACCAAAAATCCTGAAATTTCCATCCCTAACTATAACATTTTCCGACAAGATAGAACTGCCAAAGGGGGCGGTGTTGCAATCTACTGCAGAGATAGCCTGCAGAGTTCTGTCCTACTATCCAGGTCTGTGCCCAAACAATTCAAGCTTCTACTTCTAAAAATCCACCTTTCCAGAAACAAATCTCTCACCGTTGCCACTTGTTATAGACCACCTTCAGTCCCCAGCTGTGCCCTGGATGCCATATGTGAATTGATTGCCCCCCATCTATCTTCAGACCTCGTACTGTTAGGTGACCTAAACTGGGACATGCTTAACACCCCGGCCGTCCTACAATCTAAGCTAGATGCCCTCAATCTCACACAAATTATCAATGAGCCCACCAGGTACAACCCCAAATTCGTAAACACGGGCACTCTCATAGATATAAACCTGACCAACCTGCCCTCTACATACACCTCTGCTGTCTTCAACTAAGATCTCAGCGATCCCTGCCTGCGTCCGTAATGGGTCTGCGATGAAACGACCACCCCTCATCACTGTCAAACGCTCCCCAAAACACTTCAGCGAGCAGGCCATGCTAATCAACCTGGCCCGGGTATCCTGGAAGGATATTGACCTCATTCCGTCAGTAGAGCATGCCTGGTTATTCTTTAAAAGTGCTTTCCTCACCATCTTAAATAAGCATGCCCCATTCAAAAAAATGTAGAACCAGGAACAGATATAGCCCTTGGTTCACTCCAGACCTGACTGCCCTTGACCAGCACAAAAACATCCTGTGGCGTACCGCATTAGCATCGAATAGCCCCCGCGATATGCAACTTTTCAGGGAAGTTAATAACCTATATACACAGGCAGTTAGGAAAGTAAAGGATAGCTTTTTCAAACATAAATTTGCATCCTGTAGCACAAACTCCAAAAAGTTCTGGGATACTGTAAAGTCCATGGAGAATAAGAGCACCTCCTCCCAGCTGCCCACTGCACTGAGGCTAGGAAACACTGTCACCACCGATAAATCCACTATAATTGAGAACTTCAATAAGCATTTTTCTACGGCTGTCCATGCTTTCCACCTGGCTACCCCTACCCCGGTCAACAGCCATGCAGCCCCCACAGCAACTTGCCCAAGCTTCCCCCATTTCTCCACCCAAATCCAGATAGCTGATGTTCTAAAAGAGTTGCAAAATCTGGATCCCTACAAATCAGCTGGGCTAGACAATCTGGACCCTCTCTTTCTAAAATTATCCGCCACAATTTTTTGCAACCCCTATTACTAGCATGTTCAACCTCTCTTTCGTATCGTCTGAGATCCCCAAAGATTGGAAAGCTGCCGTGGTCATCCCCCTCCTCAAAGGGGGAGACACTCTAGACCCCAACTGTTACAGACCTATATATATCCTACCCTGCCTTTCTAAGGTCTTCGAAAGCCAAGTTAACAAACAGATCACCGACCATTTCGGATCCCACCGTACCTTCTCCGCTATGCAATCTGGTTTCCGAGCTGGTCATGGGTGCATCTCAGCCACACTCAAGGTCCTAAACGATATCATAATCGCCATCGACAAAAGACAATACTGTGCAGCCGTATTCATCGACCTGGCCAAGGCTTTCGACTCTGTCAATCACCACATTTTTATCGGTAGACTCAACAGCCTTGGTTTCTCAAATGACTGCCTCGCCTGGTTCACCAACTACTTCTCAGACAGAGTTCAGTGTGTCAAATCGGAGAGCCTGTTGTCCGGACCTCTGGCAGTCTCTATGGGGGTGACACATGGTTCAATTCTCGGGCCGAGTCTTTTCTCTGTATACATCAATGATGTCCCTCTTGCTGCTGATGATTCCCTGATCCACCTCTACGCAGACGACACCATTCTGTATACTTCTGGCCCTTCTTTGGACACTGTGTTAACTAACCTCCAGATGAGCTTCAATGCCATACAACTCTCCTTCCGTGGCCTCCAACTGTTCTTAAATGTTAGTAAAACTAAATGCATGCTCTTCAACCGATCGTTGTCTGCCGCACCTGTCTGCCCGTCCAGCATCACTACTCTGGACGGTTCTAACTTAGAATATGAGGACAACTACAAATACCTAGGTGTCTGGTTAGACTGTAAACTCTCCTTCCAGACTCACATTAAGCATCTCCTATCCAAAACTAAATCTAGAATTGCCTTCCTATTTCGCAACAAAGCATCCTTCTCTCATGCTGCCAAACATACCCTCGTAAAACTGACTATCCTACCGATCCTTGACTTCGGCGATGTCATTTACAAATAGCCTCCAACACTCTACTCAGCAAATTGGATGCAGTCTATCACAGTGCTATCCGTTTTGTCACCAAAGCCCCATATACTACCCACCACTGCGACCTGTATGCTCTCGTTGGCTGGCCCTTGCTTCATATTTGTCACCAAACCCACTGGCTCCAGGTCATCTATAAGTCTTTGCTAGGTAAAGCCCCGTCTTATCTCAGCTCACTGGTCACCATAGCAGCACCCACCCGTAGCACGCGCTCCAGCAGGTGTATTTCACTGGTCACCACCAAAACCAATTCCTCCATTGGCCGCCTGTCCTTCCAGTTCTCTGCTGCCAATGACTGGAACGAATTGCAGAAATCCCTGAAGCTGGAGACTCATATCTCCCTCACTAGCTTTAAGCATCAGCGTTCAGAGCAGTTCACAGATCATTGCACCTGTACATAGCTCATCTGTAAATAGCCCATCCAACTACCTCATCCCCATATTGTTATTTTTTTTTTTTACTCCTTTGCACCCCAGTATCTCTACTTGCACATTCATCTTCTGCACATGTATCACTCCAGTGTTAATTGCTAAATTGTAATTACTTCGCCACTACGGCCTATTTATTGCCTTACCTCCCTTATCTTACCTCATTTGCACATACTGTATATAGATTTTTTCTATTGTGTTATTGACTGTATGTTTGTTTATTCCATGTGTAACTGTGTTGTTGTCTGTGTCGCACTGCTTTGCTTTATCTTGGCCAGGTCGCAGTTGTAAATGAGAACTTGTTTTCAACTGGCCTACCTGGTTAAATAAAGGTTAAATAAATAAATAAATAAATAAAAAAGTAAGGATTGCATCACTTAATATCTCATGACTGTATATTCTCAGGGCTGAAACAATGGCTCGTTCTGGACATATGGCCGAGGTCACTGGGGTCACATTCTCCCCGGGTTCGCCAACCTGTTCATACAGCCTACAACATCTGTGCTAACTACCACTGAGTAAGGCAGTTAACCCACTTTTCTCCGGGCGCCGAAGACGTAGACGTCGATTATGGCAGCCCACCGCACCGCTCTGGTTCAGAGGGGTTGGGTTAAATGCGGAAGGCACATTTCAGTTGAATGCATTCAGTTGTACAACTGACTAGGTATCTCCCTTTCCCTTTTCTCACTGCAGACAGCCAATGCTGCTTATTATCATTCACATACTGTAGCTAACAGCAGCTAGCAGACAGCCTCTCTGTCATTCAGCACCCAGGTGAGGTATCGCTGCCAGTGAAATATGCTTCACCTCTTAGGCCATATTCCCCTCTGAGTGATAATTTGCGGTGTGCATATGATCAGGTTTGAATGATGAGCTGTCTTTCTCGACTCTCAGAGCAAACTGATGAAATGTTCCTTTGACGCTGCGTTTCGACCCGCAGGTTGAGAAATCCATTAGACCGAGTAATCACTTCCTCGATTGGTCCCCTTCACTTTCCTGTACAGCACACTACTACATAGCTGTAATCTTGGCTTGTTGGTTTGTAGCCCAGATATAGCGAATCGAGAGTGCTGCGAATTGTTGCCGACAGGCTTTGATGGACGCGAGTGTCAACAGCGCTCGGCTGCTACTATCTGAAACGAATAGAATGTTAATATCAGGGAGGCAGAATGGCATGATGACAAACGGCCAGCCTTGTGTGATTTATTTAGACCCTACTGCGCCTTTATCCACACATTCATTATCTACCATCACCCTGTGCAGATCCTGCAGTGCAAATAAGTGAGGAGATTGCATAATTGGGTTGGATTTCATCAATAAGCTTTACCTCTTAGATAAGGTGTCCTCCATTGGGGGAAATGGTCATTGACGTTTCACTCAAATGGAACCATATTTTTTGAGAATAAGCTCTTCCTCTTCTCGTGACCATTGCAGAAACAGCTACCGTATAGCCACAAAAACCTTTCCCATCTGAGTATTTAATTACAAAGACAGACCAGCCTTGCGACAGTGGCATAGAAATCCTTTAGCGATAACTATGAGCAGAGGTCTTTTCAGGTCGCTAGCACTAAGCTAGCAACATTTGCTAACAGACCAGGCAGCTGCTGATGCACCGAGCAAAGAGGAAAGGAAACAGGGGAGCCACTTTGGGGAGGGACTGTGTTTGACCAGCCAGGCGGCACTGACAAACTCTGGGGCTTAGGGATTTAGGTAGGGGAGGGGGGTGGAAGTGGGTTCGGGACTAGAGCTGGGGCTGGGGATTGGTGATAGGGGAAGGACCAGTCAGGACTCTGGTGTCGGTTGGCCCCTCAGCACCATCTGTCAGGCCCCCACTCCACAGCCCGGAGGGAGGGTGAAGGACAGGTGGCAGGGGCTGGTGGGATGCTCTTGGTCCTGGACCAGGGGATTGTCTGGTTGGCCTCATCAACCTATCCCCTCTCCTCACACATCCATTTTGGCATGCTTTGTCACAGAAAGGACAGCTCAGATGACCTTCTTTCACTTCCTGAGTTCCTGTGAAGGGTCAATGGTCCCTTCCAGAAGACCAGTGTGTGTTTGTTCACTGTACCCAGTCTTGTCTTTCTCAACCACCCTCTTACACAATGCAGTAAAGCTCAGTAGCGATGAGTCAATGGTTCAGTAGTGGTCAAATGACAATTGTGATTAAAATACAGCATAATAGTAATTGGTCATTTCCAGGTAAAAGGACCCATGAGCAACAACATGAAGTTCATAGAAGGATGTCAAATTGAGTGTCAAATGAAAGCTAAGAGTTTATATTTTTGAGAAATGAAGGCATATATACAGTACCAGTCAAAAATGTGGACCCACCTACTCATTCAAGGTTTTTATTTTATTTTTTACTATTTTATACATTGGAGAATAATTGTGAAGACATCAAAACTATGAAATAACACATATGGAATCATGTAGTAACCCAAAAAGTTTTAAACAAATCAAAATATATTTTTGATTTTTGATTTTTCAAAGTAGCCACATTTTGTGGCATATGGCATATTGACATTCTCTCAACCAGCTTCCAACAGCCTTGAAGGAGTTCCCACATATGCTGAGCACTTGTTGCCTGCTTTTCCTTCACTCTGCGGTCCAACTCATCCCAAACCATCTCAATTGGGTTGAGGTCAGGTGATTGTGGAGGCCAGGTCATCTGATGCTGCAGTCCATCACTCTCCTTCTTTGTCAAATAGCCTTACACAGCCTGGAGGTGTGTTTTGGGTCATTGTCCTGTTGAAAAACAAATGATAGTCCCACTAAGCGCAAATCAGATGGATTGGCGTATCGCTGCTATGGTAGCCATGCTGGTTAATTGTGCCTTGAATTCTAAATAAATCACTGAGTGTCACCAGCAAAGCGCCTCCACACCATCACACCTCCTCCTCCATGCTTTACGGTGGGAACCACACATGCGGAGAACATCCGTTCACCTACTCTGCGTCTCTCAAAGACACAACAGTTAGAACCAAAAATCTCAAATTTGGACTCATCCGACCAAAGGACTGATTTCCACCTGTCTAATGTCAGTAGCTCGTTTCTTGGCCCAAGCAAGTCTCTTCTTCTTATTGGTGTCCTTTAGAAGGGGTTTCTTTGCAGCAATTCGATCATGAAGGCCTGATTTACACAGTGTCCTCTGAACAGTTTATGTTGAGATGAAGAGATGAACTCTGAAGCATTAATTTGGGCTGCAATCTGAGGTAAATCTAATGAACTTATCCTCTGCAGCAGAACTAACTCTGGATCTTCCTTTCAGCCAGTTTCATCATAGAGCTTGATGGTTTTTGCGACTCCACTTGAAGAAACTTTCAAAGGTCTTGACATTTTCCAGATTAACTGAACTTCATGTCTTAACGATGGACTGTTGTTTCTCTTTGCTTAGTTGAGCTGCCATAATATGGACTTGTTTTTTTACCAAATATGGCTATAGTCTGTATACCACCCCTACCGTGTCACAACACAACTGATTGGCTCAAATGCATTAAGAAGGAAAGAAATTCCACAAATGAACTTTTAAGAAGGTACACCTGTTAATAAAAAAGCATTCCAGGTGACTACCTCAATGAGCTGGTTGAAGATTATGCCAAGAGTGTGCAAAGCTGTCATCAAGGCAGTGGGTGACTACTTTGAAGAATCTCTGATATAAAATATATATATTTTTAACACTTTTGGTTACTACATGATTCCATATGTGTTATTTCATAGTTATGTCTTCACTATTATTCTACAATGTAGAAAAATAATTATTAAAAAAAAAGCCCTTGAATGAGTAGGTGTGTCCAAACATTTGACTGGTACTGTAAATAAAAAAATATGAATTAGCTAGCGTCAGCCAAGTTATTTTGTTAACTACCTTGATTTTACAAGTCTCCTCGGCCTCCAACAGTTTCAAATTTGAACTAAAACAATTCAGACTGCAACAAGCTTCATCTGATGCCTTCCAAGCGTAAAATAATGTAGAATGTAGAAAATTGTAAAAATAAAGAAAAACTCTGGAATGAGTAGGTGTGTCCAAGCTTTTGATTAGAGAATTTGGCAGTACGTCCAACCTACCTCACAACCGCAGACCACGTGTAACCACGCCAGACCAGGACCTCCACATCTGACTTCTTCACCTGCGAGACCAGTATGAGACCAGCCACACGGACAGCTGATAAAACTGAGAAGTATTTCTGTCTGTAATAAAGCCATTTTGTGGGGAAAAACGTATTCTGATTGGCTGGGCCTGGCTCCCCGGTGGCTGGGCCTGGCTTCCAAGTGGGTGGGCCTCTGCCCAGTCATATGAAATCCATAGATTAGGACCTTTTTGATTATATTTAAATTGACTGATTTTTGGTTCGGTGGCAGATGCGGAACTCATTAAAATAATAGCTAGTATGTAGAATAAGGAGGATTTTGCATATTTCTACCTTTGTATACCTATAGGATTCATCACCATGATGTGAATGACATTAACATCCATATTATAATGAAATTCTGTTACTGTAATTCTGCAATTCTGTTCCTGGGTGTTAATTCATTTCACTTACTGTAATTCAATAACCAAAATATATTTTTTTAAGGCAAGCTATCATGTCATAGGTAATCCCCTTTTTTTCTGCGGACATCTTTGAATCTTATTTCAGCGCAAATATTTGGAAAACGTGGTCACATAAAAAGAAGGATGGAGATTGTACTAAAGTTCTGATAATAACCAAACTTTATTAACCAAACACAGTTGTTCCAGTAAATATGTATTTTTGTAAAATGTTCAGTGAACATTATTAAAAGAAGTCCTTGTGCATATAGCTGTGTGGTTTGTTAAACTTTGAAATCAATGGTTTTCGTTTGGCATATACAGTGCATTCGGAAAGTATTCCGACCCCTTGACTTTTTCCACAATTTGTTACGTTACAGCCTTATTCTAAAATGTATATAAAAAAAAAAATATCATCAATATACACACAATACCCCATAATGATAAAGCGAAAACAGTGTTTTTGGAAATGTTTGCAAATTTATAAAAAATAAAAACAGATACCTTATTTGCATTAGTATTAAGACCCTTTGCTATGAGACTCGAAATAGAGCTCAGGTGCATCCTCGTTCCAATTTATCATCCTTGAGATGTTTCTACAAGTTGATTGGAGTCTACCTGTGGTAAATTCAAGTGATTGGACATGATTTGGAAAGGCACACACCTGTCTATATAAGGTCCCATGGTTTACAGTACATGTTAGAGCTAAAACCAAGCCATGAGGTTGAAGGAATTGTCCGTAGAGCTCCGAGACAGGATTGTGTCGAAGGACAGATCTGGGGAAGGGTACCAAAACATTTCTGCAGCATTGAAGGTCCCCAAAAACACAGTGGCCTCTATCATTCTTAAATGTAAGAAGTTTGGAACCACCAAGACTCTTCCTAGAGCTAGCCGCCCGGCCAAACTGAGCAAATGGGGGGAGTACGGACATCGTCAGGGAGTTAACCAAGAACCCGATGGTCACTCTGACAGATCTCCAGAGTTCCTCTGTGGAGATAAAAGGCACATGACAGCCCACTTGGAGTTTGCCAAAAGTCACCTAAAGACTCTCAGACCATGAGGAACAAGATTCTCTGGTCTGATGAAACCAAGATTGAACTCTTTGGCCTGAATGCCCAGCGTCACGTCTGGAGGAAACCTGGCACCATCCCTACGGCGAAGCATGGGGGTGGCAGAATCATGCTGTGGGGATGTTTTTCAGCGGCAGCGACTGAGAGACTAGTCAAGTTCGAGGGAAAGATGAATGAAGCAAAGTACAGAGAGATCCTTGATGAAAACCTGCTCCAGAGTGTTCAGGACCTTAGACTGGGGCGAATGTTCACCCTTCAAAAGAACAACAACCCTAAGCACACAGCCAAGACAATGCAGAAAAAAAAAATCAATTTCAGAGAAAAGCTGTAACATAACAAAATGTGGAAAAAGCCGAGGGGTCTGAATATTTTCTGAACGCACTGTATTTTAAGTGTTTCCTTTACAGCAATTGTGTTTAACGTGGAATTGCCCAACTCTTAATATGGTGGAGTAGTATATTGTAGTTTTGGCTTTTCTACTAACCGACCAAAGCACCACAGACCATCTTTCCAACTGTTTCCACTGCTAGCCTAGATGGCTGAAGCCCACACTGCTGTTGTGTGTAACACACGCAGCAGGGTGTACGAGGGATGTGTGAGGACCAGGCTGTCTGACTCACACCAGGTCCTTATTCCTGTCTGGGAGTGAGAGTTCCGAATTTGGTTCAGAATGGATCAGAGGAGGTGGTCTGGGGATGTACAGGTGCTGTAGCCTTGTTCTCTTGTAAAGGGATGGGATTTCCTCACCAACCTATGCTGTTGTGTCCTAATACACTGTCTACAAACACATGCATGTATGGACGTTCACAAAGACATTCTTTCTCTCTCTCGCTGTCTCTCCCTCTATTTCTCTCTCCTATTAAATACACACACCAGTGTTTCCCCTCAGATTTTTTTTTAGCAGGGGTGGCGAGAGTAGCGGGTGTGGGGGGGAGCATTGCTACTAGCGTAAGCCCAATGACATGCTAGCTGTTCCCATATTTCCAGTCATTAAGCCAACGGCTATTCATTTAAAAGCGCGTCTTGGCTGAAATATACACTGAATATACAAAACATTAGGAACACCTTCATTAGGACCCCCTCCCCCTTTTTTGCCCCCAGGACAGCCTCAATTCAGGCTGTATCACATCCGGCCGTGATTGGGAGTCCCATAGACCGGCGCACAATTGGCCCAGCGTCGTCCGGGTTAGGCAGTCATTGTAAATAAGAATTTATTCTTAACTGACTTGCCGGTTGTGATACAGCTTGGATTTGAACCAGGGTTTCTGTAGTGACATGCCTAGCACTGAGATGCAGTTCCTTAGACCTCTCTCACAACTGTTTCTGCAACTGCTCAAAATGGCCCTAGAATTGAGCTATTCTCTGAGATGATCCTCAGTGTGCTGAAATTCTGTTTCTCACCCCTCTTCACCTCTGAATCACAGAGAGAAGCCACAGCGGGTGGCTAAGAGGGCCCTGAGAGTCGTAAACCAGATCTATTCTCACATCACAGGACTCCAATAGGCCTGCAGTTCATCTCATCTCACTGAGAATGAACACACTGGAAAATCGGAAGAACATTGTCTTGGTTTTTCTACAGATGCTCACCAAGTCTAATTGGGCTCAAGGTATCTATCTGTATGTGAGAGAGTACTTGTTCCATAACATTTTGCCTCTAGAAATGTTTATTATTTACTGTTCCTTTGTGTTCCAAACTTGCAGAGAAATGAAGAATGCCTAGCATCTGTAAGGAAAGCCTTAGGCTGTAACTGAGGGGGTTTGTATAAGTCAATAAATAAATCATGTAAATAAATAAAACATTGAATAATAATCAGACTTGAATGACAAATGGCCTTTCTGTCAATCGTTTGTTACTAGTGGAGTGTGAACACACTTCAACTCAACGCCGCTGGTGAACTCACCTCGCCAGATTCTCATCTCCATCCATTATAGGCCTACCCCACTGCCTGCTAAAACTTTGCCCTTTGTTCTGCAGAGATAGAGGGCCTGTTATCATTTGTCTTCAGTGTGTGTGTGTGTGCGTGTGTGTGTGTGTGTGTGTGTGTGTGTGTGTGTGTGTGTGTGTGTGTGTGTGTGTTTTTGCATGCACCACGTGTATGTGCACCCCAGTGTATGTGTGTCTGAGAGAAAGAGTTGTAGCCTATAGTAGGGGGCAATTCCACGATATAACGGACTTACTTTTGAATTATGCCAAACAAAAACTATTGATTTCAAAGTTTAACAAACCATACAACTCTATGCACAAGGACTTCTTTGAACAATTAACACATTTCATAAAGACACATCTATTGGAAGAACTGTGTAGATGTAAAGTTTGGTAGTTTTAAAAAGAAAATTATGCCACCATGTTTTCTGTTAACTTGCTTCAAATTAAGATTCAAAGATATCTTTATTTTATTATTATTATTATTTTTAATACCCCTTTTTCCTCCCCAATTTTGTGGTATCCAATTGGTAGTTACAGTCTTGTCCCATCGCTGCAACTTCCATACGGACTTTGGAGAGGCGAAGGTTGAGAGCCGTGTGTCCTCCGAAACATAACCCAGCCAAGCTGTACTGCTTCTTGACACACTGCCCGCTTAACCCAGAAGCCAGCGACACCAATGTGTCGGAGGAAACACCGTACACCTGACGACCGTGTCAGCATGCACTGCGCCCGGCCCGCCACAGGAGTCGCTAGTGCGCGATGGGACAAGAACATCCCTGCCGGCCAAACCCTCCACACTGAGGGTGAGACAATTGTGCGCCGCCCCGTGGGTCTCCCGGTCACGGCCGGTTGCGACAGAGCCTGGACTCGAACCAGGATCTCTTGTGGCACAGCTAGCCTTAGACCATTGCGCCACTCGGGAGGCAGATTCAAAGATATCTGCAGAAATAATGGGATGTCAGCTATGAGTAAAAATAAAATAAAAATGTGCTTAATGAACTATAGTAGGTGAGGTGGATTTACATCCAGTAATGGAATTACGGTAACAGAATTACATCATGGGTTCCTGATTTGTACTATACAGAAATGCATAATTATGGAAATTACTACCATTCTCTTATTGCTGATGTATCCTGAATAGGTGCACGGAGGTAGAAATATGCAATATCTTTTTTTGTTGTTGCATTTTTGGGATTATTCTAATTCTAATGAGCTCTGATCCAGACCAAATCTGAACCAATCATAGACGTCTATGTTTCACAAGTTTGGACATTACAGCACAGTAGAGTACAGTACAACACAGAGTACAGTAAAGTACACACTACTGTTCATAACTTTGGGGTCACTTAGAAATGTCCTTGTGTTTGAAAAAAAAAAATCCATTAAAATAAGATCAAATTGATCAGAAATACAGTGTAGACATTGTTAATGTTGTAAATGACTATTGTAGCTGGAAACGGCTGATTGTTTTTTGGAATATAACAGTGGCCCATTATCAGCAACCATCACTCATGTGTTCCAATGGCACGTTGTGTTAGCTAATCCAAGTTTATCATTTTAAAAGGCTAATTGATCATTAGAAAACCCTTTTGCAATTATGTTTGCACAGCTGAAAACTGTTGTGTTGATTTAAATAAGCAATCAAACTGTCCTTTAGACAAGTTGAGTATCTGGAGCATCAGCATTTGTGGGTTCGATTACAGGCTCAAAATGGCCAGAAACAAAGACTTTTTTCTGAAACTCGCCAGTCTATTCTTGTTCTGAGAAATGAAGGCTATTCCATGCGAGAAATGGCCAAGAAACTTAAGATCTCGTACAGCGCTGTGTACTACTCCCTTCACAGAACAGCGCAAACTGTCTCCAACCAGAATAGAAAGAGGAGTGGGAGGCCCCGGTGCACAACTGAGCAAGAGGACTAGTACATTAGAGTGCCTAGTTTGAGAAACAGATGCCTCACAAGTCCTCAACTGGCAGCTTCATTAAATAGTACCCGTAAAACACCAGTCTCAATGTCAACAGTGAAGAGGCGACTCCGGGATGCTGGCCTTCTAGGCAGAGTTCCTCTGTCCAGTGTCTGTGTTATTTTGCCCATCTTAATCTTTTCTTTTTATTGGCCAGTCTGAGAGATGGTTTTTTCTTTGCAACTCTGCCTAGAAGGCCAGTCGCCTCTTCACTATTTAATGAAGCTGCCAGTTGAGGACTTGTGAGGCGTTTGGTTAGAGCCAGTTTGCGCTGAATATTCAAATATCTCAATGGAGTTTAGTATTAGAATACTTGAGTGTGTATTCAATTTTGCAAACCCCCAAAATTTATAGGCAGGCCTATTTTACCACTGAAAAGGCTTTTTCTACATTTAATAAAATCAATGTGACATTGTTACGTACAAGGATATACCATGACATTTCAAATTATTAATTTAGTAAAACAACAAACTTTTCAATGTCATTTTTATGACGTGCGCCCAATAAAAAAGACTGCTAGCCATCCGGTTGCCTTCACATATGTATCTTGCTGTTTATGTTGGCCAATCAAAACGGCAAAGAGGCTCAATGTGTAGCAAGTGTAGTGAGAGTTCACCAGTGAAATGCAAGATGGAACAAAATGACACAATTAAAAGTTAGTGAAATGCGAAGGAGTAGGCTCAACGAGCAACCAACATGTAGGCTGCTGTTTTATCTGAATGCGGTTAGGGAGAAAGCACAAAATGTGTCCTCAATTAGCACAGTTAGCTATAGGCTACTCCAGTCAAGACAGAAACTGTTATATGGGATGATAAATAACATTTTGGCTGCTACAAGATAGGTAGTCTTGGCTGTAGCGTCACTCTCTCTCTGCCTCCGTCTGCTCGCTCCCATCTCACCGGCACTTCCGCAGCTGCAGCAATAGAGCGCCAGCCTCTCCCTCGTGCACCAGTGCTCAGGTTATAAAGTAAAATACACATGTATTTCGGATATCCAGATATACAACAAAAATGTATTATACTATTTGAATAGTGAAATTATTTCAAACCCCCATTCCCCAGTACTGTACTCTACTGTACTGAACATATTTGCTTTAATATACTTTACTGTACTCTCCTGCACTGAACTCTACTCTACTATGTTGTGCTGTACTACAGTGGTTCCTCCTTTAAAAGTTGCAGGGTACTGCGGTGTAGCAGACTTCTATGGCACGTTATTTAAGTGTGAACCTCTGATACCGTTAATGCTCGTTTGTGCTACTTTGACCACCAGAGGGCATCTTTTTTTATTATTTATTTTATTTTTTTATCCCATTTTATCCCCAATTTTCGTGGTATCCAATCACTAGTAATTACTATCTTGTCTCATCGCTACAACTCCCGTACGGGCTCGGGAGAGACGAAGGTCGAAAGCCATGCGTCCTCCGAAGCACAACCCAACCAAGCCGCACTGCTTCTTAACACAGCGCGCCTCCAGCCGCACCAATGTGTCGGAGGAAACACCGTGTACCTGGCCCCCTTGGTTAGCGCGCACTGCGCCCGGCCCGCTACAGGAGTCGCTGGAGTGCGATGAGACAAGGATATCCCTACCGGCCAAACCCTCCATAACCAGGACGACGCTATGCCAATTGTGCGTCGCCCCACGGACCTCCCGGTCGCGGCCGGCTGCGACAGAGCGTGGGCGCGAACCCAGAGACTCTGGTGGCGCAGCTAGCACTGCGATGCAGTGCCCTAGACCACTGCGCCACCCGGGAGGCCCAGAGGGCATCTTTGAGAAGCATTTCATAGCCTTCAATAATGGCTGTACTAGAGAATGCGGGCACGCGGGTGACCGGGACTCAATTCCCTGACGGGGAGGAAGGGGTAGGCTGTCCTTGTAAATAATATATTTTTCTTAACCGATTCCATATGTGTTATTTCATAGTTGTGATATCTTCACTTCAGAAAAATTAAGAAAAACCCTGTAATGAGTAGGTGTGTCCAAACTTTTGACTGGTACTTGCTTAATTAATTTTATTAATAATATGGTGTTTCTATTCCAAGGAAAAATGAAAAACCCTCTGGGTTTCCGTTAGGATGGAATGGAAAATATGGCGCTGTACAACGTGACGGTCGGTAGTACAGTACTGGGCTATTTAGCTAAAGAATCCCGTGTCGTGCGGGCAGGGCACACGGGAGACTGGGGTCCAATTCCCCGACGGGGAGGAAGGAGTAGGCTATCCTTGTAGATAATAATTTGTTCTTAAATTACTTGCCTAGTTAAATAAAGGTTACACTAAGAGCATAACATTTCTGCTCCCTAATTTTCTAATTCTAGTCTAATCAATACCCAAATGGCGATTAAGTGAAAATAAAAATCTCATTGATTTATCAAGACCAGTCCCCATTCTTGTCTCAGAGCAGTGCGAAGCGGTGCTAAAATACTTGTAGGCTTTTGCCCCATCCTATTGCTTCTAACTTCAATATGCTCTTTAAATAAGATCTACACCACTTTTAACAGCACATTACTTAACACTAGTGAGAATCATGTCGCCTATGGTAGGCCTACAGTATATCGAAAAACTTGACGTGGCTCTCCGCCAATAATTACATATATAGAGGATTGGAGGATTCTAAATTAAAACCAAAAGCCACTTCATGCGTCTGCCGGTCGCGGCCGTCACGGGTATCGAACCTGCATCTGTGGCAACGCATTTTGCATTGCGGGAGCCCCCATCCACTCCGGAGTCCCATCCACAAAGTATCAAAATACAGAGAGGTGTTGTTAAAGTATATTGTCCTGCTAATGTTTTCAGTCCTCCTCCTCCCTAGGTCGGTCTTCTGTGTGCGGCTCTGCGGCTCATCCCGTGTCCCCTGCCCTCGTGCCTTGAACCTCGCACACTTTCAGTGGATACAGCTAGAGAACTGCAAGGCAGTCCCATTGTGCGCCACTCCGGAGCCATGACCAATATGACCAATATATATTGTCCCGCTAATAACAGGGTTAATAATATATCTGTAAGAATATCCAACTGGCTTTTATATAATTCTAAATTAATAATAATAATGGCTTTGTTTAAAAAATGACAATATTTTGGAGATTTTTCCTTTTCAAATAACGTAAAATGAGCGAGAAAAAGGAAATTCTTGACCATGGGGTGAGACATTGTTACTAATTTGTTAAGAAAGCCAGTTTGCTATTTAGAATGATTGATTTCTGTTTTTAGAGGGAGAAAAACCAAAAAACCTCACGGGTGTCCCAGGCAAGGCCAGCACCGGTATTGAACCAGCATCTGTAGCAACACAGCTTGCAATGCTATGCGGTGTCTTAGACCGTTGCATCACTCAGACGCTGTACAACATGCACGGTCGGGAGGGGCCTACAGTACTGCAGTAAGAGCAAAATAATCCTAACAAAATAAAATAATAAAAACCTTAGTGTAACAACAGTTTTAGTAAGTAATACTGAAGTCGTGTACAATTATCAGTTTCTATTTAGGTTTATGTCGCCCATTCATTGTCAGTTAGAGACACAGTAGGACCCAAAAGCATAATCAGTGCTCTAACTCCCCCTTGCTGTGGTCTGGAGCAATGAAATGGTGACGCAGGGTACCGTACTAAACCACAAATTACCTCTAGGTCCCGCAGCGTAAGCTCACAACTTTTAATGGAGGAACCACTGTATTCTGTGCTGTACTATGATGTGCAAAATTGTGAAACATAGACATCTATGTTTGTTTCAGATTTGGTCTGTTCCAGACCAACCAAATGTGGTCTTGTTTGGGGGTGGAGCTCATTAAAATAAAAGCCAGTGTGTAGAATATTACCCAAATATGCTTAATAAGAATATTGCATATTTCTACCTTTGTGTACCTACTCAGGATACATTACAATTAAGATAATGATATTCATAACCATAATTATGAATATCTGTATAGTACATATCAGGGACCCATGATGTAATTCCGTTACCATAATTCCGCTACCAGATGTAAATCCACTTCACCTACTGTAGTTCAAGAAAAATAATATCTAACTAATTAAGGTGTCATGTCATACTGTAGCTGACACCCCATTCTTTCTTCAGACATCTTTGAATCTTAATTCGGAGCAGATATTTAAGAGTTTTTGGAAAACGTGGTCACATTAGAAACTGAGGGAGATTTTACCGTAATTCTGTTACCAAACTTTGCATCTGCATAGTTCTTCCAGTAAATGCATTTTTATTTATTTTCTGTGTAAAACAGTATTATAATAATGATTCAAAGTAGTCCTTGTTCATAGTTTTATGGTTTGTTAAACTTTGAAATCAATGATTTTTGTTTGGCATACACTTTTAAAGTGAAAAATCTGAGTCAGAGCATTATTCCGTTATCGTGGAATTGCCCAGTAGCTATTCCAATCCATTTCCCGTCCTTCTTATCTTTTCCTGGGTAAAACCCGCAATTCAATTTTACACTCCAGGAATTTTCAACAGTGATAAGGATGAAAATTGTTTTGTGAGGAGCCGGTGGTTCCCCGTGTCCCCCACCTCCCCGCTGCCACACACACACACACACACACACACACACACACACACACACACACACACACACACACACACACACACACACACACACACACACACACACACACACACACACACACACACACACACACACACACACCCTGGCTACCTCTACCAGACACCCCCGGTGTAAATCCGTCACGTTAAGAGGGAAATCCTAATCGCCCAGGCACCAGACAGGGGCTCCAGACAAAGAGGGGTGGAGGAGTGAGGAGAGGAACATGGAGAGGAGCTCCATATTAATCTGGGGCCTTTGTCATATGAAATGTGTGTTTTTTGAAAAATTATCTGATGCCGGTTTGCCCGGGGCAGCAGGAAATGGAATCGGCATGGTGACAATGAGCAATGGCACCCAGGGAAGGGTGGTGTGTTTCTTTTTTTTTTGTTGCTCGCTTTCTTTTTGCCGGACCGGTATGGATTTTTCTGTAGTGGTTACAACCATTGATCGTGTGGTCTAGTTCACTCATAAATCCACTGTTTCTGTTTTCACTTTCCTTTGATGACCTGGGTCCATAACGCACTGTTCATCACAAAAGGTCTGTACTGCTGTTAAAGAACCTAAGGACCACTGGACTTTGTCAATGGATCAATAAACGTCACAACTCCCATGCTTGCTATCAGATATCCTCACATATAGAGCTGGAGTGACTTACCCAATTCGATAACATGAACAAGTAGTAGGCTTTAGCTCAGAAAAAGGAAACCCTGACTGTATATTCAAAGCCTATCAGTCCCTCTCCTTTTACAACTTGTATCTCAATACACATTTGAGTATGTCCAGTATAGGGATAATAATCTACAGGCCAGGGATGTAGCTCTACTTTTAGCACTGTGAATAAATAACCTGCTATTCCCTGCATGGATTTTCACCCATGCCTTTCTCACCATGTGATCTCCTGAAATTGAGGTGATGAATCAGACAATGATTTCCTGTCTCTCGACCTCCACTCCAACCCAATCCCCCCCTCCGTCTGTAGCCATGGTGTGAGCAGGTAGACTCAGTGAACGCAATGATGGCTCTGCATCTCAATGACCTCTGTGCTGGAGGGGTTCATCCAGGGGTTTGTGTTTGTTGGGAGGAGGGGGTCTTTGGATTACTTCAGATGTAGAGGTGTGGGGCTTCCAGGTGGGAATGTGGGGTTGGGGGTTATACAGGATTGTATTCTTCCAAAGATTTATCCCAATCCAAATCTCATCGTTTGCAGGGGTCAGCACACTATAGTTCCTACATGTGCTAGGCACCCGGCCTTACAGTATTTCACATGGCACGTCTCCCCTACCCCATTCACCCCTCACTTTTCCCTCTCCCTCACCCCTCCCTCAGCAATACATACTCTAAAGTTTATGCTCTATAGAGTGCAGCTCCCATTGAGCTACCAATGTGGTAAGAAAGGCGATCAAGACATCCATTTCCAAGCCCCTAAGGGACACTGTGTGAGTTTCTGATGGGACTTTGATGCCACTGATCCCAGTCACAGGGCTGCACTGAGCGAGGTAGCTAGCTCCCCACCGTACTGCTGTAATTGGCACATTAAAAGCCATGGAGAGTAATTGGGTTATGTTCAAGCAGATGTTCTCCATGTATCGCTGCCTGAAGCAAGGTCACAATCAATGCAGATGAATGGCAGCTGATGACAGGCTAGGCAGCAGGTCTCTGGGTTGGGTTACGTAGAGTAGGGATCATCATTTAGATTCAACCACGGGACTATTTTTTTTTCTTGAGCGGATGGTCAGGGGGCTGGAACATAATTACAAATAATTTGTAGACTGCAAATTGACTGCAAGAAGGCCAAACAGATATAACTATGTTTTACTAAAACATAATCATTTCAAACCTTGCTTACATTTGTGTATGATCACAGACAAAGATTATTCAAAACATTAGGAACACCTTCCTAATATTGAGTTGCACCCCCATTTGCCCTCGGAACAGCCTCAATTCGTCGGGGCATGGTCTTGAAAGTATTTCACAGGGATGATTGCCCATGTTTACTCCAATGCTTCCCACAGTTGTGTCAAGTAGGGTAGATGTCCTTTGGGTGTTGGCCCATTCTTGATACACGCAGGAAACTGTTAAGCATGAAAAACCCGGCAGCGTTGAATTTCTTGACACTCAAACCAGTGCGCCTGGCACTCGTGCTGAGCGATTAACCAAAATGTCAGTTATTTTACGGTTTATAAACAACTAATTGACCGAAGTCGGTTCAATTATTTGAATTCCAGTTCTTTCATTTTTTTCTGTGAGCTCAATGCACACATTGCACAGTTTCTCTAGAGATAAATCAGATCCAGCCTGATCTGTGTGATGTACCGTGGCAACCTTTTAGGTAAAAAAAAATGAACAAAAAAAGATACGTTTTTCTGTTTTTCTTGTTACTTTGGCATTAATATGTATCACATATCAGTTTGCAAACAATGAAAAAATAAAAATAATAAAGTTAATAAAGCCGCATACAAACATGGTCTCTTTTTTGCTTTCTTGAGTAAGACAGCTCCAAAATGCAGGTGTTTCAGCCTAGCTCAGTGCTTTCTGTGGTGGTGGGGCAAGCCAGCAGAAAATACAGAGCGTTGTGCCTGATTGGCTCAGTTTTCTGTCATGATTGGCTCAGTTTTCTGTCATTCAGTACGTCATCCTCAATTCTAAGGTTAGAGCTCGAAAATGTTAGCCCCTTATATTAGAAGTGCCCATCCAAGAAGGCTCAAGGTCATTGGCCACAGAATAACATTAAATCACATTATTTATATACAGTAGCTTTGATTGGACTGATCATGTCAACATCATACCTTCAAAATCTTAGCTAGCAAGCTAGCAGTCGTCACCCTGAATCAAGTTGACAATCAAATCCTTTTCAATCCTTGTCATATGAAGAGAAATTAGAGATAAAATGTCTTGGTGCTCATTGGACATTTTAGTTTCCCTTTATTTAACTAGGCAAGTCAGTTAAGAACAAATTCTTATTTTCAATGACGGCCTAGGAACAGTGGGTTAACTGCCTTGTTCAGGGGAAGAACAACAGATTTTTACCTTGTCAGCTCAGGATTCGATCCTGCAACCTTTCGGTTACTAGTTCAATGCTCTAAACACTAGGCTACCTGCCGTCCTGCCCCATAAACATTTCACAACAAGTTGGAAATCGCAAATTCAACAATGAGTGGTTTTGGAAGGAATCAGTGGCTAACTGTGAGTTCAAGACAACTGGGAACTCAGAAAAAACGAGCTACAACTGGGAAAAACGTTTTGAACGGTCATTCAACTCGGAATTGTAAATCCGTCATCTTTCTCTTTGATGACAAAATTTGCCCAGGAATGACTGCCGCGCCACTTTCCTGTCCCAAGCACATCAGAGTCTAAAAATATCTTATGATGCTTCATAAATTATGTAGGATGCCAAAGAGATATGTATACGGTAGCTAAGAAAGTAATACTCAGTGTATGTTGTGTAGTAAGCTGTTAGTAGCCCATGTGCCTTGCCCTAATAATTTGGTCTATTTTCACCAACGCGGTATTGTAAACACATCGTTCGTGGCCTGTGTGTGCTTGTTTGCCTATAACCTGTTTTAGAGAATTGTAATCACCTGTAACAGTTCTCGTCCTCTTCGTCTGAGGAGTAGCAAGGATCGGACCAATACGCAGCGTGGTAAGTTTCCCTTATAATTTATTAAAACTGAACACTAAAAAATACAAAATAACAAAGTGAATAATACCGTAAACCGAAACAGTACTGAAATGTGAAACAAACACTACAACAGGAACAGGAAACAATCACCCACAACACACCATGAAAAACAGGCTACCTAAATATGGCTCCCAATCAGAGACAACGACTGACACCTGCCTCTGATTGAGAACCATATTAGGCCAAACACATAGAAATCTAACAGAACAAAACATAGAAAAACAACATAGAATGCCCACCCCAACTCACGCCCTGACCAAACTAAAATAAAGACATAAAAAAGGAACTAAGGTCAGAACGTGACATCACCGAATATTGTAAAAGCTTTCGTTGTCTGTTTATATGTACGAACGGCCCATGTTCTGAATTCTGTCGCTGTACATTTCAAAAGTGCTGAACAAATAGTTATATTGACTACGTCCGTCGTCTCTCGCTCATTAATGTCTTAATCGAAATGACTGATTGCCTCTTATCCGCTTGTCGTTGTCACGTTCCTGACCTGTTTTTCCTTTTTCTTGTGTTTATTTAGTTGGTCAGGGCGTGAGTGGGGGTGGGTTGTCGAGGTGTTATTTTCTTATTGGGTTGTTTGTGTTCGGCCGGGTATGATTCTCAATCAGAGACAGCTGTCAATCGTTGTCCCTGATTGAGAATCATACTTAGGCAGCCTGTGATTCACGTGGTTGCTGTGGGTGGTTGTATCGCGTGTCTGTGTTTGTACCACACGAGACTGTTTGCGGTTTGTCACGTTTGTTGTTTTGTATGTTAAGTGTTCATTTTATTTTCATTAAATATGAACACGAACCACTCTGCATATTGGTCTGATCCTTCTCGCCTCTCCTCCTCGTCCGAGGAGGAGGATTACGACGATCGTTACAGTCGTTCCCTTATGCCATAGTTTGTACATCTCAATTGTAAGTAAAAACCACATTAGTTTAAGCAAGTCAGCCATATCAGCTATGTAAAAATGAGGCTGAATGAACTGTAGCAGTGGTAAGGTGTTGGGACTGCTGTTGGGACTCCCGTTATAGTGCAATTAATGTATTGTTTCGTGTTGTGTTGTTGCTTGGCTGGCATGCATCCCACATTTTTTTGTTTGCCCCACCAAGATTTACATGCTAAAATTGCCACTGGTGATGTAGTAGGGAGTTGTAGTTTCCAACAGGCTAATATTCTAAGTAGTTTAGTGCATAAGACGTGGTAATTAACTACAATGACCATAATCCATTGCACATCTACTTGTCCTGTCTGTGTTTATTTTACACCTGTTAAGGAAGAGAGAAGAATGCACCATCATGTGGTGATATAGACAGCAGCTGTTGCTTCGCGAGGTATCTCTAGCTGAAAATACACAGTTTAAGGGATTGACAGTTGGTATTCAGCAGTCATAAAAGTATGCCTTGTTTACTTTGGAGAATTACAAAATAGTGATTTTGTCAGACAGTATAGGCAGCAGCTCTATAGAGATGATAACTTGGAAGGAAATCAAATAAAACAAATGTAATATACACAACTGAAATATTTTAGTAAGCAGTAATGGGTAGTCACTGACATCATGGGACATTTATTAATTGTTTTATTCTGTGTTGTTACAGCGTCCAACCCCATAATGCATAGTGCATTTAATGTAAAAACAAAAATACAACATATCCCTTTAATAATCGACCTGAAACCAAACCAACTTCAAAAACCATTAATTGCTAAGCACTACTTGGCACCTACTACCATACCCCGTTCAAAGGCACTTACATTTTTTTGTCTCGCCCATTCACCCTCTGAATGGCACACATACACAATCCATGTCTCAAGGCTTCAAAATCCTTCTTTAACCTGCAGCCCACTTCATCAGGGTCACCACTATACTCATATTACCTCCCCCCCGGTCCACCTCCTCACCCCCCAGTGTAACGACCCCCCTCTCATATCACTTACACACATAATCAATGCACTCGCTCTCCTGATATTGATCCAGGCTGCTTGCTGAGCTGCTGTACACTGACGAGAAGCTCCTGCCTGGGGTCGCGGTCCCATCCCAGCTCCCTTAGAGCTCAGACACCTGGTTCTGTCCTCATGTTACAGTCATTGGGGCTTCCTATGCACGGTAAATGGAAATGACATTCATCTAGAATGAATCACCCTCTTCTCTTATTACGGTAATTCTCCTCTGTTGTTCAGAATACTGAGAACCATCGACATCTATTGTTCTCTAAATAATCTCTGTCATGCGGACAAAGCATAATAAACTGTGTTTATATACACCGAGTGTACAAAACATTAGGAACACCTGCTCTTTCTATGACATAGACTGACCAGTTGGGTGAATCCAGGTGAAAGCTATGATCCCTTATTGATGTCACTTGTTAAATCCACTTCAATCATTGTAGATGAAGTGCAGAAGACAGGTTAAATAAGGATTGTTAAGCCTTGAGGCATGTATTTTGTATGTGCCATTCAGAGGGTGAATGGGCAAGACAAAATATTTAACTGCCTTCAAACAGGGTATGGTAGTAGGTGCCAGGCGCACCGGTTTGAGTGTGTCAAGAACGGCAATGCTGCTGGGTTTTTCATGCTTAACAGTTTCCTGTGTGTATCAAGAATGGTCCACCACCCAAGGACATCCAGCCAACTTGACACAACTGTGGGAAGAATTTGAGTCAACATGGGCCAGCATCCCTGTGGAACGCTTTTGACACCTTGTAGAGTCAATGCCCCGACGAATTGAGGCTGTTGTGAGGGGAAAAAGGGGGTGCAACTCAATATTAGGAAGGTGTTCCTAATGTTTTGTACGCTCAGTGTATATATGCTTATAAAAAATAATCACCACTATTTCTTCTCCATATCTCAAATGCGTGCTTGTCTTTCCAAACGAACGCCATAGAGTCAGATGGGAGTGATATTTGATGAGCTGGGCCTGTACTCTCAAAACGTCTCGGAGTAGGAGTGCTAATCTAGGATCAGGTCCTCCCTTTCCATAAAATCTGATTCATTATGATCTAAAAGGCGCTCGGGCCCAGGTCTTTACTGAAGCTGGGGAATTCAATTACCCACAATTTTACCCTCTCCAATTGGTCGTATTATCCCCAGTCAGAACCAATCAAAAGCAATCAGTATAATCTAATGAAATATATTTGAATCTATTAATTCACTTTGAAATGGCTCACCACCTTTCAGTAATTGAATTGTAGTTATCATCGTGGCAAGGAGAGGGTTTTAAAGTGGGGTGTCTTATACATGGTCCTTGGAGTGTTTTGCTGCAAACGAAAAGTATTCGATAATAATTTTTTATAATTAAATAATAGGTGTTATTACCCACTATAGACCTGCTTCTATTTTCTCACCACCGTTTGATGTCATAATAATAGAATTGGACTCAACATCACTGCCCTGGGAAGTGACTTGTATGTATTCTCTATGGTGCATACAGCCGGCTAGTTTTAGTACTGGCTGAGTAGGCTATAGTTACCGCCTCAAGTTATTTAAGGGAGGAATTATTTAAGGGAGGAATCAATCTCCTCTTATGTCACAGTAATAAAATCAGGCACCCAAGCCAGAAATAAAGAAATCAGATAAATACTTGCTACCATGTGCCTGAAAGGAATGAACAGGTCAGGTTAGTTTTGGGGAGTTCCCTTTGAAATGTGTCTTTTAGTTGAGTGGCTACAGGGGCAGTGAGTGTGTAGGGCCTACACTGTGTGCGTAGGCTGAATCAAGCAGCACTTCCTCATCACTTCTCGGATGTGTGTGTTTTTGTACTTGAACGTGCAGGTGTGTGTGTTTGTTTGAGTATGATGCACTGTGCCAGTGGTGTATGGTGCTTGTACTGGTAATCATGCCCACGGGGTGATGGATATCACTGGCAGCGGTGGTTGGTTGGTAGAGTTGCCAGGGGAATTGTGTCTCCTCCCCTCCCCCCTAGCGTGCTCACAGACCCATCCTCTGCTCTCACAGCACGACACCAATTACCCACCAAACACCAATCAGAGAAGAAAAATGACTGTGTTGCTCCCACAGCTCAGTGCACTGTAGCCATGTTATATCTGATAGCCCCAACATCCTGCAGCCTCTGCCTGTTTCACTGTACTACATCACACTGCCTGGCTGCATTCCCAATCCAATCAAAGCCAATGCTAGCCTAGCTTTGTCACACAGTGTTATACTGTGTATATATATACCCCATAGATAGACTGTAGGAAATAGCCTACCGTCAGTGTTTTTGCATGGGCTTAGTCATCATACATATGACGTACAGTAGAGGAGAGCTGTGCCTGGGCTCATGCTGGGCTAGCCTGGGTCACAGGCTAAGTGGATTTCCTCATGTTCTCCCATTGTGTCTCTAGCCCTACGTCAAGTCTATTACAACCCCAATCTGGAGAACAAGCCACCTCTCATCCCCTATACACATGCACGCATGACGCATGCACGCGCACACACACACACTCCCCCAAAAAACAACACACACGCACACCTTGCATAGGTAATCTTGGTCATTTCTCGGGCGGGAGAAGTGCTTGTGTAAGCAGGAAGCCAGGGATAGTGGTGGTTTAAGGATGTTGCAGTAATGTAATCTCAGCATAAGACAGGGAAAGCACTGCAACACGATCCAACGTTACACACACACACGCACACACGCACACACACGCACGCACGCACGCACACACACACACACAAAATCACAATTTTCAAATTTGGTTTTCTATTAGTTTTTTAAACATTAAATGCACTATGCATTATGTGGGTTAAATGCTGTAACAACACAGAATAAAACAATTAATAAAAGTCCCATGATGGTAGTGACTGCCCATTCCTGCTTATCACTTATTAACCATAATTTATTAACATTACTTTACTTTAATAAAATATTTTAAAATATTTGATGACTTTTTTTATTCCAAGTCATTATCTTATCTCTATAGAGCTGCTGCCTATGCTGTCTGACAAAATCACTATTTTAGTAGTTCTTCAAAGCAAATAAGTGTCACGACTTCTGCCGAAGTCAGCCCCTCTCCTTGTTCGGCGATCGACGTCACCGGCTTTCTAGCCATCGCCGCTCCATTTTTCGTATATCCATTTGTCTTGTCTTGTTTCCATACACACCTGGTTTTCAATTCCCCAATTAAGCTACTTGTATTTAACCCTCTGTTTCCCATCATGTGTTGTGTGTAATTGTTTTCATGTTAGGTGCTGTTAGTTTACGCGCTCTACTTTTATGTTCCATTTTTTGAGCGCGTTTGTTTCATGTAGTGCTCTCGTTTTTTTGGAACTATAATAAAGTGCGCCTGTTCATTATAATCTGCTCTCCTGCATTTGACTTCGCCTCCAATACACCATCCTGACAATAAGGTATGCTTTTATGACGGCTGAATACCAACCATCGATCACTTAGATCATGTATTTTCAGGTAAAGATACCTTGCGAAGCAACTGTTTTCTATGTATCCCTCTTGATCGCGCACACTTCTGTCTCCTACGTAGCAGGCGTAAAAGAAACACAGACGGGACAAGTAGGCATGCAATTGATTATGCCCATTGTAGTTATCTTATTTTCTGTGCTAAACTATGTAGAACATTGGTCTGTTGGAAACTACTACATCACAGAGTTCGGGCATGATCTGATTAATCTATTAAAAAAAATTGCAGCGCAATGTGCACATTGAGCTCACAGAAAAAAAAGAACAAAATGGAATTCAAATAAGTTAACTGATGTCCAGTCAATTAGTTGTTTAAAAAACGGAAAATAACCGACATTTCTCTTAATAGTTCAGCAAAAAATAATAATATTGATTTTGAATTCACGTTAGTTGACAACTCAACAATGTAAATCAAAAATGTCACGTTAAACTGACGTCTGTGCCCAGTGGGAGCCTCTGCAGTGGTAAGTCGCTCTAGCGTCTGCTAAATGACTTAAATGTAAATGTAAATGTACAGTGAAATCTACATTTGATTCCCTTCATATCACTATCATCTCTAGAAATCACTAGTGCAGCTGCTGCTCTAAAAGTTTTAACCTATGTTCATGTGTGTGTGTGTTTTGTCTGTTTTCAGGTCAGTTCTCTCTCGGGTCCACACTGTTAGGAAAAAATAGTGCTATCTAGAACCTTAAATGGTTCTTTGGCTGTCCCCATAGGAGAACCCTTTGAAAAAACCTTTTTGGTTGCAGGTAGAACCCTTTTGGGTTCCATGGAAAAGCTTTTCTGTAGAGGGTTCTACATGGAACCAAAAAGGGTTCTACCTGGAATCAAAAATGTTTTTCCTATAGGGAGAGCTGAAGAATCCTTTTGGAACCGTGTGTAGTAACTGTTAGTGGTGATCGTGTTGTTAGGACCAGGCAGGGCTCTATGCTAACTGTTACATGTGCTCTTAAATGAAAAAAAATGTAGGAGCACACTAAGAAATTTAGGAGCACAGTGAACATTTTTTCAAGTAACACAGAGTTCATTAACAAACAATGTATTACATATGTACACTGTGAGTGTGTGTACTGAGGGACACACATCTGTGCATCAGCACATACCACCAAAATCACACATTGACCCCCTGTGCCCACTAGACGCAAAGGATATGAGTTGTCCAGCTGCTTTTGTATGTTGGCCGTCTGGCACGCTTAGAGGTCAGTCAGTGGTCCATGGCAGGAGTGGGATCAAACTCCTCGACAGAAGGCCCCTCCAGGCTGATCCTCATGAGGTTTTTGGTGGTTGAGAACCCAAGGCAGCTTCTTGTCGAATTCTTAAGCCGGTTCTGCGCAGAGAAGCCTCGCTCACACTGGGCGGCTGTAACGGGCAGCACCAGCATAAGCTGAACCAACTCCAGTATGTTCTAGGGAAAATATGATATCTTTCAATTTCATTTAAACTCTTACCATTAACTTATCAAAACCAACCATAACCACTCAGGACTGTTAGCCTACCTTTGTAGGGGTCCTTTATCAACGTGGTCTCCCACAGGCCACTGTATGACTTGTCCTTGAAATTGTGGCTGACCAGGATTTTCAGCCCGTCATCCTGGATTGCAGCCAAATTGCACCCCGATCTGCAGGATTGAACTGAGAAAGTGAGTTTGCAAATATGCAAACATAACATTGTCTCATATGGCAATGCAGTGTCAAATAAATTCGTACCTCTCTAGAGGCTCTTTGACATGCCTCATCGGGTCTGCCATACCATCATCGCCAAAGGTGAGAAGGCTGACCTGGTCTTCTGGCCATGTGTCAGGGTTTAGCACTCTGAAAGACTCCACTGGGGTCTGGACACCCTCATCCTTCAGCAAACCACCAAACCTGGCTTTGTGATCATTCACGCCGATGTTGATGGCCGCCTCCATGTGCTGCTTCATCTGGGGATTGGTGAGGTCCATGAAACCTTTCAGATTCCCCTTCAGTGTTATTCCCTTTAACATAAATAACACACACACACAGAGAGACACACACACACCAAAACACAATGAAATGTCTGGCCATTTGTCTGTCTCCCAATAAAAAAAATCAAAGACTTCTCCACTGCATTTCCCTTCCTATCCTTAAATCATTCTATTGGACAACGAATACATTGATTCTCACACTGAGAATCTGTCTTAATCATCGATTTCTCTTACATCCTAACAAGCTCTCATCCTAACACACCTGAAATCTCCTCTCATCACCATGCTGCTGAGCAAGCGTGGTCTGTATCTTCTCCAGCATGCCTCCTGCCTTTGCCCTAAGCTTTAGTGCTTCCAGTCTGGTCCCTGTCTTCCTCAAATCTGATGTGGCTTGGGGGAGGATCGGGTCATTCCTTTGCAGGGTGAGGCTAAGTGTGGATAGCTCCTCAAACACGTCAGAGACAAAATGGCAGAACACACAAAAGAGTGCATTCTACATTTCCCGCTTTATCTGTTAAGTAGTGAGTAAATAAACTGTCACCTGTCAATTACTTGATTCTGCTAGTTCATTTGAGTCTAGAACCTATTTTTTAAAACTAGTGTGGTATTAAATTTCCTGTGTAAAACTGACCTTCTTTGCTCGCCCTTGAACTTCCGCTGTTGTTGATGCTACGACCAGGTGCTCCATGTGCTGCAGAACAACGGAGTACTGGCCTTTGTCAGTGGCACGGTCCTTGTCTTGTCCATGCCGTAGGAACACTTCGAGGGCTCTGTGGACATGGGGGATCCAGCGAGTTCCCTTGACGCTAGACGGTGTGCAAATATCCACACCGAGCTCTTGCCCGAGAACATAGAGCTCTCGTTTGGATTTTCCGCTGAAGTGATACGTCTTCCATATCAGATTTAGAAGATCATACACGACAGACACCTTTGGCTCTTTCTTCTGAATGGTCAGTATCGCCAGCTATAGCCTGTAAAAGTCAGAAGAGAAATTTCCAAATAATTCACGTCCCCCCCCCCATCTCTTGTGCCAACAGAAAACAATCATTCTGTAGTATTTACCATTCCAGCACTTAGCGCATGCACACAGACGCGCGCACACACACAGTATTGTTTAACATTCTCTGCTAGCAAATAAAACTTTAATTGTAATTGTAAAAAAATAAGATCAGCCTTTACGTGGCTAAACGAAAAGGAATATAACATATTATTTACTGTTTACAAGAAAAGGAGTGGGGTGGTGAAATATTTTTGTGTCATGGACAAAGGAACTCAAAAGGTGTGATGGTATTAATTAACAAAAATGTCGATCTGAATGTGCAAATAGTCAGGAATGATTCGCAAAGAAGGTGGATCTTTTTGAATATGAAAGTGGACGAAAAAGAGATTTGGCCCATTAATCTATATGGTCCAAATCAGGATGATTCATACTTCAAAAACATTTATACCAATTTATTGAACTTACAGGCAGCAAATTATCAAATCATTATGGTAGGAGACTATAACACAGTGTTTAGTACCTCAATGGACCCTATAGGTAATCACTCTACAAACTATCATCACCGTGCCCTTTAAGGAAATCACAAATATTATGGACACATTAGAAATAGTGGATATTTGTAGACTAAAAAACCCTGACCTAGTGAGATATTACTTATTTTTAACTAAGACAAAATAATTTATAACAGAATTTTTCCAGTGTAATATAGGTTCAGCAAAACCCTTATTGTTTGGGATACCTTTAAATGTACCTTCAGAGGTCATTCAATTCAATATTCATCAATAATAAAAAATCAGTTTCTGGCTAAAGCGACGTCTAACAAGGGAAATCCATTAACTAATAGTACAGGTAGATAGCAATAAAAACGATGCTACAGAGATGCAAAATAAGTTAGAGGAAAAACAAAAAGAACTTGAGGAACTTATTCAAGAACGATCTAATGTAATCTATTACAAAAATAAAGCAAACTGGATGGAATATGGATGAAAATGCAGAACATTCTTCCTGTATCTCCAATACGGGAACGCTAACAAAAAGAATTTGCAGAAACTCGTTACTAAAGACGGAGTCATCTATGATTCTCTGAATTATATTTTAAAAGAGGAAGCTAAATATTTGAAGCAGATGTTCTCTTTTCTGTCTCATCCTCTCCCACTGAAGGAAGATTACAGGAAGAAATCTTTCTAAATAATATACAAAAATTGAAAATTAACAAATTTACAGAATGATCAGTGTGAAGGCCAAATTACAGAGGAATACATTTTTGAGGCTATTAAATCCTTTCAGTCTGGAAAAACCCCAGGGCTTGATGGCATAGCGGTAGAGGTATATCAAGCCTATTTTGTATTACTAAAAGCTCCATTGTTAGATTGTTTGAACTACTCCTGTAGAAATGGTAGTCTGTCAGGTACTCAGCAGGAAGATCTGATTTCTCTATTGTTGAAACAAGACCCAGATGGCAAATATTAAGACCCAGTCTATCTAAAAAACTGGAGGCCCCCTACACTTCAATGTTGTGATGCAAAAAATACTAGCGAAATGCATAGCACTCAGAATTAAAATGGTTTTTACCAGGTATTGTTCATCCTGATCAGACAGGTTTTTTACATGGACGATACATTGGAGATAATATATGACAACTACTAGAAATAATAGAACATCATGAAACATCTAAGAAGCCAGGCCTGGTATTTATAGCGGATTTTGAAAAGGCATTTGCTAAAGTAAGACTGGATTTTATTTATAAATGCCTGGATATTTTCAATTTAGGTGATTCTCTTATAAAATGGGTAAAATAATGTAAAGCAACCCCAGATGTAAAATAGTAAATCACAGCTACTTCTCAGAGAGGTTTGAATTGTCAAGAGGAGGTAAACAAGGGTGCCCGCTGTCACCATATCTATTCGTTATGGCCATTGAAATGCTGGCTATTAAAATCAGATCCATTAACCACATTAGAGGATTAGAAATCCAAGGCTTAAAAACAAAGGTGTACATGTATGCCGATGACTCAAGTTTTATATTAAATCCGCAAGCTAGATCCCTGCAATGTCTCATCGAGATCTAGATAACTTTTCTGTACTCTGGACTAAAACCTAATTATGATAAGTGTACAATATTACGGATTGGATCTTTAAAAAATACTACTTTTACATTACCCTGCAGTTTACCTATAAAATGGGCTGATGGTGAAGTAGACATATTTGGTATTCATATCACAAAATATATAAATAAGCTCTCCACAATGAATTTCATTAGAAAAAGATAAATGTAAAAATAGACAAGTTCCTACAACCATGGATAGGTAAATATATATATATATTTTTTTTACCGTTATTTTACCAGGTAAGTTGACTGAGAACACGTTCTCATTTGCAGCAACGACCTGGGGAATAGTCACAGGGGAGAGGAGGGGGATGAATGAGCCAATTGTAAACTGGGGATTATTAGGTGACCATGATGGTTTGAGGGCCAGATTGGGAATTTAGCAAGGACACCGGGGTTAACACCCCTACTCTTACGATAAGTGCCATGGGATCTTTAATGACCTCAGAGAGTCAGGACACCCGTTTTAACGTCCCATCCGAAAGACGGCACCCTACACAGGGCAGTGTCCCCAATCACTGTCCTGGGGCATTGGGATATTTTTTAGACCAGAGGAAAGAGTGCCTCCTACTGGCCCTCCAACACCACTTCCAGCAGCATCTGGTCTCCCATCCAGGGACTGACCAGGACCAACCCTGCTTAGCTTCAGAAGCAAGCCTGCAGTGGTATGCAGGGTGGTATGCTGCTGGCATATACCTGTTTATTTATGTAAAAATTGCCCTGATTAACCCCTTAGTCATATCTCAGTTTACTCACTTACTTTTGGCACTGCCTACTCCTGATTATTCATTTTTCAAATCATATGAGCAAAAATGCTTTATCTGGGACGCTAAACCAGACAAAATAAAGCGTGCCTATCTATATAATGAATATGAATTGGGTGGGTTGAGATGATTAAATAGCACTAAACCTTTCTTTAAAAGCTTAATTTATTCAAAAGTTTTACTTGACCCCTAAATGGTTGTCAAGTAGATTACTAAGAAAAGCTCATCCATTGTTTAAAAATTGCCTTTTTGCCTTTGTGCAGATTGCCATGTCTCATTTTTTCAATTAATTGAAAATGATACTTTTTTCAAAGTATCTCTCTTTTTCAAACAAGCATTGCAGAGCTGGCTACAATTTTCAATTTCATCCCCATGAAAAGATAGAACAAATATTATGTCTGAACTCAAATGTGATGGTTGATAAAATACCTGTATTTATCGGAAAGATGTTTGAAAAGGGTATTTTGTTCTTGAATGATATTGTAAATCGGAATGGTAGTTATGTCCTTCATGGAGTTATCAGAATTGTACGAGAAGGTCTGCTTAACCCAAGAGTACAACCAATTGATTACAGCATTACCCCAAAAATGGAGGTGGCAGGTGACAGCAGGAGGAGGTAGGGAACTGGTCTGTCTGCTCAATATAAAGGATCAAAACTGGCAGAGGAATAAAGTAGCATAAATAGGAAAGTATACCAGTTTCATTTGAGGACCAGGATGTTGACAACTGTACCATACCGATTGCAAAATATTTTGGAAGAGATTTTTGATGTACCGATTCCATGGTACAGTGTGTATGGTTTGATATACACTGCTCAAAAAAATAAAGGGAACACTAAAATAACACATCCTAGATCTGAATGAATGAAATATTCTTATTAAATACTTTTTTCTTTACATAGTTGAATGTGCTGACAAGAAAATCACACAAAAATTATCAATGGAAATCAAATTTATCAACCCATGGAGGTCTGAATTTGGAGTCACACTCAAAATTAAAGTGGAAAACCACACTACAGGCTGATCCAATTTGATGTAATGTCCTTAGAACAAGTCAAAATTAGGCTCAGTAGTGTGTGTGGCCTCCACGTGCCTGTATGACCTCCCTACAACGCCTGGGCATGCTCCTGATGAGGTGGCGGATGGTCTCCTGAGGGATCTCCTCCCAGACCTGGACTAAAGCATCCGCCAACTCCTGGACAGTCTGTGGTGCAACGTGGCGTTGGTGGATGGAGCGAGACATGATGTCCCAGATGTGCTCAATTGGATTCAGGTCTGGGGAACGGCGGGCCAGTCCATAGCATCAATGCCTTCCTGCTGACACACTCCAGCCACATGAGGTCTAGCATTGTCTTGCATTAGGAGGAACCCAGGGCCAACCGCACCAGCATATGGTCTCACAAGGGGTCTGAGGATCTCATCTCGGTACCTAATGGCAGTCAGGCTACCTCTGGCGAGCACATGGAGGGCTGTGCGGCCCCACAAAGAAATGCCACCCCACACCATGACTGACCCACCGCCAAACCGGTCATGCTGGAGGATGTTGCAGGCAGCAGAACGTTCTCCACGGCGTCTCCAGACTCTGTCACGTCTGTCACATGTGCTCAGTGGGAACCTGCTTTCATCTGTGAAGAGCACAGGGCGCCAGTGGCGAATTTGCCAATCTTGGTGTTCTCTGGCAAATGCCAAACGTCCTGCACGGTGTTGGGCTGTAAGCACAACCCCCACCTGTGGACGTCGGGCCCTCATACCACCCTCATGGAGTCTGTTTCTGACCGTTTGAGCAGACACATGCACATTTGTGGCCTGCTGGAGGTCATTTTGCAGGGCTCTGGCAGTGCTCCTCCTTGCACAAAGGCGGAGGTAGCGGTCCTGCTGCTGGGTTGTTGCCCTCCTACGGCCTCCTCCACGTCTCCTGATGTACTGGCCTGTCTCCTGGTAGCGCCTCCATGCTCTGGACACTACGCTGACAGACACAGCAAGCCTTCTTTCCACAGCTCGCATTGATGTGCCATCCTGGATGAGCTGCACTACCTGAGCCACTTGTGTTGGTTGTAGACTCCGTCTCATGCTACCACTAGAGTGAAAGCACCGCCAGCATTCAAAAGTGACCAAAACATCAGCCAGGAAGCATAGGAACTGAGAAGTGGTCTGTGGTCACCACCTGCAGAACCACTCCTTTATTGGGGGTGTCTTGCTAATTGCCTATAATTTCCACCTGTTGTCTATTCCATTTGCACAACAGCATGTGAAATTTATTGTCAATCAGTGTTGCTTCTTAAGTGGACAGTTTGATTTCACAGAAGTGCGATTGACTCGGAGTTACATTGTGTTGTTTAAGTGTTCCCTTTATTTTTTTGAGCAGTGTATAAAACAACACAAGATTCAAGACTTAATTTTCAGCTAAAATTATTATTTAGAATTCTGGCCACCAACATAATGTTGAATATTTGGGGCATAAAATCATCAAAGCTCTGCAGATTTTTATACAGAATCAATAGACCATTTATTTTGGTATTGCCCTCAGGTAGCCTGTTTCTGGTCTCAGGTTCAGGAATGGCAGAAAATGCATAGTATTGATCTAAAATTGACCCTAGAAATAGTACTGTTTATGAGATCTGGAGAGACCGGGTCAGTCAATTACTAAGATATTAATACAGTTAGTAAAAATATTTATCTTCAACTCGCAATCTGTGGATTCTATTTGATTAGATAGATTGAAATTGTACGTTAAACATCACAGCATATTTGAAAGATATATTTTGCGTAGAAATTCGAAGAGGGTGGCCAGCAGAGATAGGTGGGATGGACTAAGAGATGGTGGAGATGTGGAATTGGAGACAAGTGGGAGTGGATTTGCTGTGCGGGAGATAGAATGATGATCAAAGATAAAAGTAAAAAATAAAGTAAAAATAAAACATAATAAAAAGTATGTTTGAATGACACTGAGGGGCAGTGCACAGACATGGACAGACATGCACACACACATATACAGTTGGCATTGCTGTTAGGATTTTAGTTGTCCTTGATGTCCTTTTTGTTGTTGTTTCTTTGCATTGCTTGCTGTTTTCTTCTGTCTTTTTCTTTTTTCTCTTTAGTTCATTCTCTTGGTTGTTGGTGCATTGGGGGTGGGGAATGGAATTCTTTTTTTTATTCTTGGGGGGGACTGTGGGAGGGGTCTCGAATGGTTGAGGGACAGCTACTGGGGAACTGTGGGAGGATCTTGGAGGGTTCGGGTTCACGTTTTCTTTGGCCTGGTGGGAGATCTGTCAACGTGCCCTTGAGCAGGGCATTGACCCTGGATGCTTCTGTGTGTCGCTCTGAATGGGAGTCTGTTGGATGACTGGTATGGTGTAGTTGTTGAGTGGCTTCACTGCAAGTATATTGTATGTTTCAGATATTCAATCAAATAAAATCAAATAAATAAATCAAAACAATTCAGCATCTCCTTCCCCCCTGTCTCTTATGCCAACCGAAAACAATAATTCTGTGGTATTTACCATTCCAGCACTTAGCACACACACACACACACACACACACACACACACACACACACACACACACACACACACACACACACACAGTATTGTTTAACATTATCTGCTAGCAAATACAACTAAATCATAGAGAATGTATTTGTTACAAACCTATGTGGCATACAGTGGATTGGGATTATATGCCACCCCTGCCTCTCTCTGCAGGTGGGCAATCACTCCCCCACGGTGGCCCATGTTCACGGAGGCACCATCTGCCCCGGAGGAGATTAACTTCTTCATCCACGACCCTCCATCCTCCTCTGGGCCAACCACATGAAATGCGGCCTTGGTGGCAACCAAAACACCTCGAATGACAACACAAAAGAACTATTATACAAAAGTGTTTCTGACAAATTAAATTCTATCTCCATTACGAATAATGATTACATTTTACACAAGAATAAAGCCTATAAAGAGGAACAACTTACCAATGGCATGGGAGTGATCAAGGGTCTGTTGTCCGACCAGGAGATTGACTGGCTTCCCATCCTCCAACAAGCGCACGTAGACAATCTTGTATTCTGTGGATATATCAGTGTCTTCGTCTATTAGAACGGCAAGATACTGTGTGGCTTTCAGCTTCACTGACAGGCTCTCTCTCATTAGGTCAGCAATTTGACCGATCATCCCCTCACATCTTACATCATTGTCGTATGTGGGATCAATGTCAACTTTGTGGTGGTTGATTTGACGAAAGGTTCGACGAAAGGTTCTTCTTCTTTCGCAATGAAGTATGCAATGTTTCTCTTTATTTTCAGCTGCCTCCTCTTCTCCTCCTCAGACAGCAGCACTTGCCTCCTCAAGGCTGCTGACACCGTGCCTGATGGTCTCTCCCGTCTCAACAGGTGCAGATCTCTGCGTTGGATATGCCGCCGCGAGATGTTATGTTTCGCTACGCTATCTCTTTTCAGATGCGGGTTTCCTGAAACGAAGGACGAGTTTCCCGCCTGTCTCTGCCCTTTACAATATTTGCAGAACATGACGTTGTTTTCGAACTCTAGCCATGGGAACATTTTGAACCAATTCGCATTGGATCTATATGTTCTCCCTCCACGGCTACAGTGGACGTTGAAGGGACAATGGGGGTCACGGTAGCTTCGCTAACATTGTCCTCAGCAGCTTCGCTAACGTTGTTCTCAGCGTCACTAACGTTAGCCGCCTCAGGCAAACCTTGTGAAGAGGCTTCATTAGTTGAACCTTGCGAATCCCCCTTTCCGGATTCTTCTTTCTCCTCGTCTCTTTTTCGCTTCAAATAAAATTGAATGGGCTTCATTTTTAGCGATGTCTGCACGTTAACTCATAGCCTGTACCGATACTTTTTTCCCAGTGTTGTTCACCTTTCTCTCACTCTGACTGGACCACGTCATCACAGAAAACTCTACTGTGTTTGGCACATGCTGCTTGTGGAATGTGGGACTGCTATTTTTAAACAATTAGCAGCGGGGGAACAATAGATTACGGTAGGTTGTAATCTTTACCTCGTATATTATTTTTCCGGTGCGCACATATCTATTTTTAGGGGCAAATGCGAGTGAAATACTCGCACTGTAGAGCCCTGCCAGTGGTTTATTTACTGCACTCCTATTGAGCTTATCCTAACAGTCTCGTGAGCAATGGGCTTGGCAGGCATCCCGCCTGCTGTTTTTCTCACTGAACCAAGGAGTTGGCAAAGAGTGCCGAGGGGAGGTGATGTGTTGTGGTGAGGGTTAGGAGGAGAGGGGGGGGGGGGGGGGGGGGGCTGGTAAAAGACCTGTGGCCTCTGTGATAAGAAAAGGACAGTGTGTGTAACTCCAGCCGAGGACCCGGGCAGCTGGATGTACTGTGGAGAGAGGGAGATAAGAGCTAGGGACATACACACACTGTGAGTGGGGAGGGATGCATGCACACGGGGACACGCACACAGTAGAGCCTAGGGAGGTCACCTTCAAACCCCGCTCTGCAGCACCTCCAACTGGGACAGTGTCCAGTACAGACCCCTCCGCCTCCTTCTATTCTTCCCCTCATGCTACTCTCCTTTCCATTCTTCCATCCTGCTTTCTCTCACAAAGCCACATACATAGGCACCGTGGGGTTACCTGGGGATTCCTCTAAATCCTATCTAGCTGGGGAGGGGTAGAAGAGTAGGGTAGTGTTGCTCCAACTCCCACCTCCTTATTGATGGGCTGGACAGTTTGGAGCAGTCAGGAGGCAGAGGAAAGAGGGGGGGCGTGGGCGGCATGCTGATACAGTCCATTCAGAGCCTCCCCCTCCCTCATCTCAATTTCTCCCCTTTTCCTCCCAGTCTTCTCTGCAGTGCAGTATTCTATTTTTGCCAGTCGCTCTCACTGGAATCCCAAAGTCTCTTACACTCTCTCCATGCTTTCCTTCTCTCTCTCACTTTCTCACTGTTTTTCTCTCTCTCTCTCGCTCTTTAAAGTTTTTCGTTTGAAATGAAGGGTTGAAACACATTCAGACGCGGTGGAAAGTAATACGATTGCTCTGTGGTGTGTGTGTGTGTGTTGATAGTTCAGTGAATGTGTCTGTATTTCTGATACCTCTCTCAGCGTCTGATCCACAGTTATGGTTTTGGTTCCCAAAGATGCTTAGAGGTGGAAGAGTTCCATCTTTACCCTCCAGAACCCATATTTCTAAAACATGTCTCACTTCTGTTAAGCTCCATTAACAGTCTGTGTTATGTGAAGTAGACCTGCGTTCCCTTGTCAGAGGGAATTTTAACCAAGGCTCACACACATTTTCATACAGCGCTACACAGTGAATATAGTAGGTCCTGTGTGTGTGTGTGTGTGTGTGTGTGTGTGTGTGTGTGTGTGTGTGTGTGTGTGTGTGTGTGTGTGTGTGTGTGTGTGTGTGTGTGTGTGTGTGTGCGCGTGCGCGTGTGTGTGCGTGCGTGCGTGCTGAACATCGTAATCCAATGGTTAAGAATAGCTTTTAGGGACACTCAGGCACCTAGGGGAATGGGTTTTGCAATTCTGGAGATGTAACATTTTCTGGGCCTAGATACTGTCTCACTCTGCACTTCAAGGTAATGTACACATATCCAGGTAATTTGACAGGTTCAGGATATACGAAGCATCCGGTGATAAATGAAGCACACTGTTTTGGCAGCATCTAAAACAGCATTCTGTGTTGTACTATCCTCCTTTCTTTGTATTAGCTCTGCTGTTTTCCAGTCTCATGTAACATGGGCGAGATATTGTATGGCTCAGTCCCTACCAGAAAAGCTCACTAAATAGAAAAACTTACCAAATATTTGTAAGAAATAGTCATACGGTGGCCTGGGGTGGTGTCGTGGTCTAAACCGCCGCCTCCGGTGCAAGCGTGGGTTCGAATCCGCCCCTCTCTTTCACTGCCCTATCAAATATGAAAACTAAAAAAGGAATAATGGAGTGGGACTGCCCCACCCCTAAAATAAATAGAAAATGGTTGTACAGCTCACTTCTTATGGGGTTGTATCTCTCCATCAAGGTCAGCTGTCAGCTCTGCCCACAACACAGAGGCTTCATCCAGAATGCAAATGAAGCAGTTTGGCTGTTTTTGGGGATCTTAATTTGAGCTTCAATAAGCATTTTTTTAAGCTTCAATAAGGGGTTAATAACACGTTGTTGAAGCATGCAGGCAATGCATTTTTTGTTCTCTCTCTTTTTAATTTTAGTTGGTAGCGAGGCAGGATTTGGAAGAGTGGGGGAGGAGGTGGGATTTATGTGTGTGTGGGTGGGTGGGTGGGTGCACACACCTCTGTTAGAGTGTGGAAGATGCTTGTTTCTGTGCGTTTATACAGTAGCCTTCATGCGTGTGTGTGTGTGTGTGTGTGTGTGCGTGCGTGCGTAGTATGTGTAGGACAGAGAAAAATAGCTAATTTATCACATGCTCTGGAACCTTCTAGGGGTCAGCACGTGTCCAAGTGTTCTTCTAATGAACATCCCTCTCTAGCCAATCACAGCCTGCCTCCAGTGAGGCGGCTCCAACGGCTAGCCAATCACATGACTCTTCCTGGGCGCAGCGATGGGTAGAATTGATGAAAGTGCTAATTCCTCCTGAAGGATCACCTAACGCAGAAGGAGATAAAGCTATATTGGAGCCTGGCAATATTACGCTCTATGGAAATGTAATAAAGCCTGAACGGCATCGATCTCATCAGACTCTCACCAGTAATATTTTTATAGTGGAGCCTGCCAGTCTGTATTGAGCTCCATGGAAATGTAGCAGCTTGTCTTGAATAGAAACTCACCATAGTCAGCTTGTGACTGAATACACTATGGAGCCTGGATGTACCACCAAGCTGAATGGAAATGCAGTAAAGCAAAATCTTAGCATATGATTACTCTATATTGTATAACTTGTATGTATAGTGTAGGCACCTGTATGTATAGTGTAGGCCTATATTTATCCAAATATAGTAACGTTTGAATGAAATGTAGTAAAGAATATCTCTATAAGTAACCTGAGATATTGCTACTCTGGAGCATTTGAGGAACATTTGAGAAACTTGGATATTGCAGAATTGGGTTTATTTTCTTCTCTATATATTTTAGGTATAGACTGGTTTGGAATAATCTCGATGGTAGTTTTTCCCCCTCATAAGAACGCCAAGATGACCGTCATAGTTGTCATAATTGTCAAGGACGCTGGTCTGTTCAGGACCTGGTCTGTTAACTCATGCCAAAAACGTGTATTTTTTTCTCTTTTACTTCCTTATTTGTGTCACGATCGTCAACGGGACTGAGAGAGGACCAAGGCGCAGCGCGTGGAAAGTACATCTTCTTTTATTTTAAAGAAGGAAAAAAACAAAACAACAAACAGAACAGACGACCATGAAGCTATACAAACACCAGTGCTGACACAAAACACTTCGACATAGACAATTCCCCACAAACAGCTAAAGCCTATGGTTGCCTTAAATATGGCTCCCAATCAGAGACAACAATAACCAGCTGTCTCTAATTGAGACCCAATTCAGGCAACCATAGACTTTCCTAGATACCTACACTCAACCATAGACACAGCTAGACTACTATACTAAACATAAACCCAACTACTCTAATAAACCCCCTAAACCTTACAACCACCCTAGACACTACAAAAACACATACATTCCCCATATCACACCCTGACCTAACTAAAATAATTAAGAAAACAAAGAATACTAAGGCCAGGGCGTGACAATTTGACCGTAATAGGATTCCTGAAATTTCCTTGTGGTCCTCTGTTCCTGTTTCCACAAAGCCCTTAGTACGTAAAATTACAGTAATATTACGTGATATTTTTGGTGATCCTGGCCACACTAACTGGAGAGGAGAGAACACTGGCCTGATTTGCTAACCAAGCTAAATTTAACTCCCTCATTCCCCATATTCAAAGACCTGGAGGTCAGTTAGCTAAGGAGTCTTGTTCTGTGGACTGAAGCAGGGTGCTATTTTGAGAGTAGAAAAAAAACATGTGTATCTTAGTTTGGCCAGACACTTATCCAGAAGCTTCATTGAAGCTTTATTATAGTTATAAAAGGAAATTTATTCTCAAATTGTATCATTGCCTCAAATCCCCAACTCTGCTGTTGAAAGCACCAACCTCCAACCAACTGGGCCATTGAAACCACCAAGCGTTAAACTGCCTGGCGCTCTATGGAACGTGTCTGTGTGTAATGTATGTGTGGGGAGTCCCCGTCACACTCTGATGATATCGACGAGAGTCCAGAGGCCCTGTCGCATCCTGATGATGAATGAGCCTGAGAGGGGTGTTCATCATCGCAGGGCCAGATTACTCCTCCGTCCTGGGACACTTCTCTCGCTTCATCATCCCTCCATCCGAGGGTACACATCACCCTCTTTCTCTCCCTCTCTCTATCCCACTCTCCACCCCCACATCCTAAACACATAATCTCTCATTCCAGTCGTTCCATGTCATTTCAGTAAGCCATGACACCCACCATCTCAGATTGTTCTGAAATCATTCCTGTAGTTAGAAACAGGTAAAAAATTATTTTGTTGAAATGTAATTTGATTTAGGAGAAATTAGCCAATTGATTGCACCCAAATTGGCCATTTTAATTTATAGGATTTAGATTATATTCTATAATGACACAGGGCGAGACCCAGATGCAGACACAGGAGGCAGATGATTAGAGTCTCTGGTATTTATTAAAATACAAGGGGCAGGCAATAGGCAGGTCGAGGACAGGCTGAAGTTCATTAACCAGGTCAGAGTCAGAAAGGTACAGGGAGGCAGGCAGGCTCGAGGTCAGGGCAGGCAGAATTGTCAGGCAGGCGAGCTCAGTGTCAGGGCAGGTAGAACTGGTCGGAACTGGGAGGGCTAGAAAACAGAGACTAGGACAACAGGAGCACGGAAAAACACGCTGGTAAGCTTGACAAGACGAACTGGCAACAGACCAACAGAGAACACAGGTATAAATACACTGGGGATAATGGGGAAGATGGGTGACACCTAGAGGGGAGTGGAGACAAGCACAAAGACAGGTAAAACAGATCAGGGTGTGACAATACCCCCCAGGGGCTTCACCTGGCGTCCTAGTTGGGCGCATACCTGGTTGACCGGGGTGCCGGCGGTGAAAGTCGGCAATGAGGGCCAGGTCCAGGATGTCCTTAGCGGGGACTCAGCACCTCTCCTCCGGGCCATAACCCTCCCAGTCAACCAGGTACTGGAAACCCCAGCCCCGAGGTCAAAACCTCGGGGTGTCTCACCGTGTACACCGGATGGCTGTCGATGAGATTGGGAAATTATGTAATGTGATTTTAAACTGTTTAATGAAAGGGAACCCAATTCCCTTTAAAGTTAACTAAGTCATTGGTCCGCCCAATGAGCACAGACATTGATCTGGCGTCATGGGACAGCCTTTTTCTGCTCTTCCGAATATAACTCCCACCGTGGGAATTTGTCTTCAGACCAGCTTACCTCAATAACCGAGAGGGCTAAGGTTTGAGTAGATTTCTGAATTCTTAACTATACCACGTGGTTCAACTCTGAGACTATCGATCAGACAGAATAAGAGCTACTCTTCGATACTAATTACTAGTCTGCAGCTAGAAATTATGTACCCGTGAATGCGAAGACCGACAACCGCCGAAACATCTATTCTATAACAACATTGCTGAATGTTACTCTGAACTTATCCATTCTAACCACGGCAGAGAGAGAGAGGGTGGACAAACTCTCCAACAGAAACAAACTTTCCAACAGAGATCACGACGACACACTGAGCGTAAATATATATATTGATTGCAATTATTCCCGAATGAGTGAGCGTTCATGTGCAAAGGATTAGCATTTCAATTGTTATAATTATCAACTTTGTAGTGTCTTTTATCTTTCGCACCCTTCTCAGTCCCTTTGTCTAGTAAGCCGCTATGCCAGTTTAGCCCACTAGGGCACATCCCCTATCATTACCTTGTAACCCTATCTACTTTGTTTGTGTGTGCATTTCTGTGATTATTTAGTTAGTTCATAAATAAATGATTGAGACAATTGATGTATGGATGATTCATAGTGAAGACTGGGTTCGTGCAGATAACCAGCAATTTACGACGTTTGGAATGAGACTAACATGAGGTAAAGAATAATTCATTAATTAGAAGACTAATTGATCAGATATGAAAATATTTGTAATATTAATATTTTCCTTGGTGCCCCGACTTCCTAGTTAATTACATTTGCATGATTAAGTTAGTTTAATCACGTAATAATAATTACAGAGAATTTATTTGATAAAAATACATCTTCAGTTTAACGATGCCAAAGACGCGACAATTGTTTAGCTAGTTAGCTACATGTCTAAACATGGATTATTACATGACCCATCAAATTAGCCAGATGTGTCTGGGGGTGATTACGGCCATCTATTGTATTTCATGAACATGTGTATATGTCTAGACAATAGTGTGTATGTACAAATGTGTATATGTCTAGACCATCCACTTAGCTAGATGTGGTTATAGCGTTTCCTTCACATGACTCATCAATTTAGACAAGTGTGTCGGGTAAACGTCATCTAATAATGATTCAAATATTTACAAAACAGTTTTATCTGGACACTTTCTGTTTTAAGATATTGCTTCTATGCAAGTTATCACTTCACTGTACTGTTTACACCTTCTGTATCCTGTACATGTGACAAATAAACATAATAGTACAATGTATATATCAGGAAACCGCTCTATATGTATTGTGATTAGTGATATTTACCATTAAACTAAACCCAAACCAATACCGTTAACATTGCAAAACACTATACGGTTTGTGTTTGGGACTTTTACCATTGATGTCACGGATGTGTGGAGAGACGGACCAAGGCGCAGCGTGATTAAAGTTCCACATATTTATTTAAGCGAAACTTCCAAACAAAAAGAACCAAACAACGAACCGTGACATCAGAGGTGCTACATGCACTAACTCAAAACAATATCCCACAAAGCAGGTGGAAACAGGGAACCCTTAAGTATGATCCCCAATTAGAGACAACGAACCTCAGCTGCCTCTAATTGGGAACCATACCCAGAGCACCAACATAGAAATAATAAACTTAGAACACCCCCTAGTCACACCCTGGTCTTACTCATTGGTAGGGAGACGTTTGGTCCAAATCGGATATTAGGTACTATATTTATTGAATATTATCTGAAACCTATAAATTAGCTTCCTTTCTCAGAGAACAAAACAATGTTTCACGAATGCTAATCGTATCTTTTACTAATTACAGAACCGATTTCAGAACAATCTGAAGTGGTGTGTTGAAATCCTCTTCTGCTTTTTGAGGTGGAACGACCCATCGTGCTTGTGTGTGTAAAATGCTGGTATCCAAGGAAACTAGGGTTCTGCACTGCATAATGGAGTGTGTGTGTGTGTGTATATATGCGGTGTTAAGAGTGTAAAGAATGGGTCAGGCTAGTGTTGGAGTGTGTACAGGACACAACTAAATTAGACTGACATGCCATGAGACCTGGAGGAGGGGAAAGAGCTGATCCACTTACATGTCAAGCCAAACAGACACACTTCATTTAGATGTAGACCATATCAGCAGTCCTGTTTTGTTTAGTCCCCTGCAACTGAGGTCACAAGACATGTGATCCACGCGAGACCTGCGGTTGTATGTCCCTCTGCGTTCCTGGAGCATACATATGGTAGTCTATATGTATGCATGTGACAATTTATTCCAATATAAGAGCATCCCTGATTAATATTGTATTTCGTTCTCCCCTCCCACATATCCTCATCCCCCATTTAGGATATAGTTTAATTCAGACTGTGCAAAACAGGCAGTTAGGAATATTAATGACGACATTTACATCCAGCATTTATCAGCCTCTGCTTTGTGCTCCGTGCCTCTCTCCGACCAAAAATAACTGAGTAAATGTAGTAAAGAAAATAGGAGGGGAGGTGTAAAAGATTGCAGAGGCACGAATAGTGTATGCTCACAATTGATTTCTGCCTCTGCTCTTTAACTAATGTACTGTTCCCTGTCAATATCTTATATGAACCCTAAGAAGTGTGTGTGTGTGTGTGTGTGTTTGCTTTGTTTCTCATTACTAAGAAACCCTGAGCGTAGTAATTATCTTGGGCCATCCCTACTGTCCAGCACAGTAGTGTGTTTTTGGTGTGTGTAGACAATGTGTATATATGTGGGTGTGTGTAGGTTTTCCAGTTGTGTGTTAATCTGCTCGACAGGGAAATCAGTCTTATTCTCAGTCGTAACTCCACCTTGACGGGATATCTCCTCTTAGCTCATAATTGGTTTTATTCTCTGTGGCGGGTATAAGGGTAGGTGTGTACGTGTATGCATGCGTGTGTGTTTGTGTTTAATTGACAGTGTAAAACCTGAGTTAGGTTTACTCAAATGGTTTAAGGAAACCGAATGCATTGAACCATTTGAGTTTGAAAAATGAGTCATTTGAGTATATGCTGTACTGTCAATGTTTGAGCAAGCACAAAAAGTGGTTTGAATAACAATGTAAATATAACATAACACTATTGAGAGAAGCTAACTTAAATGATGTTGTTGACTTCACTTAAATATACTATGTTATTGTAACATAACCCTTTTGAGTGAAGTTGACTTACGGACAAATGAGTTACGCTTACTTAAACATGAAAACATGCTACTCAAGTGGTTTAAGGAAACTGAATATACACATTTTATTAAGTTGTAACAACTCAACACGCTTTGAACCAATGAAGTTGTGCCAACTCAATGTACAGTAATTTCATACAAAATTACATAAACACACGCATAATGGAGAGCTGGCACAAAAACATGGTCTTAATGAGAAGAGAGGACACAAGGAATCGAGGAAATCCAATTGAGATTCTGCCATTGGCAAAGAACAGGTTATTACAAAGCAAGGAAATATGGTCTATCCTCCTCTGAATCCCAAATCAACTTCTTGGAAGAATCTCAATTGCATTTCCTTGATTCATTCTTGCCTCTTGCCTCCTCAAAACCCATTGGATGACAGGTTAAGAGGTCCCTCCCCTCTGACCTTTTCATCCAATGGGTTTTGAGAAAAAGACACAAGGAGGCAAGAAAACTTTATTTAGTTTCTCCTCCCTATTAGGCACTTGTAAAAATATAGGTATAGGCATTCATTCACCGGGTGGCACGCAACCGAAAGGTCGTTGGTTCGAAATCCCGAGCCGATTAGGTGGAAAATAATCTGTCGATGTTGCTCTGGATGAGAGTGTCTACTAAAATGTAAATATGTATTTATGACAGACTTCATTTTCTGTTTCAAACCAAATACTCTTGAAAATTGTATATTTTGTACTGTATTCTAGACACAGCTCAACATAACAGTTCTAACTCAATCCAACCCAATGTCTCGTGAATAACAAAAAGAGAGAATCCAGCCTTAAGCCACTTTCGCAATGTAGAAACATGGACAAAGTGTGTTTTCAGCCAGTCTTTGTCATTTGGTCAATGTCTACACATGTATCATCAAATCATTCTTCAGACCCTTTATCCTTGGCTTCAGTTTCCCATCTTCTAAACCGAGCAGGATTTTCTGAATGAACTTGAAAGTGTTGGACAGTTCTTTGGAATAACAGATACAGAGTATAGATCAGACGGAACATTACCAGTTAAGCGTCAGCCAGTCTGGGAAGGTCGGTCACCACAATTTCACTCTCCAGAACAACTGAGATCTTGACCAGATTGTAGTGGACTTGATGTTCGTCATTGTCACTACCGATTGTAAATAAGGCTACCAGTGCATCACCAAGCTCTGGCTCCTCACAATCCTCCACCTGAAATACACAAATGCACTTGAGATGAGAATACTAGACAGACGTGTTATATAGCAATATATCCACCCTGACCGATGGTTGGCTAGATAAATTCAACACTGTATTCACCCTTCTAATGTTCTCAGATCCCCACAGGTGTATAGGGGCGGGTTCATTGGGAATGGACACAATTATCAACAGTAACCAGAATGACAAGAAACCTACCTTGAATGGTAAAAAAAAATCCTAAGACTTCCTCACGCAGCAACACAGGAAGAGCACAGAGAACAGGGGTATGCCTTGTGGACATCTTATTATACTTTCAAGGGAGGGGTGAGGGGGATGCTGTGTGATTATTTAAGATACTCTTTGATGAGGTAGGGTTTCAGATGTTTTCAGAAGATGGGCAGGGATTCTGGGGGAAAGCTGGTTCCACCATTAGGGTGCCAGGACAGAGAAGCGCTTTGACTGGACTAAGCAGGAGCTGCCCTCCCTTAGGGGTGGGCGGGCCAAAAGACCAGAGGTGGCAGAACGGAGTACTCGGGTTTGATTTTGAAATGATTTTATTAGGATCTCTTTTAGTTCTTATTTGGACTAATCTTCAAAGAGTCCTTAAACATTACAATACAATTTATAATACGATCTTATTTTCACATATAACACACTGTTACAAACAGACATAATACACTGACATGTTGACCAGATAAATACTTTAACAGTCTGAAAAGATGGATTGATTCTTCATCTACCTTAGTCCAGCACAACCTTCCTATGTATTATATTTAAATGGTTTTAAAGTATTGTTTAAATGTATATATTGAAAGGTTTCTGGTTTCTTCAGTTAAATAACTCAATTTCTTTATTGCTCTAAAATCGAAATGTTATTTTGCCTATTTTTATTTTCTCTCTGGATACCGCATAGATGGTGGACAATCTATTCCTAGTATTTACAGAATGTCTGTCTCTTACCAACTGAATACTGTTGTGAATAGAGTTTGGCAGTTTAAAATGGTGTATATTATGAATTAAAATAAGCATGTTTTTTTTCAATTATCTTGTTGATTGATGACCAACCAAGAGCATTGCCCATGACTGCAACAGAAGAACCATATCTCCACCTTAAAACAATCCTTGCTGCTTCGTTCTGTGCATTCTGCAGCCTCCTAACTTCACTTGATGCTGCATTTCCCCAGACCACAGAACAGTAGTTCACCTGACTCTCAATTAATGCTTGTGTTATTTGCTTAAGAATCTTTCCTGGGAAATATTTTGCTATCCTTCTGATCGTGCATGCAGTTTATTTTATTTTATTTTTATTTTTTTTTATTTTTTTACATAGATTAGTTATTTGAGACGACCATGATAAGTAGTTGTCTAGCTGCACTCCCAGCAGTTTGGTTTCTGCCACTTCCTCAATTTGTACTCCTCCCAAACTTAATTGTATCCCATGCTGTGTAGGCCTTTTCCTGGTGGAACAGACCAACATAACTTTGGTTTTCTTGGTGTTTAACCTGTCTAGCCCCAGCGTTCTGCTAGCGGAACTCCTCCCACATTCCACTGAAAAGGCAGAGCGCGAAATTCAAAAAATATTTTTTAGAAATATTTAACTTTCACACATTAACAAGTCCAATACAACAAATGAAAGATACACATCTTGTGAATCCAGTCAACATGTCCGATTTCTAATATGTTTTACAGCGAAAACAGCACGTATATTTATGTTAGCTCACCACCAAATACAAAGAAAGACAGACATTTTTCACAGCACAGGTAGCATGCAAAAAGCCAACCTAACTAACCAAGAACCAACCAAACTAACCAAGAAACAACTTCATCAGATGACAGTCTTATAACATGTTACACAATAAATCTATGTTTTGTTCGAAAAATGTGCATATTTGAGGTATAAATCAGTTTTACATTGCAGCTACCATCACAGCTACCGTCAAAAATAGCACTGAAGCAGCAAGAGCAATTATAGAGACCAATGTGGAATAACTAAATACTCATCATAAAACATTTCTGAAAAATACACAGCGTACAGCAAATGAAAGACACAGATCTTGTGAATCCAGACAATGTTTCAGATTTTCTAAGTGTTTACAGCGAAAACACAATATAGCGTTATATTAGCTTAGCACAATGGCAAACATTACAACAGCATTGATTCAAGCCAAACATAGCAATAACGTATAAACCACCAAAATATATAAATTTTTTCACTAACCTTCTCAGAATTCTTCAGATGACAGTCCTATAACATCATATTACACAATGCATATAGAGTTTGTTCGAAAATGTGCATATTTAGCGGCACAAATCGTGCTTATACAATGAGAATAGTGTCCATAACGTCAAGCAATCTGTCCGGCGCCATCTTGGAAAGGCACCTATTCTTATCGAAAACTATTCATAAACTTGACTAAAAAAATACAGGTTGGACAGCAATTGAAAGACAAATTATTTCTTAATGCAATCGCTGGGTTAAATTTTTAAAATTAACGTAACTGCTCAATACAGCGTGCAATAAAGCAAGGCTACACTGCAAGTAATGGCGTCTTATGCATTTGAATTTTTTCAACAGAACAATGAATTATCAGCATAAAGACTGCTTACTATTAGCTGAGCTTCCATCAGAATATTGGGCAAGGTGTCCTTTCTTCAGAACAATCGTCTTTTGGCTGAAAGATGTCCTCTTGTCCTGTCGAATTAGCCGCTAACGTTAGCCACCCACTGGAGAGGTGCCCAACTAGTGAAAGCGCGTCACAAAGAAATCCAGGAAAATCGCAATAAACTGCTATAAACTGCTATAAGTCGGTTTAAATTAACTACCTTAAATTAACTACCTACTTATGATGTCTTTAACACCTATAACGAATAAAAACATGACCGGAGATATAGAACTACTAAAACGAAAGCATTTGCAGGACGCCATTGTGATGTCTTCTTGCGCCAGGCGCACCGTTGAAAAGGACGGTACTTCCGTTCCACGGTCTTATATAAGGTCCCAGATTGCGCAATCCACTCCATTCAAATTCTCACCGCTTACTGACATCTAGAGGAAGGCGTATGCAGTGCATGTAGCCCCATAGCTTACATTGGGACTTATAAACTGACCCCAGAACAGGGACCTCGATTTCTGAAATCTCACTCTCTGACAATAAATGTGCTGCAGAATGAGTTCTGTTTCACTCAGAGAAATAATTCAAATGGTTTTAGAAACTAGAGAGTGTTTTCTATCCAATAGTAATAATAATATGCATATTGTACGAGCAAGAATTGAGTACGAGGCTGTTTAAATTGGGAACGATTTTCCCCCAGAGTGTAAATTGCGCCCCCTATCATCATCAGGTTAACAAGTTTGTTCCGGCAAACCCACTCCCTGATATTTTCCAAATCTACTTGTAAAGCTTGCTGTACCTGTTGAACTGATTGTCTTGCTGTATAAATTGTAGTATCATCTGCAAATATAGTAGCTTGAGTTTCAGAGAAGACATAAGGAAGGTCGTTGGTATATAAACTCAGCAAAAAAAAAGAAACGCCCCTTTTTCTGGACCCTGTCTTTCAAAGATAATTCGTAAAAATCCAAATAACTTCACAGATCTTCATTGTAAAGGGTTTAAACACTGTTTCCCATGCTTGTTCAATGAACCATAAACAATTAATGAACATGCACCTGTGGAACAGTCATTAAGACACTAACAGCTTACAGGCAATTAAGGTCACAGTTATGAAAACTTAGGACACTAAAGAGGCCTTTCTACTGACTCTGGACAAACACCAAAAGAAAGATGCCCAGGGTCCCTACTCATCTGCGTGAACTCTGGAGCGGGATCGATTTGGATGTGGAGGGTCCGTCATGGTCTGGGGCGGTGTGTCACAGCATCATCGGACTGAGCTTGTTGTCATTGCAGGCAATCTCAATGCTGTGCGTTACAGGGAAGACATCCTCCTCCCTCATGTGGTACCCTTCCTGCAGGCTCATCTTGATATGACCCTCTAGCATGACAATGTCACCAGCCATACTGCTCGTTCTGTGTGTGATTTCCTGCAAGACAGTAATGTCAGTGTTCTGCCATGGCCAGCGAAGAGCTCGGATCTCAATCCCATTGAGCACGTCTGGGACCTGTTGGATCAGAGGGTGAGGGCTAGGGTCATTCCCCCCAGAAATGTCCGGGAACTTGCAGGTGCCTTGGTGGAAGAATGGGGTAACATCTCACAGCAAGAACGGGCAAATCTGGTGCAGTCCATGAGGAGGAGATGCACTGCAGTACTTAATGCAGCTGGTGGCCACACCAGATACTGACTGTTACTTTTGATTTTGACCTCCCCTTTGTTCAGGGACACATTATTCCATTTCCGTTAGTCACATGTCTGTGGAACTTGTTCAGTTCATGTCTCAGTTGTTGAATCTTGCTATGTTCATACAAATATTTACACGTGTTAAGTTTGCTGAAAATAAACGCAGTTGACAGTGAGAGGGCTTTCTTTTTTTGCTCAGTTTATTTTGATTTGTCAACTGGCAACTGAAGCGCGCCTCCCATTCACCATTCAAGTGCAGGCAACAGGCTCTCAGGGCGTCACCCACCATTTTACAATGTGAGCTGAAGGCGGTATGCATTTTGAAAACGTACTTAATTGTTTGAATTGTTTGCGCTGTTTAGAGTGGTGTTTTCCCACTAATTGAATTTTGGCAAATGTTTGAAAATTATGTTTTATTGGCTGCTTCAATGCATGAGTTGCATGTTTTGTTAAGATGCATTAGCATAATCGAAACGTGATTTCTGTCATTCTGAGCACCGTGAGTGGACGCCCTAATGGGTTATGCACCCAATGCATATGGGTCCGGTAAATTTCTCAAATGCCCGGTAAATTCAAATCTTCCCGTTCACGTTGTCCGGTGCCAAATTTCCCTAACAGAGACCTCGACACGAACACTCTTTCTGTTTTGTTTGTTTCTCATTATTCTTCCACTCCCTAAATGCTCATCTACCAGGGTCTCGGAGTAAGTGTGTGTGAGCGTGGGCGAGTATATAAGGACGTAGTGTTTGCAGAACTAATTAGCTTGAGCCATGTTTGCTAATGAACGCTTTGGGCCCTGAGCCGTGGCCTACCAATGAGGATCACTTTCTCCCTCAAACCCTTCCTTCTCTTCATTCCTTTCCTTCTTCCCCCACTTCTCTGTTGTCATGTCTGATGGGTGGAGGGGGCGGTAGTTGGTGTGTTCATCCAACATGTATTCTCTTGACACCCCTCTCCTTCTCTGCCTCCTTGCCCTCTTCTCCTCTCTTTTCTTCTGCCCCTTCACCATTCCACCTCTTCCTTCTTCCTCCCACGCTACCTATTCCCCCAAAGTGTCCCAACCTCTGTGTGTCGCAGTATTTCTCTTTGTTAATGAGGATAGAGAGGACATGAGCGGATTTGGAGAGGAGGCTACAGGGGGGAGAGGAGGATTGAGGGATGGGAAGTTACAGGAGGGGGAAGGGATGGATGAGATGGATGAGAAGGGAATGGAATTCTGACAGGGAGGTCCTCTCTGTGTTTCACTCCAGGTATAGAAAGTCTCTTTGAAGAGTCAGTCTCCAGATTCCACTGTATTATCCCTCCCTCCCTCCCTCCCTCCCTAACTGTTTCTCTCCCAAACACTTCTATGCCTACTCCTCTGTCTCACACATGCACGTTCTCTCTCTACTTCTGTCTTCCTCATTCCTCATGACACTCACTTCACCGTTACTCTTCGCCTCTCCTCGTTCTCTCCGTTCTCCCTCTCTCCCACTGGGCTGAACAAGTCTATCTAATAAATAAAGAATTTCAACACATTCAAATTCATAAACCCCAAACGGTGCCTCTGTGTGTGTCTGCTCTCACCTCTCTACTGGCAAACTCTCTCTGTGTGTGTGTGTGTGTGTGTGTGTGTGTGTGTGTGTGTGTGTGTGTGGTTAAAGGTGAGTACGGGAGATATTTCCTCTTATTGCATTTCTATAGCTGCCTCTTGGGAATGTAAAGTCATCATTTCCCAGCCAAGGCATGCACACATCTGAATGTAAAACTACAGTGGCTGGAGTGTATATCTAAATACCCGGGCGGCCCATGTGGTCTTATCTAAGGACTGCAGAGATTGCAGCTGGAGGGATTGCGCTCTGCTGATGGATGCAGGTGCAGTTTTAGTCTTCTAGTGAATGTGTTGCCATGGAGGGAGGCCCGCCGCTCAGGATTTAGATGAGGCGTACACAGGCACATTCACACACAGCTAGGCAGAAGCACATGCACATTAGCACGCACACTTATGCATTACACACACAGACGCCCACACAATACATACTGGTGCACGCGCACGCACACGCACGAACACACACACACACAGTAACATCACATACACATGCAACAAGTGTTGAATTTCATGTTGTATAATTGCACAAAATCTGAATAGTTCCCATCCCTGATATTGGGTGTACATTCCTTTTGTTGTTGTAAGTGCCCTTTTTAATATCGTACATTTCCTTCTCCTTCTACATGCCCCCTAATAAACATCCCTTGCCCCCCTTACCTTTTCCCTTTCTACTGTACCCATATGGAAGAGGTAGGTTACAATACAATTGTCCCATGACAATTGTAAAAACACTGATATTTTGTTTATACGGCCACTTACATTATGTTAGAATGGTCTCCCGCCAATATATTGTGATGTGTAAGCATTTCAGTAATTTATTCACTTTTTATCTGTTGTTTTGTGAGTGCTGTACATGCTAGCTAGTTACTGTACTTTTGTCTGTACACGTCGCCATTGGACGAGCATGGCTTTTCACGCCCCCTTTCGTTGTTCATTTGTACTTTGCAGAGGAGTTGCCATATAAGGGCATCACAGCAACCCTGGTCCTTTTGGTCATGTGTTAGCCAATCAAAACACAACGCGGAGGCAATCTACACCGGCCGCACACTCCAGTAACATTAACAACCCGCACACGTCTACCAAGGCCACGTCCCCAAAAGTGTACTTTAAAAAAGAAAAATCCTCTAGCAGAGCTAATGTTCCTGATAAGAATTTCCCAGCATATATACATACATAGTAAAACCCAATATGTGCTCTCCATTGAGCCACTGTATTTATTAAGTTTGTGCAAGAATCAAGATTATCCACTGATATGGGAGGGATTTTACCATTTGAACACCTCAGGTGTTATTTCAGGCGACATAGAGGGTGTTGTTAATGAATGAGTTCCTCACTGAGAGACTAGGATAAATAAGGGAGACGGTTGTAACGGCAATGGAGTGTGTGGATCGTCTACAACATGGAATGAACAGTGGGTATCCTCTCTTAGACAAGAGTGTGTGTTGTCTGATGGTGTGTGTATGGTTGAAGATGGTGTGTGTTAGGGTTGGCCGGCATCCAGATTGTCATACCATAATACCGTGTCTGTAACATACCAGGGTATATACAGTGTTACTGGAAGTGCACACAAGGGGAGCTATTTCTGTTTTGACGCACAAAACAATTTAGGCAACAGGGATGTTGATGCAGGAGAGGATTCAATGTCTCCGCTGTAACCAAGAAGTTTGATCTTGACATCTAGCCAATTAGCTAGCAAGTCAGCAAACCAGATGCATAGCTGGAGCCCTGAGCTGGATTTAAGTTATTTGACACATCTTTGACAAACATCTTTGTTCCTATAGTTATACTTAACATAAGCAGTGGCGTAGCAAGCAACCACCCAATATTATTATTATTTTTTTTTTAAATAGTATTGAAAATCATACCGTCTTTTTTTAGAAATACCTCCGGTATATGGTATAAACGGTATATCACCCAAGCTTAGTGTGTGTGTTTGTGTGTGCGTGCGGTCTTTCACTGCCTTAATACTGACAGGGTGGCGTCCTTTCTCCCACCATGCATTGGACTTCGTGCCGTGCTCCTGCCACACTCAATCACACAGGAAGTGGCCACCCTACTCTGACCCACTTTAGTCTCTCTCTCATCTCTCCTTTACTGTCTTCTTCTCTGGTCTTTGACCCACTTTGTTTTTATTTTCTCCCCCCTTTTGCATGCTGTCTACCTGCTGGTCCCTCCATCTACATTCCTCTTTAACCCATCTACTCTTCTATCTAACCTCATTCATGCAGGACTTCTGTTAATGTCATTTAATGCATAACTGCACTGTAAAACATTACAGTACATCTCGCTAAATACATGAAGTGCAATTTACTCAAATGTTACTAAAAGTCAAACTCACTCACTTTCACTCAGGGGTCATTACTTAATTATTCATTATTGTAGATTGTACTCAATCTGCTTGAGTGTAATTTGATAGAACAAATGACTGTGTACAATTGTGGTAATAGTTTGACCTTGGTTACGTCTGACGTCATCTACAGTGCCTTCAGAAAGGATTCAGACCCCTTGACTTTTTCCACATTTTGTTACGTTACAGCCTTATTCTCAAATAGATGAAAGTAATTGTTTTCCTCGTCAAACTCGAGGATCCCGAGTGGCGCAGCAGTCTACGACGCTGCGTCTCAGTGCTAGAGGTGTCACTACAGACCCAGCTGATTCCAATAAATCAATCAACTCATTCATCAAGCTTAGATGATTTGAATCAGCTGTGTAGTGCTATGGCAAAAACCAAAATGTGCATCCAGGGGGGCCCCAGGACTGAGTTTGGGAAACCTTGATCTAGGCTAGAGGTAAGACCATGGTACTTGCCTTACGGAGCAGCAAGAGGAACTGCCCCTCCCTACTCCCGGCTATGCTCAAACCCTACACCCCAAATTGATGAACATAATTATAGAACACTACGTTAATTATGCAGTTAAATTGAATCGTAAGAAAAAAAACTTTACAGAAGGGCTTACTTGGTACATCTAGCTCATCATGCCCATCCAGTGTGGAGGTTGGCGGGAGAACAATAACAAAACCAACTGATATTGCCAATCATTTTGCAGATTTTTTGTCAAAGAAAATGGATTTACTGAGCGATAATGTAAACACACATGCTTCCAAGCAAGCTATTGTCCAATGGATTGATGATCATCGTATGAGATACAAAACCTGCTCTTAGGTCTACAAATGGTGTCAGTAGAGGAGGTGTGAAACCTATTGAGGTCATTACCCGATGGTAAATCTACAGGATATGATCTTGTGGACAATTTTTTACTTCGCTATGCTGCTCCCCAGACTGCAGCTCCACTAAAATACATATTTAATTGGTCACTGGAAAAGGGGATGTTTGCAAATATATGGAAGCCTGCTAAACTGTGTCATATTCCCGAAAGACAGCAAAGAACCCATTACTCCTGTCAATAGTCAACCAATTAGTCCACTCCCTTCACTCAGTAAGATATTGGAGGGTATTGTGAGTAGACAAATGTGGGAGTACATGGAAAAGAATGATCTGATTACAGCAAATCAGCATGCTTATCGCAAAAACCATTACACTACCACTGCATTGGTTGACATGACTGACCAGTGGCACAATGCTATGGATAATGGCAGGTTTGTGGGTGTACTATTTTTTTGATTTTAGTGCAGCTTTTGATTTAGTGGATCATTAAATCATTTTGTAACGGTCCTGACCTGTTTTATGTTGTTTTTGTATGTGTTTATGGTCAGGGCATGTGTTTTGGGTGGGCAGTCTATGTTATCTGTTTCTATGTTGGTTTTGGTTGCCTGGTATGGCTCTTAATTAGAGGCAGGTGTTTTGCGTTCTCCTCTAATTAAGAGTCATATTTAGGTAGTGTAACAGTCCTGACCTATTTATGTTAGTTTTTATGTGTTTTTGGTCAGGGCATGTGTTTTGGGTGGGCAGTCTATGTTACCTGTTTCTATGTTGGTTTCGGTTTGCCTGGTATGGCTCTTGATTAGAGGCAGGTGGTTTGCATTTTCCTCTAATCAAGAGTCATATTTAGGTAGGGCATTATCACTGTGTGTTTGTGGGTGATTGTCTCCTGTGATGTCTTCGTCGTTGTCGATGTGTTTCACTTACGGGACTGTTTGGCTGTTCGTGTGTTTCGATGTAACGTTCCTGTCCGTGAGTTTACGTTTGTTATGTGAGTTTATGTTCAGGTTCCGTTCTACGTCGTTTGTTATTTTGTAAGTTTTGAAAGTGTTTGTTTTCGTTGTCATCGGTGTTCGTTATAAAATAAAGATGGCATATTTCCCAGACTCCGCATTTTGGTCAGAAGATCCTTCTCTCCTCACCTCATCTGAGGATGAGGAAAGCGACAGCCATGACAGAATCACCCACCAAAATACAGAGACCAAGCGGTATGGGAAAAATGCTCGACGGAGCAACAAGGACTTTTGGACTTGGGAGGAGATCCTGTCTGGTAGAGGACCCTGGGCGCAAACTGGAGGAAATCGCTGCTCTCGTGAGAAGAGTGAGGCAGCCACAGCCCAGGAGCGCTGGTATGAGGAGGCAGCTAGGAGACGTGGATGGAAGCCGGAGATTCAAGCTCGTAACTGGAATTATGAGGGGACACGTCTTGCACGGAAGCCCGAAAAGCCCGTGAGTAACTCCCAAAAATTTCTTGGGGGGGGGCTAAGGGGTTGTGGGCCAAGGGCAGGTAGGAGACCTGCGCCCACTTCCCAGGCTAACCGTGGAGAGCGGGAGTACGGGCAGACACCGTGTTACGCAGTAGAGCGCACGGTGTCTCCTGTACGTGTGCATAGCCCAGTGCGGGTTATTCCACCTCCCCGCACTGGTAGGGCTAGATTGGGCATTGAGCCAGGTGTCATGAGGCCGGCTCAACGCGTCTGGTCTCCAGTGCGTCTCCTCGGGCCGGCATACATGGCACCTGCCTTACGCATGGTTTCCCCGGTTCGCCTGCATAGCCCAGTGCGGGCTATTCCACCTCGCCGCACTGGCAGGGCGACCGGGAGCATTCAACCAGGTAAGGTTGGGCAGGCTCAATGCTCAAGAGAGCCAGTACGCCTGCACGGTCCGGTATTTCCGGCGCCACCTCCCCGCCCCAGCCTAGTACCTATAGTGCCTATATTACGCACTAGGCTACCAGTGCATTTCCAGAGCCCTGTTCCTCCTCCACGCACTCTCCCTGTAGTGCGTGTATCCAGTTCGGTGCCTTCAGTTCCGGCCCCACGCACTAAGCCACCTGTGCGTCTCCCAAGTCCTGTACACACTGTCACTTCTCCCCGTACTAGTCCTGAGGTGCGTGCCCTCAGCCAGGTGCCACCAGTGCCGGTACCACGCACCAGGTATAGAGTACGCTTTGAGAGTTCAGTGTGCCCTGTCTCTGCTCCCCGCACTAGTAGGAAGGTGCTTATCATTAGCACGGTGCCTCCAGTTCCGGCACCACGCACCAGGTCTACAGTGCGCCATATCCGGCCAGAGCCATCCGTCTCCCCAGCGCCATCTGAGCCATCCGTCTCCCCAGCGCCATCTGAGCCATCCGTCTCCCCAGCGCCATCTGAGCCATCTGTCTCCTCAGCGCCATCTGAGCCATCCGTCTCCCCAGCGCCATCTGAGCCATCCGTCTGCCAGGAGCCTGCAAAGCCGCCCGTCTGCCATGAGCCTGCAAAGCCGCCCGTCTGCCATGAGCCTACAGAGCCGTCAGCCAGACAGGAGCCGCTAGAGCCATCAGCCAGACAGGAGCCGCTAGAGCCGTCAGCCAGACAGGATCTGCCAGAGCCGCCAACCAGACAGGATCTGCCAGAGCCGCCAACCAGACAGGATCTGCCAGAGCCGCCAACCAGACAGGATCTGCCAGAGCCGCCAACCAGACAGGATCTGCCAGAGCCGCCAACCAGACAGGATCTGCCAGAGCCGCCAGCGAGCCATGAGCAGCCAGAGCCGTCAGTGAGCCATGAGCAGCCAGAGCCGTCAGTGAGCCATGAGCAGCCAGAGCCGTCAGTGAGCCATGAGCAGCCAGAGCCGTCAAAGAGCCATGAGCAGCCAGAGCCGTCAGTGAGCCATGAGCAGCCAGAGCCGTCAGAGAGCCATGAGCAGCCAGAGCCGTCAGAGCGCCATGAGCGTCGTGAGCCGTCAGCCTGCCATGAGCGTCGAGAGCCGTCAGCCTGCCATGAGCGTCGAGAGCCGTCAGCCTGCCATGAGCGTCGAGAGCCGTCAGCCTGCCATGAGCGTCGAGAGCCGTCAGCCTGCCATGAGCGTCGAGAGCCGTCAGCCTGCCATGAGCGTAGAGAGCCGTCAGTCTGCCATGAGCGTCGAGAGCCGTCAGCCAGCATGGACCTGCCAGAGCCGTCCAAACAGGACCTGCCAGAGTCCTTCAGCCGGGATCTGCCCCTTGTCCCGGTGTTGCCCCTTGTCCCGGTGCTGCCCCTTGTCCCGGTGCTGCCCCTTGTCCCGGTGCTGCCCCTTGTCCCGGTGCTGCCCCTTGTCCCGGTGCTGCCCCTTGTCCCGGTGCTGCCCCTTGTCCCGGTGCTGCCCCTTGTCCCGGTGCTGCCCCTTGTCCCGGTGCTGCCCCTTATTCCAGTGATGGTCCTTATCCTGGTGCTGCCCCTTGTTTTTGTGCTGCCCCTTGTCCCGGTGCTACCCCTTGTCCCGGTGCTGCCCCTTGTTCCGGTGCTAGCTGATTATTTAGGGGAAGGTAATGTTTGGGTGGTCAGTGGTAGGGGTAGACAGAAGAGGGGAGTGACTATGGTGGTATGGGGACAGCGTCCGGAACCGGAACCACCACCGTGGTCAACTGCCCACCCGGACCCTCCCCTGGACTTTGTGCTGGTGCGCCCGGCGTTCGCACCTTGGGGGGGGGGTACTGTAACAGTCCTGACCTATTTATGTTAGTTTTTATGTGTTTTTGGTCAGGGCATGTGTTTTGGGTGGGCAGTCTATGTTACCTGTTTCTATGTTGGTTTCGGTTTGCCTGGTATGGCTCTTGATTAGAGGCAGGTGGTTTGCATTTTCCTCTAATCAAGAGTCATATTTAGGTAGGGCATTATCACTGTGTGTTTGTGGGTGATTGTCTCCTGTGATGTCTTCGTCGTTGTCGATGTGTTTCACTTACGGGACTGTTTGGCTGTTCGTGTGTTTCGATGTAACGTTCCTGTCCGTGAGTTTACGTTTGTTATGTGAGTTTATGTTCAGGTTCCGTTCTACGTCGTTTGTTATTTTGTAAGTTTTGAAAGTGTTTGTTTTCGTTGTCATCGGTGTTCGTTATAAAATAAAGATGGCATATTTCCCAGACTCCGCATTTTGGTCAGAAGATCCTTCTCTCCTCACCTCATCTGAGGATGAGGAAAGCGACAGCCATGACAGGTAGGGTGTTCTCACTGTTTGTTTGTGGGTGATTGTCTCCTGTGTCGTCGAATGTATGTACCATACGGGACTGTTTGGCTGTTCGTTTATTTTGATGTCGTCTGTTTCCCGTCCGTGAGTTTACGTTTAGTTATGTAAGTTTATGTTCAGGTTTCGTCAACGTCGTTTTCTTGTTTTGTATATTTGAAAGTGTTTTGTTTCGTGTTGCCATCGTCGTGTTAAATAAAAAGATGGCTTATTTCCCGAATGCTGCATTTTGGTCTGATGATCCTTCTCTCCTCTCCTCGTCCGAGGATGAGGAGAGAGACAGCCCTTACACATTTTGACAAAATTAATGCATTATGGTTTTAAGGAGGTAGCATCGAATTGGGTACAGTCATACAGTAGATGTCGGAAGTTTACATACACCTTAGCCAAATACATTTAAACTCAGTTTTTCACAATTCCTGACATTTAATCCTAGTAAAAATTCCCTGTCTTAGGTCAGTTAGGATCACCACTTTATTTTAAGAATGTGAAATGTCCGAATAATAGTAGAGAGAATGATTTATTTCAGCTTTTATTTCTTTCATCACATTCCCAGTGGGTCAGAAGTTTACATACACTCAATTAGTATTTGGTAGCATTGCCCTTAAATTGTTTAACTTGGGTCAAATGTTTTGGGTAGCCTTCCACAAGCTTCCCACAATAAGTTGGGTGAATTTTGGCCCATTCCTCCTGACAGAGCTGGTGTAACTGAGTCAGGTTCGTAGGCCTCCTTGCTCGAACACGCTTTTTCAGGTCTGACCACACATTTTCCATAGGATTGAGGTCAGGGCTTTGTGATGACACTGCAATACCTTGACTCTGTTGTCCTTAAGCCATTTTGCCACAACTTTGGAAGTATGCTTGGGGTCATTGTCCATTTGGAAGATCCATTTGCAACCAAGCTTGAACTTCCTGACTGATGTCTTGAGATGTCGCTTCAATATATCCACATAATTTTCCTACCTCATGATACCATCTATTTTGTTAAGTGCACCAGACCATCCTGCAACGAAGTACCCCCACAACATGATGCTGCCACCCCCTGTGCTTCACAGTTGGGATGGTGTTCTTCGGCTTGCAAGCCTCCCCCTTTTTCCTCCAAACATAACGATGGTCATTATGGTCAAACAGTTCTATTCTTGTTTCATCAGACCAGAGGACATTTCTCAAAAAAGTACGATCTTTGTCCCCATGTGCAGTTGCAAACCGTAGTCTGGCTTTTTTATGGCGGTTTTGGAGCAGTGGCTTCTTCCTTGCTGAGCGACCTTTCAGATTATGTCGATATAGGACACATTTTACTGTGGATATAGATACTTTTGTACTTGTTTCCTCCAGCATCTTCACAAGGTCCTTTGCTGCTGTTCTGGGATTGATTTTCACCTCTCGCACCAAAATACGTTCATTTCTAGGAGACAGAACGTGTCTCCTTCCTGAGCGGTATGACAGCTGCATGGTCCAATGAGGCAAGTTCCCGGACATTTCTGGGGGAAATGGCCCTAGCCCTTACCCTCCGATCCAACAGGTCTCAGTCGTGCTCAATGTGATTGAGATCCGGGCTCTTCGCTGGCCATGGCAGAACACTGGCATTCCTGTCTTGCAGGAAATCACGCACAGAACGAGCAGTATGGCTAGTGGCATTGTCATGCTGGAGGGTCATGTCAGGATGAGCCTGCAGGAAGGGTACCACATGAGGGAGTAGGATGTCTTCCCTGTAACGCACAGCATTGAGATTGCCTGCAATGACAACAAGCTCAGTCCAATGATGTGTTACACACCGCTCCAGACCATGACGGACCCTCCACCTCCAAATCGATCCCGCTCCAGAGTCCAGGCCTCGGTGTAACGCTCATTCCTTTGACGATAAACGCGAGTCCGAACATCACCCCTGTTGAGACACAACCGCGACTCGTCTGAGAAGAGCACTTTTTACCAGTCCTGCCTGGTCCAGCGATGGTGGGTTTGTGCCCATAAGCAACGTTGTTACCGGTGATGTCTGGTAAGGACCTGCCTTACAACAGGCCTTAATTTACACGCCATCAGTCCAGCCTCTCTCAGCCTATTGCTGACAGTCTGAGCACTGATGGAGGGATTGTGCGTTCCTGGTGTAACTCGGGCAGTTCTTGTTGCCATCCTGTAACTGTCCCGCAGGTGTGATGTTCAGTTGTTCAAATCCTGTGCTGGTGTTGTTACACGTGGTCTGCCACTGCGAGGACAATCAGCTGTCCGTCCTGTCTCCCTGTAGCGCTGTCTTAGGCGTCTCACAGTACGGACATTGCAATTTATTGCCCTGGCCACATCTGCAGTTCTCATGCCTCCTTGCTGCATGCCTAAGGCACATTCACGCAGATGAGCAGGGACTCTGGGCATCTTTCTTTTGGTGTTTTTCAGAGTCAGTAGAAAGGCCTCTTTAGTGTCCTAAGTTTTCATAACTGTGACCTTAATTGCCTACCGTCTGTAAGCTGTTAGTGTCTTAACGACCGTTCCACAGGTGCATGTTCATTAATTGTTTATGGTTCATTGAACAAGCATGGGAAACAGTGTTTAAACCCTTTACAATGAAGATCTGTGAAGTTATTTTGATTGTTACGAATTATTTTTGAAAGACAGGGTCCTGAAAAAGGGACGTTTCTTTTTTTGCTGAGTTTAGTAGCTGTTTTATTTGTATATTCTTTTACATATATTTTTTTACCCCTTTTTCTCCCCAATTTCGTGGTATCCAATTGGTAGTTAAAGTCTTGTCTCATCGCTGCAACTCCCGTACGGACTCTGGAGAGGCAAAAGTCGAGAGCCGCGCTTCCTCCGAAACACGACCCAACCAAGCCGCACTGCTTCTTGACACAATGCACGCTTAACCCGGAAGCCAGCCACACCAATGTGTCGGAGGAAACACCGTACACCTGGCGACCGTGTCAGCATGCACTGCGCCCGGCCCGCCACAGGAGTCGCTAGAGCGCAATGGGGCAAGGCCATCCCTGCCGGTAAAACCCTTCCCTATCCCGGACGATGCTGAACCAATTGTATGCCGCCTCATTTGTCTTCCAGTCGCAGCCGGCTGCGAAAGACCCTGGACTCGAACCACGATCTCTAGTGGCACAGCTAGCACTGCGATGCAGTGCCTTAGACCACTGCGCCACTCGGGAGGCACAAAAATAGTAGCTCTTTTTAATCGCGCATCAAATTGTTTTTAACACACAATTGTATGTTAAATTGTTGTGCAATGAATGGGCTTTTAAAAGCACGTTTTACTCCAGCAGTAGTAATCCCGCTCAGAGTTCGCTCCGTATGCTGTCTGCATGTGATAGTTGTGTTGGATAAATAAGATACACACAGGCCAATTTAATTCCAGAAAATGATGGAAATGAACCTAAAGACCGATCAGCATTACAGTCAAATGTATTTACATCGACTGCTATTTCCATCAATAAAAAGCATTATTTTGCAATAGTTTTATTGATCAGTTAACGGAACACCCTGGTGTGTGTGTGTGTGTGTGTAATTGTGTGTAATTGTGTGTGTACACGTGAGTGTTTGTGTGCATGCATGCCAGCGGATGATCAGCAAATACAACTGCAATTTGTTGTTGTTTAAACCCCTCCGCACGTAACTGAATAATGGCTAGTCTTTAGCTCTGTTCACAATGAATACCGAAAGCAAGAAAGAAAGAAAGAAAGAAAGAAAAAGAGATAAAACACTGTAATCCTATTGTAGTGTCCCTAGGTGTGTATCTTAATGGCTGGGATGTGTTTGTCCAGGCCAGGCGAGAGGGAGGGCCAATGATAAACGATAAACAACAGATCTGAACAACAGGATCAATACCACTTAGCTGACCTGACCCCATATAGCTACCAACTGAATACAACCTGTATACAACACTAATAAATAGCTATCTAAGGAGATAAAGGGTATAGTAAGAGGAGATGATGCAGGTGTAGGGGAGGATGAGATGCATAAGGAGGGGAAAGAGGAAGGAAAAGAGGGGATGGAGGAACCCAAAGGTCTCTCTCACTGTACAGTACCCTTCCCCTCTCTCCCTACACCTCCCTTTCTCATTTCCTATTTGTCTCTAACCCTCTGACCTTCTCTGCATCCCTCTATCTTCATCTCAGATCTTTCTGCACCCTTTTCCTATCTCCCGCTCCCTCCCCTCTCTCCGCGGAGAGACACAGCGGGAGATAATAGTGCATCAAATCAAATCAAATGTCTTTGTGAAGCCCTTCTTGCATCACCTGATGTCTCAAAGTGCTGTACAGAAACCCAGCCTAAAACCCCAAACAGCAAGCAGTGCAGGTGTAGAAGCACGGCGGGGTTGACATTCTGCGGAGGTTGCACTGTTTGGGCCTGGCTGTCTGGCTGTACAGGATTACTCTGGAGAGAGAGAGAGAGAGAGAGAGAGTTGACAGCCAGGGAAGAAAAGACGACGTGGGTGCCTTCCTATAGCGTGTGTAATTTTATGCGCATTCGTATGGATCTATTATTTGTTATTGCGTACATTGATTTCATTTGTGAAAGAGTGAATATAATGTACATTTAAAAAAAAAAAAGGATGATTACTTTGCGGTACACTGTGTACTTCTCTTTACACGCCACATAGAAGTAACAACTGAGTGTTACATTAACGGATAAACAATTTTAACATAACCCCTGGGTTAACCTATTCCAACTCAATTCATCTCAATGAAGCTTACCAAAGCTGACAGGAGGACCATTCACCGGTACTGGAAGAATGGCTGAACCCTCACCTCTCTTCCAACCGAGGTAGACAGAGTTTTTCAAATTAAACAGACCACTTTACCCAACAACAGTAGTCTTTTGATGAGACAGAGAAACAGTATTTTAGTGTGTGTGTTTGTTTGTGCATGTGGATGTGTGTGTGTGTGTGCGTGCGTGCGTGCTGTTTGCACATGTGTGTGTGCACGTGCATGTATGCTTTAAACAACCCTCCATGCAATGGTTTATTTAAGCCAGGAGGTCTGGCCATGATGAATACCCATCACAGGTGTATCAGTCTGCTCCATGCCAAGTCGCTATTAGGGGTCTACTACAAGATGACCAAGGGGGGGGGGGGGGGGGGGGGGGCACTGCCATTATGTTATTACTGGGAAAGTAAAGCAACCCAGTGGGTGGGGGGTTGGAGTGTCTCTCACTACCAGGGGGTCGTGGGAAACCGATATGAGAAGAGAAGGAAGGTCTTCAGAGAAGGCCCTGCGGCTAGAGAAACACGACAGAGCAGAGGGAGAAGATGAGAGAGGGCGACGGAAAAGGAGAATATAACAAAGGGGGAGGAGAGATGGTGGGAGACTGCGAATGAGCAGGGGAAGATAAGAAAAATGAGAGAGGGAAAGAAAATGAGAAGGGTGGAGGGGAGAAAGACTGTGAGAAAGAATAAGTGAATGGGGAGAGGCAGAGAGAGAGCGAGAGACAGAGAGAGCGAGAGACAGAGAGAGAGAGCAAGATGGATGAGGTGGGGTGAGCTTCAAGAACAAATGTGAATACGTACAGTGCATTCGGAAAGTATTCAGACCCCTTGACTTTTTTCACATTTTGTTACGTTACAGCCTTATTCTAAAATGGATTAAATCGTTTTTCCCCCCTCATCAATCTACACATAATAACCCCGTTCTTTAGAAATGTTAGCAAATGTATTAAAAATAAAAACATTTACATCACATTTACATCACATTTAAAGAAGTATTCAGACCCTTTACTCTGATCACAGCCTCGAGTCTTCTTGGGTATGTTGCTACAAACTTGGCACACCTGTAATTGGGGAGTTTCTCCCATTCTTTTCTGCAGATCCTCTCAAGCTCTGTAATGTTGGATTGGGAGCGTCGCTGCACAGCTATTTTCAGGTCTCTCCAGAGATGATAGATTGGGTTGAAGTCCTTACTCTGGCTGTGCCATTCACTTTTCCAGAAGCCACTCCTGCGTTGTCTTGGCGGTGTGCTTATTGTCGTTGTCTTTTGGAAGGTGAACCTTTGCCCCAGTCTGAGGTCCTGAGAGCAGGTTTTCATCAAGGATCTCTCTGTACTTTGCTCCGTTCATCTTTCCCTCGATCCTGACTAGTCTCCCAGTCCCTGCTGCTGAAAAACATCCCCACAGTATGATGCTGCCACCACCATGCTTCACCGTAGGGATGGTATTGGCCAGGTGATGAGCGATGCCTGGTTTCCTCCAGACGTGGCGCTTGGCATTCAGGCCAAAGAGTTCAATCTTGGTTTCATCAGACCAGAGAATCTTATTTCTCGTGGTGTGAGAGTCTTTTAGGTGCCTTTTGGCAAACTCCAAGCGTGCTGTCATGTGCCTTTTACAGGGGAGTGGCTTCCATCTGGCCACTCTACCATAAAGGCCTGATTGGTGGAGTGCTGCAGAAATGTTTGTCCTTTTGGAAGGCACTCCCATCTCCACAGAGGAACTCTGGAGCTCTGTCAGAGTGACCATCGGGTTCTTGGTCACCTCCCTGACCAAGGGAATTCTCCCTTGATTCCTCAGTTTGGCCAGGCGGCCCCATCCTGGAAGAGTCTTGGTGGTTCATAACTTCTTCCATTTAAGAATGATGGAGGCCATTGTGTTCTTGGGATCATTCAATGCTGCAGTCATTTTTTGGTACCCTTCCACAGATCTGTGCCTCGACACAATCCTGTCTCGGAATTCTACGGACAGTTCCTTCGACCTCATGGCTTGGTTTTTGCTCTGACATGCACTGTCAGATGTGGGACCTTATATAGACAGGTGTGTGCACCTTTCCAAATCATGTCCAATCAACTGAATTTACCACAGGTGGACTCCAATCAAGCTGTAGAAACATCTCAAGGATGATCAATGGAAACAGGATGCACCTGAGCGCAATTTCAAGTCTCATAGCAAAGTGTCTGAATACTTATGTAAATAAGGTATTTCTGTTTTTTTAATTTCAAATATTTCTTAAAACCTGTTTTCACTTTGTCATTATGGGGTATTGTGTGTAGATTGATGTAGACATTAAAAAAACACATTTTAGAGTAAGGCTGTAACGTAACAAAATGTGAAGGGAAAAAGTGAAGGGGAAAAGTGAAGGGCTCTGAATACTTTCCGAATGCACTGTATGCAAGCACAAACATACTTACGCGCACACACACACTTTAGGAATGCCGTTGATAACAAACACAGGCAAAAACACAGATCTGTACACACACGCACGCGCACACACACACACTCATCCTACAAATCAGCGGGCGCCTATCGTTGTAATGAAATCAAAGGGAGACAGCGAGCTCCGTATTCCATATCAACAGCCTTTTGTTCACTTATCAACAAGGATGGAGAAAGCAATCAAAGGACTGACACACTAACATGCTCCTCTCTGCTTCATTAACACACCGCCGCTATCCATCTCCCATCTCGGTGTCTGGGAATAGCTCTGAGACACCCCAGAACATTTACATTCATTTACATTCTCGCCATCACACTGAACATGGGGAAGAGAAGAAGAGAAAGGGAGGGGGTGAGAAAGAAAAGAGAGAGAGGTGGGGGTGAGAAAGAGATAACGTGGGGGGATGGAGAGAGGTGGGAGAAAGAGAGAGAAAATAACAAAGAGAAAGAGAGAAGGAGAAAAAGGGAGAGGTGAGTAAGAGAGAGAGAGAGAGAGAGAGAGAGAGAAAAGTGAAGAAGTGCTCTAGTATTGCATGGGGAACAGTATAGCACCACATCAAAAGCAAGCTCTTTGTCAGTCAGCAATGTGGCATCACCAATAAAACACGCTTCTGAATACAACCCACACCACACACACACACACACACCCACCCACCCTCCCACACCCCCCCCCACACACACACACACACACACACACACACACACACACACACACACACACACACACACACACACACACACACACACACACACACACACACACACACACACACACACACACACACACACACACACTCAATTACAGGGAGAAAACACAGCAAGGGGTACGCCATGGCGCCTGGATCTAGCCAGGGTGGAATGGAGTGAGAATGTAGAGTGTTACGAAGAGTGAGAGAGAAAGGAAAAGAGAGTGAAGTACGTTACAAAAATACCATATGCTACGTAATATGAATATCGAGACTTCGAGAGAGTGAGGCGTGAAACAGAAACAGAATGTGTGCACCAGGTGAACCGAGCGTGTGTCAATGTGAGAGAGGGGGACAGAAAGAAAGAGGGGGGGGGGAAAGGGAGAATAGAGGTGATAGAAGGGATAAAGCACCATACAGCCCATGTGGACATTGTTATGATTCATAAGAGCAGAGGAGCATATGCATTGGCTCCCTGTGTGTTCATCATAACCACATGGCTTTGACCTGGACATCCCACACACACCACTAACACAAAACAGTGGCACACACCCATACACATTGCACACACACACACCCACCCACAGACACACACACACACACACACACACACACACACACACACACACACAAATAGCTTTGTCTTACTTTACTTGTGACAACTTTTTGAGGCCAACAATTGATTCCCATTCAAAATCCTATTTTCCATAACCGCTAACCCTAAACCTTAACCTTAACTCCTAACCCTAAACCTTAACTCCTAACCCTAAACCTAAACCTTAACTCCTAACCCTAAACCTTAACTCCTAACCCTAAACCTTAACCTTAACTCCTAACCCTAAACCTTAACTCCTAACCCTAAACCTTAACCTTAACTCCTAACCCTAAACCTTAACTCCTAACCCTAAACCTTTACTCCTAACCCTAAACCTTAACCTTAACTCCTAACCCTAAACCTTAACTCCTAACCCTAAACCTTAACCTTAACTCCTAACCCTAAACCTTAACTCCTAACACTAAACCTTAACCTTAACTCCTAACCCTAAACCTAACGACTAAGTCTAATAGCCTTTTAACAAGTGGCAAAATGTCCTCACTTTTCTGAATGTTAGTTGGTTTACTATTGTTGTGAGGACTTCTGTTACTCACAAGTATAGTAAAACGTGTCCACACACCACGCCTACGCACACACACACGCCTACGCACACACACACACACACATACACGTACATGGTACGCTATAACATCCTCTAGCAGTGGACTTGCTTATCGCCGGGCGGATTAGTTTTCTCTGATCTGTCCTGTAAAAATGTCCATCAAAAACTGTCGCTCGTTTGGCCTGCTATGTCTGACTATTGATTGGTGGGTCAGAGAGACAGATGAGGCTAATAAAATGTTAGGCTATCGTCTGCGTTAGGCTCTTAAACATGATGCCATGAGATATGAAACCCCAGGTTTTATCACCCCTGTGGAGGAACACAGGAGGGATGGAATTTATTTGGGAGAAGGGTTTGGAGGTGGAAAGAGGTTGGGAACACTGCTTGAAGTGGAGAAATGGCATGGCATACGCACGAACGGACGCACACACAAACACGCACACGCACACACACGCTATGAACTCTGTCCGGGTGTGTGTGTGTGTGTCTCTGAGAATGAATGTGCTTTTGGGTCTCCAGCCAACAGTGACTGAATCCAGGAAACCTCATCCTCCTTATGACTAATAAAACAACCGTAGTAAAACCCAGCTTTCCTCACGTAGTCTATTTCAGTTCTTTATTTATTTCTTCCTCCTATTCTCTCCTCTGGCAGAAGAGTCTGTCGCTATCATCCTGCTATCAAGGTCTTATAATATATGCCATTTAGCAGATGCTTTTATAAAACGCGACTTACATTTTACGAATGGGTGTGTCGCAGGAAACGAACCCATGAGCCTGGCGTGACAAGTTCCGTTCTCTACCGACTGAGCTACAAATTACTTATTTTCTTTGCATCTCTGTGAAATGTCGAGATGCTCAGACATCGCCAGGAGACGATGGAACGTCCATTTCTCTTTTTCAATGGCGTCTTGCTCATTGCAACATGTTGCTAAAAATGTGTTTGTTGGGATCAGACCTGGAATCAAATACCATTTCAAATATCTCAATAACTTTCTTATACATTCGACATAAGTACTTAGATATATTTTATGCGAAAAGACAATTAGTTGAATTTTCTAAAGTATTTGAAAGTACTCAAATACATTGACTCAAGTACACTCCCATGCATTTAACCCAGATATTCGAAAATAGTATTTGAAGTAAGCATTTGAAAATACTCTAAAATGCAATTTGTATTTGAAAATACTCAAATACACAGAAAAAAATATTTTAAATACCAGATACTAAAATACACATGTATTTGAAACCCAGGTCAGGTTGGGAATGTCCCTTTAACCAAACATTTGGGAGAGTGTGATGCAGGGGTTGGCACCAATCTGAAAACTGGAAAAGTTTCCCGGGTGGGGCAGTGGTCTAGAGCACTGCATCGCATTGCAGTGCTAGCTGCGCCACCAGAGTCTCTGGGTTCGCGCCCAGGCTCTGTCACAGCCGGCTGCGACCGGGAGGTCTGTGGGGCGACGCACAATTGGCATAGCGTCGTCCGGGTTAGGGAGGGTTTGGCCGGGAAGGGATATCCTTGTCTCAGTATGTAAATGTATTAAAATGTATGCACTCTACTGTAAGTCGCTCTGGACAAGAGCGTCTGCTAAATGACTAAAATGTAAATGTAAAATAACATAATTTTTCAAGGAACAGAATCAGAACTGGGAACGTAAGTGATCTATACTGTTCCGTACTGGGAACAGGTTAATAATGTTATTTTATGTTCCGGGCATTTTTTCCAGTCCAACAAAAAAACGCAACAAAGTGCCTATGCAAAAACTTCCTCTGTCAATCAGAAACTTCTTTCTGTGTCTCCCTGCCAGCTGAAAATCTTGGCCAGTGTGTGTGCATGTATAGGCTACCTGAATATCCCCAATGGAGCATAGGCTACTTTATCCTACTGATGTGATTTAGAAGATAGGGAGAGAGATTTTTTAATTAGAGAAGAATGGATTACATGTTCAATGCTAGTTAGGGATACTATCACATTTCACAGTGGATTTATTAACTACCAAAGGTAAGACGTGTTTTTAATTCTGGTGGTGCCGCTCTGCACACACAAGCTTGTTAGCTCACTAGCTAGCTCGGGTCCAACGTTAAGCCAACTCTCGGAAGTTCAAAGGCATTCAAAGTTCCTCCATAGAAGCCGCTCCTCCGTAGGTATAATTCTGTGGGTCTAATTCAAATAATGCATGTCATCACAAGATGCCAAACCTCCTCTTCCACCCGCTCTCACTCTCTCCTCACCCTCAAAATGTCAGTTGCATCTCGCGCTCTACACTTGTCTTTCTATCACGAATGTTAACAACAATAGCTTGCCCACTCCATAGCAAGCTGCTCTATCCGCACTGATTGGTGAAGTCATTTAATGTGGAGCTAAATGTAAAAAAAAAAATATTTCAGAGATTTAAAAAGGAACAGAAAGGAACGAGATAAACCACTACCTTTTCTGGGTTAGAACCGGTTCAGAACTTTTTTTTGCTGGTTGGAACGGTGGAACTGAAAGAAAAAACGATTGGGTAAATAATCAGTTCCAGCCCATGGTGCGGTGGTCCTCTTCTGATTGAGAATGTCACATTTCAAATAACTCTATGTGGCTGTCTATGAGCTGTGGCTGTGGTCATTGGCTGTCACATCATTGTATTAACATCTTTATTGAACATGTCACCCTGTCAATGGACAGCATCATCTCCTCTTTATGGTCAAATTTTGCATAATTGGCATTGTGGTTTTGACCTCTCTGTCACGCACACACACACACACACGCACGCACACACAGCTCTCTTTCTCATCCCTGAGAAGAACAAAAGCCACAGGGAAACTTTACAATTCTGCAGACTGAGATACTTAGATGAAAGAGAGATAGGCAGAGAAAAAGAGAGTGAAAGAAGGATAAAGAGAGAGAGAAACCCAGAGCCTGTAGAGAGGGATCAGTCAGACCGCCTGACCTTTGAGAAGTGTGATGGAGGGGGTTTAGAGAATAATAAAAGAAAAAAGAGAATAGGCGCAACAATGAGCAGATCTCTCTTTTGCAGGTTACAGTGTTCCAATGGAGGTAGAAGAGAGAAAGAGAGAAGAGAGATAAAGAGGCAGTGAAATGTCAGACTGTGTCATTAGGGATTTAGTTTGTGTAAAAGGCAAGGAATCTATGCGTATCATTAGTGTGTGTGTTTGTGTGTCTGTTTTGTCTCTGTGTGTTTTTGTGTTTGTGTATGTGAAAGGGAGCCTAAGCACGCTAGGGCTGACATCAACACTATGAAATAACACACGTGGAATCATGTAGTAACCAAAAAAGTGTTAAACAAAACAAAATATATTTTATATTTGAGATTCTTCAAAGTAGCCACCCTTTGCCTTGATGACAGCTTTGCACACTCTTGGCATTCTCTCAACCAGTTTCATGAGGTAGTCCCCTGGAATGCATTTCAATTAACAGGTGTGCCTTGTTAAACGTACATCTTTTGAATTTTAATGCGTTTGAGCCAATCAGTTGTGTTGTGACAAGGTAGGGGTGGTATACAGAAGATAGCCCTATTTGGTAAAAGACCAAGTCCATATTATGGCAAGAACAGCTCAAATAAGTGAATAGAAACGACAGTCCTTCATTACTTTAAGGCATGAAGGTCGGTTATTCCGGAAAATTTCAAGAGCTTTGAAAGTTTATTCAAGTGCAGTCGCAAAAACCATCAAGCGCTATGATGAAACTGGCTCTCATGAGGACCGCCACAGGAAAGGAAGACACAGAGTTACTTCTGCTGCATAGGATAAGTTCATTGGAGTTAACTGCACCTCAGATTGCAGCCCAAATAAATGCTTCACAGAGTTCAAGTAACAGACACATCTCAACATCAACTGTTCAGAGGAGACTGTGTGAATTAGCCCTTCATGGTTGAATTGCTGCAAATAAACCACTACTAAAGGACACCAATAATAATAAGAGACTTTCTTGAACCAAGAAACACAAGCAATGGTATTAGACCGGTAGAAATCTGTCCTTCGGTCTCATGACTCCAAATTTGAGATTTTTGGTTCCAACCGCCATGTCTTTGTGAGACGCAGAGTAGGTGATCGGATGATCTCTGCATGTGTGGTTCCCACTGTGATGCATGGAGGAGGAGGTGTGATGGTGTGGGGGTGCTTTGCTGATGACTCTGTTGGTGATTTATTTAGAATTCAAGGCACACTTAACCAGTATGGCTACCACAGGACAATGACCCAAAAGACACCTCCAGGCTGTGTAAGGGCTATTTGATCAAGAAGGAGAGTGAAATAGTGCTGCATCAGATGACCTGGCCTCCACAATCACTCAACTCACCCCAATTGAGATGGTTTGGGATGAGTTGGACCACAGAGTGAAGAAAAATCAGCCAACAAGTTCTCAGCATATGTGTGAACTCCTTCAAGACTGTTGGCAAAACATTCCAGGTGAAGCTGGTTGAGAGAATGCCAATAGTGTGCAAAGCTGTCATCAAAGCAAAGGGTGGCTACTTTGAAGAATCTCAAATATAAAATATATTTGAATTTGTTTAACACTTTTTTGGTTACTACATGATTCCATATGTGTTATTTCATAGTTTTGATGTCTTCACTATTCTTATACAATGTAGAAAATAGTAAAAATAAAGCAAAACCCTTGAATGAGTAGGTGTGTTAACTTTTGACTGGTACTGTATATAAAAAAATGATGGCACACGAGACACCTTTCTGAGACACCTGTCTGAGTGGACTAATCCATTGTGGAGGCCGTGGGGATGGCATACCTGTATCACCAGTAGTACATTTACAGTTAATACCCATAATTTCTAATCTACGTTTGTTTGGTTACGGTCATGTTAATTCCTTCAATATATTATTATTACAGTCTTACAATTGGTATTGTAGGAGTGGACACTTGTGAGAAGAAAGTTTTGGTGTATTTCATTCCGTTTACGAGTTGTCAGTTTATTAATTGTCTTTTGATTGGAGCTCTCCTGTCAATCTTGAGTAAGGACACGCCCTTGATTACACATAGAACTAGGCTTAGGCTACCTGGCCTGCGTGCAAATTTAGACTTATAAATGTGCCCATTTGGGTTCTGGTACTATTTCTGATTGTCTTAACTCAATATCACCGTGGAGCTTCTCAAATAAATGTTTTCTTTTTT